>NC_142151.1:44649078-44955263 GCF_024610735.1 Ursus americanus | reverse complement strand
CTAGAATTCGGCAGAGCACCAGCCCAGGCACTGGGAAAAAATCGTTAGGTGAAAGTTCAAGTCGGGCTGTGTGGTACTGGGTAAATTCATTTCCCCCTCTGGGTATCAGTTTTGCGGTCAGGGGGGCGGGGGACTCACATCAAATACTGAGTAATAATTTCATTTTTCACAAAATATTTTGTCTTTTATTATAATAAAACTGATATAAGGAAAAATTAGAAAAAGTGTAATTCTATCATGTTGATACAATTAATATATATATATATATTTTAAAGATTTTATTTATTTATTCGACAGAGATAGAGACAGCCAGCGAGAGAGGGAACACAAGCAGGGGGAGTGGGAGAGGAAGAAGCAGGCTCATAGCGGAGGAGCCTGATGTGGGGCTCGATCCCATAACGCTGGGATCACGCCCTGAGCCGAAGGCAGACGCTTAACCGCTATGCCACCCAGGTGCCCCAATTAATATATTTTTATGTTTATGTGCCTGACCGGATTTTGTCCATATGAGACAAATTCTTGTTTTTATGTAGTGTGTATACCGTTTTGTATTTTTTTCACTTAACATTATAAAATAGTTCCATAGCACTATATATTCGTAACAATCACTATTTTTATTTTTTTTAAAGATTTTATTTGTTTATTTGAGAGCTAGCGTGCAAAGAGTGTGCAGGCAGGAGCAGGAGGGGAGGGGCAGACGGAAAGGAAGAAGCAGACTCTTCCCCCCCCCCCCCCCGCCCCCAGCGGGAGCCCAGGACCCTGGGATCTTGACCTGAGCCAAGCCAAGGCAGACGATTAACTGACTAAACCCCCCCAGGTGCCCCTGTAATAGTCACTGCTTAAAATGGTCATGAAGGTACCAGCTATGGATTCTAGCAGGATCCCGGGTCCGCAAGGCCCCCTCCTACCCCTCTGGCTGCTCTATCTCGGCCTTCTACCTCTGAAATGGTGGCAGTTCCGAGGTTTCCCTTCTCAGCTCGTGTTCTCGTTACACTGTTTCCTACTCCGGACATGGTCCATCCACTGTCATAATTTCAGCTACTGCTTGTGATAAGGCTCATGACCCCAGAGCTCTCTGCACACCAACTGTTTCTGTCTCACCTGTATCCACTCGCCTTCCTTTGCTTCCTCCTGAGGATCCTGCAGAGTTCTCAAAGCCAAGAGCTTTACTGATGGCGGCTCCACGTCATCCCTGCCTTCGGGAGCTCATGGTCTAAGACATAGTTACTGCTTGGGGGGTGGTCATTGCAGACTTCGTGAAGGATGAACAGTGAATAAGGATGTGAACATAATTTAAAGAATGACATATGACATCAAGGGAGACCGGACCTGCCTTGGTCATCACCAGCAGCCGTGAAACTCACCGAGAACACCAACAGTTGGCAGGACCTTCACTGCCAGACTGTCTGACCACCTCCTGGCCTCAGCGCCACAGGCCTTCCTCCTGCCCTCCTGCTTTTGGCCTGGGACTGTCCTGGTCTCAATACCCTTATCACTGAGGCTTTCCCTGCAGTGGAGTTTGCGCATTATATCCCTTGAAACACTAGAAGTCTGTTTCTGAGTTTGGGATCTCCAAAAAAGTGGCTCATACATCATTCAGGCCCTCATGGGGGAAGCGCAGAGGACAAAGTGGGGGAATTGGAGGAAGGTGATGGAGAGCTCCCTGAGGAGAGCAGGGGAAAGCATTTGAGATGGAGAAAGGATAGGATTTCTGGAGGGTAAGAAGGAAGAAACCAAGCTTGCAAGAAAGGAGAGAGGAAATGGGAGTGGAAAGGGTGGGTGCATAAGGGGAGAGGAAAAGGAAAGAGAAAGCAAAGGTAAGAAAGGTGAGCTATGGATAGGGAGTGGGGGAAAGGCACTACATGAGGGAGGGACCTTGGTTGTATCCAGGGACCTGGACACCACCACCACCAAAAAAAGGCGATGAGAGTTTTAGCAGAGACAGTTTCAGCAAGTCCTCCTGTCTGGGGGAGTGGGAGGGGAGGGCAGGGCATTCCAGTGGTGCCCAGCCTCGAGGAATGTCATAATCCCTGACACACATGCGTACCTATAGCCTCCTGTAAGCTAACGGGGTCACTGGTTGTCTCCCCCAGAAAATGCCCAGTCGAAGCTCTATAGGTGGGGGTAGGCTGGAGCCCTATATGAACTCCCTCCTTGTTGGGCACTCTGCTCTCTGCTGTGAAGCTGGGTCCAGACTACATCTCTTGGGGGGATAGAGTCAGCATTAAGAATGAAGGGTCCTGGGGGGTGCAGTTGTTAGGTGTCTGCCTTCGGCTCAGGGCGTGATCCCGGCGTTCCGGGATCGAGCCCCACATCGGGCTCCTCTGTTGGGAGCCTGCTGCTTCCTCTCCCACTCCCCCTGCCTGTGTTCCCTCTCTCGCTGGCTGTCTGTCTCTGTCAAATAAATAAAAATCTTAAAAAAAAAAAAAAAAAAAAAAAAAAGAATGAAGGGTCTTGGGGGCGGCTGAGTGGCTCAGTTGGTTAAGCATTCAACTCTTAGTTTCAGCTCAGGTCATGATCTCGGGCTTGTGGGATCGAGCCCTGCGCTGGGCTCTATGCTCAGAGTGGACTCTGCTTGTCCCTCTCCCTCTGCTCCTCCCCCTGCTCACTCTCTCTCTAAAATAAATAAATAAAATATTTTTAAAAAAGAATGAAGGGTCTTGTCATCAGAGTCAGAGGGACCAATGTTTGATAAGACAAGTGTCCAGCGAACTGGAGCTTTCCTGCACTGAATGCATTTACACTTCACGACTCAGAGTTCGGCCCTTTGGGATCTGCCCAGCTGTCAGTTGATTAATGGAAGAGCCAGGCCTGGAATCCAGGTCTGCCTTCCCCAGAATTCCCCACTGTATTCTGTTCCCAGAGGTTTTGCCTGTGCCCCTCCCCCCACGCTGGGGTACCTGCTCAAGGCAAGACTGTTGACAAGCAAGGGCAGGCTGGGCAATTAAGGGGCCTGGGAGAGCCTGCTGTAAATTGGCCAAGGGAGCACAAAGCCACAGGAAGAAGCAGGAGCACTGGGGATGGGGGGAGGGGTGGGGGAGGACACCAGGAAGTGCCAGGGAGGGGAAGGTAAGAACGGGAGGGAGCTGGGGATCAGGACTCAGTTTTCCAGAGTTTTCCAGAGATGGCCCTGTGGCTATCTGGTAGGCAGCCTGAGGTGATTTGGGGGTTTGTGCTGCCCCCTGGTAGCCATCGAGGGAAGAGCAGTAAGCCCACAAGCAGGTCTGACCACCCACCCTGTGGGATAAGTGTCTTGCTGTCCCACAGGGTCTTGCAGAATGCATACTGGTGAAATTCGAGCCCTGGAAACCCCCCCCCCGATCCTTTAGGCTTCTCGGTGATGAGGACCATTCAGTGGAGGTGCCCTTCTCCCCAGGGAAACGGGCAAGATGGGTCCTCACGTCATCTGCCTGGAATGACACGTAGTAAGCATTTCATCAACTATTTCGTTCAATCATTATGAAGTCCCTATTAAGTGGTCAATAATATTTTCATTATTCCCACTTGAGAGAGCCTCCGAGAGGGGAAGTTGCTTTTCCAAGGTCATGCAGCGCCAGAGTTTGACCCTAAATCTCTTGACTCCTGAGGCCAGTGCTCTCGCCCCGCACCAGCTCGCCACTCATCCTCCTGGTTTCTCGCCTCTCACGATCTTAGGGGTGCTTGGACCAAAAAGGAGCGGCAGTCCAGGGACACAAGGCACAGGAAACGCCGGGTGAATGGAGAGAGCTCACGGGAGCTTCATGCATGTGCGGTTTGGTGTAACCCAAGCGAGGCTGCTGTGTGCCTGGGTCTGGCTACAAAGCCGGTGACAGCGCTAAAGCCAGAAAGATGCCGGCAGAATGTGAGGGGTTTTCCTTGGCGAGAGGGAACAGTATAAGCTTTCCTCTGCAAGCCTAGGGAGCCCACAGTTTTAAGCTGTTGACCATGATTAGACCTGTTGGTTAGCAGGGGACGCCCAGAGGCAGGACTACCACCCAGGAGGCTACACACCAGTCCTGGCAGGAAAATCCGACCGGAAGCCCCTGTTCCGAGGCATCAGAGAAAGGTGAATATGTTCAGGAGACAATGACCGGGTCGAGTCCCAGGGAGACGGAGGAACTGGGCCCTGGGGGGTTTCAGGCCTGGCCTGCGGCCGCGCGAGGCACACAGATGCCCAGAAGGCGGCGCGAGCCGGGCAGGTGCGGAGGGCAGGGCTGCGGCGGCCGCGGCTCCGGGCGCCGTGAGAACCCGCCCGCACCGGGGCGTGACAGGCGCAGCGCAGGGGCGCGGAGAGAGCGCCCGCCCCGCGTGGGGCCCGCTTGCCCGGAGCCGCCCGCCACGAATTCATGGCCCAAAGCCGGATGCAGCTGTGCACAGCTGGGTATGCAAATATATGCAAATCCACACTGCCCGCGCCTAGTCGTTAGGGCTGCGCAACGTAAGCGCTCTTCTGCTTCCCAAAGGAGTTCAGACAGGGTATGGGGGGGGGGGGCATCTTCCCCGCCCAGGTCCCATCTCACGACCCTGACGGGCGCTTGTGACGAACATGGGGTCCCCTCCCCGTCCCCATGGTGACCTTGCGCACCCCCCCCACCCAGCCTAAGGTGCGGGGAGAGCGGCCCCTGGCAGCGACGACACCACCTGAGCCCCCCTGCTGCTGGGGCTTTTCCCACTGTGAACGGGAAGCAGCCACTGGGCGGGGGCTGATAATCCCGCACCCACCCCGGCCTCAGAGATGTCCCTCTCCCCACGCCAGGGGAGGGGAGGGTCGGAAAGCCTGTCTTCTTTCATCCCTTTTTGCGATCTGTCCTCCTGCTTCCCATCCGCTTCTAGAGAACTCCTTCCTGAAGTCTAACCGCGGTCACACTTGCTACTGTTTGTTTTTCTTTTCGTGATTTGGAGAGAAGACTCTATTCCCGAAATCCCAGTTGGCTTTTGAGGGTGTGGAATGGGGTAAAGAATTGCTGGGCACAGCTAGCCACCAAGCCCTTCCAGGGAACAGGTCTCTACCCCAGGCTAGACCTGGAAGGGACTGTCCTCTCTCCGCTCTAGCCCCCTTTCCTTGTTGGCTTTCCCCACGGCAGCCACAAGGGGTCTTCCTTGCGCCAAGAATGGGAAATCCTGCGCCCGGCTCGAGCGCTGGCGGGGGCGCCTGGCGCAGTGTCCTCTCTGCGGTCCCCGAGCACCAGACCCGCAGGCGTCCGACCACCCCGCCCTACCCCGGTGGCTCGATCCAATCGCGGACGACCTTCAGCTCTCTTACCCCGCGCCACGGACTGGAGATCGGCCTTCCTGGATCTCCTGCTGCTTCCTTTAAGCCAAGGGAGCGGCCAGAGGGCTGGGAGTCGAAGCGAGGAACTCAAGCCAGACACAGAGTAGGCGCTCAAGAAATGTTTTTGAGATGAACGAATGTGGCCGTGTCCTGTTTAGTAGCTGGAGGAGGGACGGCAGGACCTAGATGCGGTTGAGCCGGACCCTCACAAAACTGGAGAGCTCCGTAGAGGCGGGGCAACTCCCTACCAGGGAAACTGAGGCCATCTATGGGCCCTGGCGCATGGGACTTGGATAGCGGTACAGCTCGGGAGGTCCTGTACTGAGATGGGGAAATTGGAAGGGATGGGGCAGCCAATCAGAAACAACCTTGAATTACCTTGACAATGAAAGGCAGGAGAAAAGAACTGGATCCCTAAAAGAAGGCCTTGTCAGGATGGAGAGATGGGATGTCAGCGTGGATAAAGGACACGAGGTTTGCATTGTTTAGCTAAGGGAAGGAAAGTTAAAGCACTCACTTTCTTCCGTGAGGACAGAATTTGTTAGGTTAGCTGCACATGCAGCAGGAGGAATAGTGGTCAGACACCAAGAAGGACTTCCCAGTTGGAGTCAGACGGGGAATTGTAGTAGTGGAAGGGAATGATGACGTCATTCTCGGGTCTGGAGGCGAATTACCTGAAAACCCTGTCAGGGGTGGTGGGGACAGGAGAGAAAATACAGAAAGTTAAAGGTTAGAAGCAGGTAGCTGAAACCTAGCTAAGGCGACTTTCCTTCCCCCGTGGAGGCAGCTGTGGGGCTCTAGCGTCCCACCAGGTGCTCTCAGTCTGTCCCGCCCACCGGGACAGACTCCTGGGTGGTCTCGCGACCCGCCCCCGCCCGGGGCTTGCTGGGGGCCCATCCCCAGCCAGATGGGGCGAACTGTGTCTGGATGAGCCCGAGTCTCACGCTGGTGGCACAGACCTCCTCCAAGATTTGCACGTGTGCTCCCGCGGCACCTCACCTGCCCGCCCACCACTTTGGGGCGCTCAGGGCACTGCCTGAAATGTCCACTCTGTACCCCTAGGGGAGGGCTCTTTCAGGAGCCTCGCGCTGCTCGCGCCAGCCGGACGGGAGTCCTCTCGCTCCTCTCATTCAGTTCCCTGGGTGACCCTTCATCTGTGAACGGGGACCACACCTTGATTAGCACATAGTAGGGACACCAAATATAGTCTGGGGGTGGAGGCCTGGTTTTAGGTCTTGCACTTACTAACCGTGTGACCTCGCTTTGAAGCCTCCATTTCCCCATCTGTGAAATGGGGCTGCCCTCTCTCCTTCACTTCCCAGGTGGTTGAAAGGAGGACTTTGTGAGGTAATGGAAGTGATACCATTTCGTTGTGTGCAAATGGTGAGCTGTGGGAGTTTAATTCACGCAGCCACGGCGCGCATAGGCATGGGTACACCCATATTCACACACGCATGCCGAGGCTCTCGGAGGTGCTAAGTCCCGGAGGCAATCAAAGCAAAAGCTGGAGAGCCAAATGTTAGTGATGCTAGCTAGACAGGGACCCCAAGAATGAGACGAGTGGCCGCTTAGAGCTGACTGTCCCAGACCTAGGATCCGATTCTCCAGGGCGGCACCTTAGTTTCCTGCGGGATTCTGGGCGCGGCCCCAGAAGCCTGGGATAGGGGACCCCACTGTAGGAGTCCCAAGTCGCGGCTGCCAGACCCGGCTGCCAGCAGAGGGCGCCCAGGTCCTCACGGCCGCTGGCTGCAGCCTTCCCTCTGTCCGGCCCGCTTCCCGCGCGCCCTCTGCTGGCCACCGGGGGCACCGCCGCGCGGCCCCCTCCTCTGTGGCCACCACTTGGGCAGGTTTCAGCATATCTGTCCTCCTGGCCACGCCCCTCTGCTGAAGCCGGACGGAAGCCAGACGTCCGACACTCCAGCCAGGCCTGCCTCTAACTGCCTCAATTGCTCAGCTCTCTGGAGGAGTGTCCTGTTCCAACCCACCCCCTGGAAGTGTGGGGTCATTAAAGTCCCAGTTTTTCTGCCCATCTCTGCAGGCACGCTGGAAAGAAGGCAGTGGGTCGTAAGGAAAATCTTAGCAGCCTCATGCTTACAGCCTTCACATGACTTACGGAGGCTTGAATCCAACCTGCCTGCTCCCAGCTCCCTGGCTACTGCCTGGTCCCGACCTGAGAGTCCTTCGGGATCTCCCAGCCTAGACACGCTCAACCTTCTAACGGGACCCTCTGCCCACCTTCTGTCCTCTGCACCTTCCATATTCTTTTTCTAAAACCAGTCAGTGCAGGTCACTCTCCTACTTAAACCTCTAGTAGCTTCCCATTGCTCGTAAGGAAGGGTCCAGATTCCTGCTCTGGGCACCTTCGTCCTTTGCAGTCTGGCTTCCTGTCTCATCAGGGAACCCCCTTGCCTCCCTGCTCACAGTTCTCCAAACACTTCCTGCTCTTTCGTACCTTTGCTCATACTTTCCATTTTCTCTTGGCAAATTGCTACTCATTCCTCAAAGCCCAGTTCAAACGTCCCCCCTCTCTGGGGCTTTTTTCTCTGACACCCCAGGTGGAATGTTTCTGTGCTCCCATGGGTTTTATAGACACCTCTTTTTTATGGTACTTACCCCGGGGCATGTACAAGTACTTTCCCCGTCCCCAGACACACACACACAAGTACCTGAGCCCCGCCGGGGCAAGGGCTGGTTTTATGTGTGCGTGTACATGTTGGCACGTCTGCTTCGTGGATGACTGGTGCTCCGGCCCCTCCAGACCTGAAGGATCCGTGTCTTGTTTCTGCCGGTGGGCCTGGAACACGGCAGGGAAAGCTCTGCCTGTTTATGGACCGACCAGACAGCCAGTCATCTTTCCTCACCACTGGGGTGGGCTTCTGCTTCCTTTCCCAACCCCAGGAGATCAGCTGCCCCTACTTTCTCCCTGTTATTTGCTCCCCTCTCTACTGGGAGGGCGGTGCTCCAGACCCTCCAGATTCTGGAGACTCAAATCGAAGTTCTGTGCAGAGCTCTGTTCCTCAAGGGCCCAGAAACAGCTGGTCGGGGGAGGCCTCTCCGCCCCTGCAGAGACCCTGAGACACCCCACTTATTCTTGGACCCCACGCCAAGTCAGTCCACCCCCACTGCAGAACTCACCGGGTCCTTGCTTGTCTAGCCTGGGGCTTGGGGGCACAATCATAAATTTGGGAGACAAGAGGCGAGATAAAGATCATTTGTTGAAAATGGTGTCATCAATCATTTGCTGGAGAGAACACATCCCTGAATTCCCCAAACCTGGGTGCTCAGCTACCCGCCCCCCCAATCTCCCTGTTGTTCCCCCCCAAAAAAAGTATAACCCACCCCACCCCCCAGACCTCCCTGGTCAGCGCCTTCCAGGGCTCGAGGTTGCCAGGTCAGTCTGTGCAGCCCTTTCATCCGCATTCGCAGACAGCCCTCAGGCCCTCTCCTCTCCTACCTTGGGAGGGTCTCAGGATGGAGAAGACCCACCCCCCCCTTCCGGCCCATATTAATGAGCACATTTCTGAAAGAGCCTGGAGGGGAGATTCCCAAACTCCTAGTTGCAGAGTTTCAGGCTGAGGATGAACAGATAAATAATGGCTTGCCAAATTAATTAATTATTTTATTAGCCTGAGTAATTATTAATCAGGTCATTAATCACCCAGCTGTGCACTATGAATAGTAATTGCGTGGTGGTGGTGGCGGGGGCAGTGGTGGAGCAGGTTATGGCTCTAGGGTCTGGCAGCATCTGGATCTTCTCCTGGTCCTGGGAAGGTTTGGAAAGGTTTATAGGCCCCATTTTTCGCCCTCCCCTCACACCCATGCTTAGAGATCAGGAACAGAACAGGGTCTACCTGGATCCCTTCACAAGGGGAGGCACCAACTTCCTCTTTCCCCTCTTGACTTCCAGGGTTCAGCCCGCCGCAGGACATGGAGGTCGGGATGTGCCACAGAGGTGACAGGGAAATGAGACCTTGCACTTGCAAGTGTGTGTGTGTGTGTGGACAGGGCGAGAATAGGGTGGACATGGTGGGGAGTCAGAGAGACAGAGGCCAGTCCTAACTGGGCCAGATGTCCAACAGTCTCAGTCTGCCTGGTCAGGTGACCTAGAAGAGCAAGGCTGGGATTGAATCGAAGTTTCGCCTTTGAACCTGATGCTTTGGGATGGTGTAGACGCCACCAGAGTGAAGGAGAAGTAGAGGAGGGAGAGACCGGAGGAGGGAGGAAGGACAAAGTAAGACAAAGTCAGAAGATAAGAGGGAGGGGGGATGGACATGGCTCTTTACTTCTGGATTTGGAAGGCTGCCAGCTCCAGTATTCCTTCCTTTCTTCTTGCTGGGGCATCTGATGGTTCCTGCTGTGCCCTCTTTCCCACACAACCTACCCCCACTCAGGACCTTCTCTCTCTTGACGTTTGGAGTGGGCCCAGCTTCTGAATCTTTCCCCTTGGCTCTTCCCTGGGTCTCAGTGCACTGCCCCATGGGGTTGGAGGAGGGGAGATGGGAGGATAAAGGGAAGGTGAAGTGGTGGCAGATTACACTTGCCCTTGACGCGGTAAGTATCGTCTCCGTCTGCTTGCTGTGTAGAGATCCTATCAACTCATAACCTAGTGTGGGGCCCCTTCAGATAGCAGCAAGCTCTTCTTCCTCATGTTGTCCCTCTCCCAAGGCCTCTTTCTTCCCAAGTCAGGTGCTCCCAGGTCCTCTTCCCTTCACCACTCCCTGGGGGAGGGGTCAGTGATCCTGTTTTTAGGCAACCCTCTATTATAGCCCATTTCACTTTCTGTTTATGGTGAATTTCACTCTTTATTTACAGAAGGTCCTGCTTTGTTTATGACCTGCCTGGGGTCAGTTTCATTTCTGTATCTGCAGTCTCTTTCCCATGTGCTGTGTGTTTATTCCTCCGCTTGGGGCCCCTCATTGCAGGCCCTTCCCTAAGGCCCCACTCTGAGAGGGCACAGGGGAAGGGAGGGCCTGGGATTGATTCCCTGGACCCTGCTGCTTGAGGAGATGTTGGGGCTGAGAGGGAACTCTGCAGGGGGGTGGCGGTGGCTCTGACTCCTGGCCTGGGGAGGCTGAATGTAGGGATACCTACCAAGGAAGAGAAACAAGCTAGAGGGGCAACCTGGCTCCTGAGAAGGCCTTCCGGGAGAAGAGGGCTTATGTGCCCAGCCCACTTGCTTGGGGTGCAGGCTGCTATGAGACTAGGGACCCCCATCCTCTTCCAGCCCCGGCCCCTAGAGGGCCTGTCCGTGGCACATCCCTGTTCAGTGTATGCTCTCTGCAGAACTCTGGGGGCAGGGCAGGGGGTCAGGCGCAGGGGCAGCTTCTGACAAGACAGAGCCTGTCCTGAGATAAACACAAACACGGGGCCTGGAACCAGCCTCTTGTTTGGAATTCTTGGTGGCTGGGGGGTGGTGGTGGTGTTGAGGAGGGGCCCATGGGTGGGAAAGGAATTGGAGGGGGAGTGCAGACCCACCGGGGGGTCTGGGGGCACAGAAAGAGGTGACCACAGCCCTGCAGCCCTTGACATTGCTCAAGGACTTGTTGCTCGTGACTTTGAGGAAAGGTCCAGCTGCCAAAGTACCCCAAGATCGACACACCTTTGCATGAAGCCACTCAGTGAGCAGGGGAGGAGAGATCTGGGGCCCCTCAGCACCTCGGGGTCAGGAAGGGGAGGGCAGCCCAGTCTCAGACAGAGTTACCAGTTCTCCCTCTTGTCTGACTTGCACCCCTCCGGCTGTCTGGGACTGGGGGAGCGGGGAGGGCAGGAATGAGAGCGGAGGAGGCGGGTTCCTTGCTCTTCCCTGCCGATTATCCCCAGGAGTTGTTCGTCTCAGCCAGGTTCTGAGCGTTATCTGGAAGACACTCCAGGGAACCAGCTCCAGCTCTGCCAGAGTCTTTATCTTGCCTGCAGACAGACTCAATTAAACTCTTCCAACCCCCATGTGTATGTGTGTGTGCTGGGGAGGGGGGGCAGCCTCCTCCCACCCCTAGCAGCCCCCCTTTCCTTATGTCTTTGGGGGCATCACAGACATTCTTCTTTCTCCATGTCCTCTCTTGTCCCCAGTCTAGGTCAGGCTGGGACACTGCTGTAAAGGAGGTGTCTTGTCCCAGACGCTTGGAAAGCTGGAGACAACCTCCGGCCTGGGGTTTCTCAGCGGCGGAGGGGAGAGGAGTGTGCAGTTCTCCCCATTGCCAGCAGAGGGCAACACACACAAGCCCAGGCAGAAGGGTGTGGAGGCCCAGGGGTCTGAGGTGGCGCCCAGGGAGATGAGAGGTGGGACAGAGGAAGCTTGCAGCCTAGGGACTGGCTTGGGGCAGAATGAGTGGAAAATCTCTAGGACCACTAACTGGGGTGGGAATCTTTAGTTTCTGCCTTATTTACAAACTCTATAGTAGTTGATCATATTGGCTACAGTCTGGGGCTGGCACTTTATAATACGTCAAATTCTCAAAAAAAGCATGAGGTACCAGTATTTTCATTTTACGGAAGGATAAATTGAGCCTTGGGAAGGTTGAATCATGTTAAGGCATATGCCCAAGGTCACAAGCAAGGAACCGCAGAGCTGGGATTCAGTGGCCCTTGGGAGGTGGGCCCTGCCTGGGGGTCGGCCTCCTCCCCCAGACATGCAGTAAGGAGCCTGGAAGGGGCCCTGTGGCGCCCACCCAACCCCCTCCTTCCGGCACCCAGCAGGGTTCAAAGGAGGGGTTGGGAGGCTGGGCGGGGGACTCCTGCCCCCACAAGCCTCCCTCAGCCCGGCCAGATGCCTTTGGGGCCTGGAGACAAGAGCTGGAGAATGGGGCTGCCATAAACAGTGTCCGGCCGCACCGCGAGGCTGTAAAACCAGCCTGGCTGAGGCTGGAATGTGGAGGGATCCAGGAAGGATTTTCCGGCCTGGGTCTGGCCTGATAGCATCTTTGGGGCCCTGGGGTCAAAGGGGAGCCCGCCTCCCTCTCCTCCTTCTCCTGGCCATCCTGCTGTCTCCTCACCCCTTCCCTGCCCCCTCTTCTTCCATGTTTCTGTAGCCGTGTCCATGTGTCTACCTCTGCTTGGTCCCTCTCGGCCCCTCTGAACGTTGGCACACCCCCCACCCTGCCCTGCCCCCATGAGCCCGTCGTCTGGGTAACTCAGAGACTTTTCTGCCTCACTCCCTTCACCTGTGAAATGGAGAAGAGTGCTAGTACCTGTCTTAGAGGATAGATGGAGTAGTATGTGTAAAGCACTTAGGACAGTGCCTGGCTCATATTACCTGTCTGTTAATATAATAAAGATCAGTGTGTTTGTTCCAGTTTTCCTTCCTGCCCAGGGATCCGGGAGCACCAGTGGGCTTTCTTCTAATTTCTCCTCACGACGTTCACCAGGATCTTGGAAGGGAAGCGGCCGAGGGGAAAGGTGGCTCTAAGGACCGGGTGCATGCTGGATGTCCCGTCAGCGCAGACCCTAGGCCTGGCTCCGCAGCCAGGCGGCCATCCCCTCTCTGGCCAGCAGGGGGCAGCAGATGCCCGGACTCTGTGGTGTGCAGGAAGGGGCGTCCCCCAGCTCCCTGGCCCTGCCGAGATAAGGGGCCAAGGAGGGTGGTGGGGAGAACCTGGTGGCTGTGTGTCTGGGGCAAGGCCAGGTTGATTCCTGGGGTCTTCCCTCCTGCCCCTGTGCCTTTCTGTGTGTGAGGGTGGAAGTGGGGAGGAGGGTATCTTGTCCGTTGCCCATGTTGTGACATGTACGGGGCAGGCTTATGGTTTAGAATGTACCAGAACCACCGACTCAGCGTGTGATGGCCAGAAGGGACTCAGAGATTGTCTAGTGGTCTGATTTTCTTCAGAGGAGGAGGTGGAGGCCCTGAGAGGGCAAGCTACATGCCTGGTGAGTTTGGGGCAGAGCCTTCGGGCTCCCGCTCTGTGGCTCTTACTGGTGCATGTGTGCGAGTCGGCGTGACCCAGGGTGTGTGCCGTTCCATTCAAAAGCTTGGGCTTCCAAACAAGTGCCCGCTCAGTGTCCGGCGCCTGTGGCTGCCTCCGGGAAGTGGTCCTGTCCCCTCCTTCCCAGGCTCCCCTTCCGGAAGGCTCTGCCTCAGCTTCTTCACGGCCCAGCTAGATGAAGATTGGCCTTCCTCCCTTGGCTCGGGTCTCCGGAGATTGGAGCTCTTATAATAATAATAGTTAAAACATTCGTAGGGTGGTTATTGCCACATGCATCAGATCATTTAATTACTTAATCCTTCAACAGCCTTATAAGGGAGGCACTCTTCACCGCTCTCAGTTTATACATGAGGAAACAGGCACAGAGAGGTCAAAGGCCTTGCCCAAGATCACACCGTGAGCAGGTAACGAGGCTGTCCTGAGGAAGCTCCAGGCTCTGAGCGCAGGGTGTGCTACCGTGGTGAGAGCCCTAGCCCCCCTCCTCTCACTGCTGCCCGAGGGCTGACCACAGGCCAAGCGCTTCTCGGGGGCACGGGCATTCACCCTCAGGAGAACCCTGTGAGACAGGTGTGATCGTCTCCACTTTGCAGAAGTTCAGCGGGTAAGCAGAGGAGCCAAGCCTCCGCCTGAGCCCTGTCCAGCTCCGTATGACACACACACACCTGGCCATCTGCTGGCACAGCGCTCTCACACTTCCCATCACCTGGGGATCTTGTTCAAATGCAGATGCTGGTTCGGGAGGTCTAGGGCAAGGCCCGAGATGCCACCTTTCTACAAGCCCCTCCCGGGGCACCGATGCTGCTGGCACATGGGCCGCACTTTGAGCACAAAGGATCTATGGCCCCTCCCAGCCTGGGCATTCCGGGCTTTCTCTGGGCCTCGTGTCCCCATCTGTAAAAGAAGAGGATCTGTGAGTTCGGATTCCGAGTTCAGGGTCTCTCCACCCCCATTACCTTATGCTATCCCTAAGCGTTGGTGGCGTGGTGTCCCACAATGGAGGATTCGGAGGGGTTCTCAAAGTCGTCCTGGTGTGGCCTGTTGCCTAACAGCTGGGACCACTAAGGCCCTGGGAGGGTGGGTCCTTTCTCAGAATCACAAAGCACATTCGGGGCAAAGTGTAACTGGAACTCACACTCCTGATTCCCAGTCAGGTGCTCTGTGCTCTTTCAGAAAGGGCCCTGGGTGCTCTAGGAATCCACAGGGCGTCGGAAACCCCGGGCAGTGGAAGGGCTGGGGCTCCCACGAAGGTCTGCATGAGTTCTTATTGAGGGTGGCCTGGGTGGCCTACTCGGTTAAGCATCGGACTCTTGGTTTCAGCTCGGGCAGTGATCTCAGGGTCCTGATCTCAGGGTGGTGAGATCCAGCGCCGTGTGAAGCTCCATGCTCAGTGCAGTCTGCTTACCGTTCTCTCTCTCCCTCCCTCTCCCCCCATGCACTCTGTCTCTCTCAAATCAGTAATAATCTTTCAATAAATAAATCTTTTAAAAAGGGCAATAGCTTCACAAGGGAAACAGGCATCTGGAAGCAGGTTGCCCTCCTTTCCTTGGCGCCGTCCCATCAGCCTTGGTTTCTCTCTCCTTCTCTCCTCTCTCTCTGCTTCTTGCTGTCCCTACTCTCTACCTACTCGCTCTATCCCACCTGTTCCCAGCCTGCCAGCACCCAGAGTCACACGTGTGACATTGCATGGTCATTGACCAATTTGCATGGACAGCTCCACTCTCCCTTTCTCTGGCTCAGTACCATCTTCCCATGCTCTGTGCCCTCCAGCAGACCCTCAGCGGGGACGAGCACCCTGAGGCTGACAGATGGGGGCCTGCCTGTCTGGGAGGGTCTAGAGCAGGACGGAGATGGACAGCAGGCTGGGGATGGATCTTGTGCAGAAGCCGGGCTGGATGGGGGCCCCCAGAACTTCACCCCTGCATTCAGTGGCAATGCTCAGGTCAATCTCTCTCCTGGCCTTTGGCAGGGGGCGCAGTGAGGCACCCATAACCCTTGGTCTTTTCATGCCACCGACATTCTCTGGTCTCTGGAGGGGTTTGCTGACCTCACATGTTTATCTGGAGAATGAGTGGCCCCGCCGCCCGCCAGGGAAGACCCCTAGCAGAACTGGTCCACTGCTCTCGGTCCCTGAGCGAGACTGAGGAAGGACAGGGAGCCAGGGCGTCCAGGTCCCACCTGCCTGCAGGACTCAGACTGGAGGGAACAGGAGTGAGCAGGTCTTCTCCTGGCCTTTCCCCAGGGACTTGACAGTAGTTTCTGCCCCTTGGACAGAGGCCCGGAGGGAGTGACCGATGGGGTCGTGCATTCTACCAATGACTGCTCAACATTTTCCGTGTTAGGTGCTGGGGTGGACCTCAAATCCTCCGGTCCAACTCAGGTCCCGGTGAAGAAAGAGGAGGAGCCTGGACCTGCGCTGCGGAGTGGAAGGGCGGCCTCAGCCGCAGCAGGACTGAGAGGCAAGGCCGGGAACAGATGTCCTGGAGTTGGGGACGGAGGCGGTACGGAGAGGTGAGAGGCCCTTCCTGCCTGCATGTGTGGGCTCCAGTGTGCCAGTGGTGACCTGGGCAGGTGACTCTGCTTCTCTGGGCCTCATTTGTCTGCCCTGAAAAATTAGAATTTGAGACTAAGTCAGCGGTTCTCAGGGGGGTTGGTTAGAATCCAGATTCCCCGGCCCCTCTGGTCCAGGAGCTCTGGGGTCAGGACCTAGCCCCGTTCCCCTAAGCCTGCCCCGGTTCTGACGGGCAGCCAGCGATGGGTCGTGGAGCTGGAAGGTGGAGGACGTCCTGTGGCCCCCTCCTGCCTCCTACTCTGATTCCCTTGCCTGCTTGCAGTCGGGAGGAAGCCGGGGTGCTTGACTCTTGACAGAGCCAGGCACTGAGCTGCCTCCGCTTCGATCCCAGACAGACACCACGACCCCCATCGTGGGGAGGGAACCGAAGCCCAGCGCTGTTACGTGAAACAATCCTGAACTTTTTTAGGTCCCCACTTCAGGCCTGTGGCTTTCTTCTCCACTCTCTGTGCTGGTGTCTCTTCTCTTTATGGATAAGAGACTTCCCTTTTCCATCTCCCGCTATCTTCCCTTCCTCTTCTCTCCCTTGCTATCATTTCCAGTTTCTGGTCGTCTAAAACAGTTTCACAGAATGTCCTCATCCACCTCTTCCTGGGAAGTCTTCCATGTCCTTTACCCCAGGTGCCTCGTCCAAGGGGAGTCCAACATTCGCTGCTCCTCCCTCATAGATGGGGACGAAAGAGGGTCAGACACATCACCTTTCTGACGATCACCTGTCTTACCTGACTCCCCCTTTTCTCCTGCTCCCTCCCTCTCATCCATCCCCAATTCAGGTCTCAGAACTACTTGTTTGGTTTATAACAGAGGCAAAAATCCAGAATAATCCCCAGGGAGACATCCTCTCTAACCCCAACAGGAAGGACTGAGGTTAGATGCCTGGAAGAGCTTCCAAATGGCCAAAGGGAGCAGTCCTGGAAGGAAGCTGTGGATTCAGGGGTGGGGGGAAGCCTGGTCTCTGAAGGGTTATGATCCTTTTCCTCTCCCCAGTCCCTCCTCTTCACACACCCCAAATCCCTACAGGATGACTCCGTACCTGTTCTCTGACCTCTTCATGGACGTTGGGGGAGCCGCAGTGGTCATGGGCTCCTCGGGGCCCCACTGATGCTGCAGGATAGGCCGGGCACCCTCCTACCCTGGCCTTGCCCATTGTCCCTTCTCTGGGAACCGCGCTCTCACCGTCCACGCCAGCCATCCCTCATCACAGAGGGTCGGCAGGGAGGCATCCTCTCCGTGGACAGATCTGTGTGCCCTGTTACATGCGGGAGCCAGGGCTGTGAGTGGCTGTGCGTGGGGGTGTGGGACACTGGGTGTCCCCCTACGGTTTTGCATCAGCCCTTGCCTGAGACCTGCAGAGGCCCTTCTGGTCTCTGTCTTCACCGTGTCCTTGGGATTAGCTGGTGGGTGTGATGAGCTCAGGGCTACAGATTGGGCTTCTCTCCGAAGGCGGGGCGCCAGGGGTGGCCTCCCCTGGGTCAGTGCCCCCCACATCCCCTGCTCCCGGGCTCTGAGGGCTGGGGCGGCAGGAGGCTGAGTTGCCTGTCCTGCCTCCACATGGCCACAAGGGGGCTCCGGGACCAGGTTTTTCTTTTTTCGGTTGGAGCTGCAAGGATTCCCAGCAGCGCCCGCTCGCTGAGCTTTTCTGGAAGTGTTGGCCATCGTCCTGCAACAGCCACTGAAGGGTCTCTGCCAGGCTGGGAGGCCACCAAGGGGGATGTGGCCTTTGCCCTTCATAATCCTATTGTAGAAGTACCTCTTTTCTCTGTCAGAAAGTCTTCCCAGCTGTTTACCCTCATGTCTACTGCTACTGGGGGGGGGGGGGGGGAGATGGGGCTCGGTGAGCCACTTTTTTTTTTTTTTTTGCATTACCACTTCTTCTTACCCCCGCCCCAAGTGTAAAGAAGAGTATTTATTCTCTTCCCCATTCTCTGACCATTAGAACTCAGATTCTGCTCTGCCGTCATAGCTAAGAACTGGATAGATGGCAGCAGGAAAGATGTAAGCTAGACATTAGGAGGGACTTTCTGACAGAAAGGAGAGGCATGAGCTGCTGAAGGGGGCTGTACACAGGGCAGTTGCCTGTTTACCTGGGGTGAAGCTCTGGTTCTGTGGGGTCGGGAGAGTCCTCTGTGATCCACGGCCCAACCACACTCCCCTAGCCGGGGTTAGAGAGGAGAGAGGGCGGCTGGGTACATTCACCTGCCACCGTGCATCTCCGAGCTTTGGAGAACCATGGCTATTTCTGGGCCTTTGGGTTCTAGGGATGAGGAAGGGATCTGCACGATCTTTCAAAAGAAAACACCTGAGTGGCTTCTGGGTGGCTCAGTCGGTTAAGTGGTTAAGCATCTGCCTGCGGCTCAGGTCATGATCTCGGGGTCTTGGGCTCCAGCCCCATGTCAGTCTCCTTGCTCAGTCGGGGAGCCTGCTTGTCCCTCTCCCGCTGCCCCTTCCCCTGCTTGTGCTCTCTCTCTCAAATAAATACATGGAGTTAAAAAAAAAAAACCACCCAAAACAAAACAGCTGAATCACTCCCTCCCCGGGCTGGTGATCACTGGCAGAGGGAAGGATGGAATAACAGAGCAATTTTCGGCATCCACTTAAGTGTGTCTTCAGAGCCTCCGTTAAGTCTTAGAGTCTTGGGTTGAGCATCACCAACCTACTAGGCAAAGCCGGAGTCACTGCAGGGGCACTCTCCCTGGAGTGGGAAGTGCCACCAACCTCACACTCCTGCAGGGGTGTGGAGGTGACTTGTCCCCCTCTCCTCTGCACCTCGACTTGCCAAGTGTGATGTGAAATGTTGTCGGCCTCCGTTTCTCATCTCTCCTCGATGCTGAGAGGGCCCTGGGGCTGTGGGAAGAGAAGGGTTTTGGACTCAGACTCCACCTCAAGGCGGGAAACGGATTACCTCTCTGTCTTGGTGCCTCCGTCTGTGGGGGGGGAGTGCGGATACCTCCTACCTCTCCAGTGAGTTTTGTGACGTAGTATGTGTTAAAGGGCCAGTAGGTGCTTCTGTCCTCTGCCCCCTCCCCAGCCTCACTTGTTCTTGCAGAAGGAGAGATGTGCCCATTTCCCAGCCAGGAAAATAGGGGCAGGAGTGTTACTAAGGCCCAAGGCCAGGGGCTCTGCTGGGCACGCTTGAGAATCAGAAGTTTGGGCTCCCTCCTTCTCCTCCCTTCCTCTTTCCTCATTGGCCTTCTCTGACTCTTCTCCCTTCTGCCCCTCACCCCACCTCTTTTATTCCTTGTTTGTTCTCCCTTTCTTCCTTCTTCCCCTACTCCCCTTCGGTTCAGTTCCTCTGTTCCTCTAGCTTCTTCTCTCCATTCACTCATTCGTTCAGCGTTAAGTTAGGTGGAAAGGATTATTTAGAAAAGCAAAAAATGCGCACTCTGTACCCTTGGATGGTCTCCTGGGACTTCTCCTCTAGCATATTGCCCCGGCTTCTCGGTCTTTCTGTTTGACCTCCTAATAGCTTGATGCCTCTGTTCCATGGGTCTGCATTGGAGAAAGAAGGTGGTAGTGAAATTTGGTGCAATGAAACAACGTACGCTCTGGGTAAAGAGCTGAACAGGACATGGGTGTTCCTGCCCTTGAAGGACTTGGGGTTAGGGAGGGAAGCTGGGCTGTCAGCAGTGTGACAAGTACTGCCTTCAGGGCTTAAATATGGGGGGGGGGCTCAGAGGAACAGCAGGGAAGGCTTCACAGAGGAGGCCCCAGCTGAGCTGGGTTTCGAGGGATGAGCTGGAATTTTCCCAGTTCATGAGGTGGTGGGAAGAAAGGTAGTCGTGTTAGCAGGGTTCGCATGGGCAAAGGCCTGTTGCTAAGAAAGGGCAAGGGGGATTCAGAGAAGTGCCAGGGATTTTGTGTGGCTCGATCCCAGGGAGCTGGTGGGAGACTAAAATCCCTATCCAAAAGAAGTTAAGCAGCGCTATCTCATAGTTAGCTCGCTGGACAGCAAGACGGGTGCAGAACAGGGTCTTGCTCAGGGCCACAGGAATGACAAGGACAGGGGAGGACAGGGGACATCGAGAAGAGTGTTCTAGGCTCTCATTTTCTCCCTACTCGCTGCCTACCCTGTCCTGGAGAACTTACTTAACTGATCCTGGGCCTCAGTTGCCTCATCTATAAAATGGGGATAGTGATGCATCTTTTACCTGAAGATCGGTAAGACAAAACAGTGTGGACTCTTGAGGTGCCTTCCAGTATTGAGAACTGTAGTTTTATGACCACTCTGGACTGTGTGACCAAGGAAGTCTTCATGGAGGAGGAGGGCTTGATGCCCGTCCTTAAAGAATGGCTGATGCTGAACTAAACAGAGAAGGGTGGGGAAACGTGGGGACAAGGTCAGAGGGAGAACAGTGACGGTCATGTCCGGAGGACAGTGTGTGGCTGGCGCATGGGGTTGAGATACTGGCTGGAAGGGGTTGGGGGAAGAAGGTGGCCCTTGGCAGGGCAGGGAAGTGTCTTGCGCTGGCAGGAGGCGCATGACAAAGACTCCCCAGCACCAGTGTGGGCACCCCACCTGCACTCCCATCCACCTCTCTCTGCCCCCATCCCTCCTAGCGGCCAGGCTGAGCTAGATGGAGCCTGGACATGGAGGGGCAAGGTCTGTGGGATGACTGGGAACCAGGGACATGCAAATGAGATGCAAACAGTATGCAAATCGGCACCTCCCCGCTACACCCCTGCCTGTGGTCTGTTTTGTGCCGGGGCGAGCTAACTAACTGGAGGGTGGGTGGGGAGCAGAGGGTCCTTCCACCTTCCTGCTGGGGCTCCTCCTGCCGCAGCGGCGGAACCTGGCCAGATGCGGGGCACAGTCCCATACTGCTCTTCGGGTTCTGCGGGCCCAGGAGCTAACCCGGGAGCTGGAGCCCTTGCCCCTCCTGTCCATCCCTGGTGGATTGGCCCAGTTCCTGGGGGAGCCTCCTCGAACCCCCAGGAAGTGTCTGATCTCCCTCAGAGGGTGTGTGAAGAGATGGCCGGAGACGGAAGGGGCTGCTGGGATGGGACCATCGACGGGGCTGTTGAAGGGTAAGGGACAGGGCACGGAGAGGCCTGAAGAGAACAAAAATTCCCAGGAAATGGATAGTCATGGACCCAGTGAACACAAAGCCCCAGAGATCCTGAGAGACACATTCCAGCAGAGACGCTGACTGACAGAGACAGACAGACAGAGCCCTTCTCATGTGTCCAGCCTGAGACACCAGCGCCTCTGTCAGCTCCCTCTTGCCTGTCTGCCTGTCCGTGGCTGACGGTCCCTTTGTCTGTCTAGCTCTTTGTTTGTTTGTCTCTTTGTTTGCCTGTCTCTCTCCAGGCTTCTCCTTCCCACCCCCCTCTGTTGTCTGTCTGTTGGTCCAGACCTCTCTGTTCGTCATTGCCTTCTGCCTTGACCATCTCTCCAGGGAGAGAAAACTGCTCACTGGGATCATGGGACCCCTGGATCCTGGCCTCCTGGTCTGGGACAGGTTCTTACTTTTCCTCCTCTGGAATTTGGGTCTCAATTCTCTCCTATCTGGGGTGACCCCATCTTCTGCCTCCTCTCATATTTATAAGAATCAGGAGTGTGGGTGGGTGGCCATATTTATGATTGCTCAGGCATTGGAACAAAGGGTTTAATTCATTTGAGAAGCAATACTGCTTTTCAACCTTCTAAGGACAAAGCCAGAAGAAAATAATGACTGCAGCATGAAGCACAGTGGTTAGATATTCAGAGGGACTTCCCAAAAGGGAGGTGTGGGAAACATCAGAACAGTCAGCTAAAAGATTTAGCACCCACCTTCATAAACTCCTATGGGAGAGCCCCACGGAAGGGTGGGAGATGGGCAACAAGACCTTCCCAGTCCATGTAGTATAAGAAAGCGTCTTTTAACGTTGTAAGGTAGCAGGGACTTGGATGAGGAGTCTCACATACCAATCTCTGCCACCACCTACCCGGGCTGCCCACCTGCGTAACCTCCAAGGTGGCTGGGGGAGAGGGCCCCAAGGGAAAGGGGTGTGGAAGAAGTGCTATCTGTTCACTACCTCCACCCTATTTCCCACCATCTTCCCAAGCTCAGGACCCCCCCCTCCAATCCATGAGAGATGGCTGCTGGGGACGGAGTGATGTATGTAATGCAGATAAAATGTCAGCAATTCTAAATGGGTCCGGAGATGCAGCCGTGGAAGGGGGGAGGGAGAGAGGGCGGAGCAGGGGGGAGAGAGGAAGGGAAAATGAGATGTGGGTCCTCACCAGGGATGGCAGCAGGGGCAGACCCCCCCCCCCCCCCGCAAAGGCCAGCGGAGGGGTGGGCCCAGGCGGCAGGAGCCCAAATGAGATTTTGAAGAGGGAGCTGGAGGGTGGGGGTGGAGGCGAGGAGGGGGCGGGCGGGGGCAGCGGGGCCGGAGCTGCTGATGTATAGCGGTTTCATAACTTCCTCAGTATTAAAGGCAGGTTCATGGGGAGGGCAGCGCCATTAATCACCAGGCTGAATGGGGCTGGGATTTGCTGAGAGACGCGCTTGCTGTCTGCTGCGCCCACCGGCTCAGGGCGGGAGGGGGCAGGCAGGGATGCCCCTCCTGAACTAAGGGGTAAGACCCCAGGAATCTATTCTGGGTGTGGGGCAAGTGGGTCCTTGCCGGTTGGGAGTTAGCTGGGAGGGGCACTGGGGAACCTGGCAGGAAGGAAAAGGACGAGGGGGGCTGTGGCAGGCACTGGGGGAAGTGGAGTAGGGGCTGGGGGAACGATGGGGTCAGAGGCTGAGGGGGACCCTGGGGGAGAAAAACTGGGGAGGGAGGGTTGTGCATTTGAACATGAAATTGATCACATGTAAATATAATGCAAATCGCATGCAAATGAACACAGGATTTCTCTGGGTCCACAGCTCAGGCATTCTATTTCTTGGACTGACAATTGGGGCCAATTTGCATCCAGTTGCATGCCCAGTGCCTTGTTTCTTTATTATTAATATTTTCAGAGGGAGAACTCAAGGTCTCACTTGTTAAGGGGGGTGAGGAAGCCAAGGTGAGGCTCGTCGTCTGGACTCTCAGCCGGAAGGGTGGGGTCACCCCCAGGAATGGTAACATCAGGAAAAATGACAGGCCTAGTGACAGTGAGGGAGCTGAGTGGCTGGACCCCTGGGCTCTGCCTGAATTGGTGGGGGTCAGAGAGGCAGAGGCTCACTCCAGAGGCAGAAAGGTGGAGAGAGACAGATCTCCATAGCTTTGGAGACAGACTCTGAGCAGAGAAGAGGGGGATGCGTCGCATGTCTGGGACTGCTGGTAACTGCCAAACCCCCAACTCCGAGTTTCCTCGGGAAAGTTGAGTGCTGAGTGCTCCTTTCAACCCACCAGAAGAGCATCTCTGAATGAGATAAACAAGAGCAGATATTCATGTTTCCAACAGATATTCGTGGAGCACCTAATAGGTGCGGGCCGTGGGCCTATGCCCAGGAGAGAGGAGCCGGAGTGCTGACCTCTAGCAGGGCTCATAAGGCGTTTATTTCAGCAGTAGGTGAAACGCTTCCCAGTGGGTGACAAGGGTCCCCAGGGAGGTGCAAGCAACGGGAGGATCGGAGAACGCTTCCGAGGGGAGGCCGCATTCCGCTTGGGCCTCGGGGAGTGAGTGGAATGTATTCGGTGGCAGCACGTTCCATGCAAAGGGGACAAGATGGGCCACTGCGCAAAGGCAGGAGAGGACAGTCAGTGGAGCTTTCCAGTGCTCTGCAGGAAAGGGTGTGTGGAGAGGTGTGAGGAAGGTCAGGCTGAGGTGACAATGGGGGATCAGCGTATGAGAGGGCGGGCAGGCTGGCTCAGGCATGTAGATGTCACCTGGAGGCCAGCCGGGAGTACAGAACAGGGCAAATCATTCATTCCAGCGTTAGTTCAGTCAACAAACATTCCTTGTACACCAGACATGGGCCAGGGCTGCCCTGGTAGCTCAGGAGGCAAAGCCCAGACGTGCTCCCTCCTTGAGGAAGTTCGGTCGGCAGTGTCCTCATCCGTACCTGGGGACACGGAGTCTGGCTGTCACAGGGCTACTCTGAGGAGCAGATGGGAGAACCCACGTAAAGTACTTAGGCTGGTGTCAGGGCTCGTTATTGCCATCATCCTTATCACTACGCTGAACGGTGTGGCATGGAAGACAGAGGAGAGAGAGGGGTCAGCCGTGCAGCATGAACCCGGGGAGAGAGGGAGCTGGACAGCATGGGTGGAAGGAGGGGACAGGCTCAAAAGGGCTGTGGGGACAAGAGAAGGCAAGTGATGGAGCCAGAGACAAGGGCAGGGAAAGTGTGGTCTGGGAGCACTGCAGCGGGAGAAGCAGGGCTTGGAAGATTCATCCTCGGTCAGGTCCCTGCTCCGCTGCTGGTGCGCTGGGGGTGCAGGGCAGAGCAGGGCCTGAGGGGTGGGTAGGCTGGAAGCTTGTATCTTGGGTCCCCTTCCCACTTGGCTATGTGGCCCTTTTCCCAGACTCTTCTTGACTCCTCTTCTCAGTTGTTTAATTTGACCCCACCTGTGGGAGAGGTTCCTCCCACTCGGCCACAAGTCCTGCTGCAGGACTCGGGGATCAGTCCAGACCCCTTGGCTGGCTGTCCGTCTGATGTCTGTGTGGTCTCCTCAGGATAATTGCTCTGGACAACTCGAACACCACTCAGACGGATTGTCCGGCCTCCTGGCCCCGACCACTGCATCAAGCCAAATTACTCAGCGCCCCCCAGCCCGGGGCTCTGGCGAAATCCGATTAGTGAAGAGAGAGCCGCGCTGAGCTGACAGCTCCTCCGATAATTGCTTCCCAAGTAAGCGATGCAAATCAGCCCGTCCAGCCTGTCCTGCTCCTGTCCTGGGGACCCAGGCGTCCAGGCCCCAGGACAGGCAGAACACCTGAGTTGGAGAGACTTGGAAGCTGTCCCCCACCCTCAGTTAAGTGGCCATCGCTCCAGAAAGCTGGTCTGTGCTGCCTTGGGGATGAGATGGGGGGGTGGGGGTGGGTGAGGCTGACCAGGGACCCCACTGGCTCTGCATTTCTGTCCTATCTGAGAGGCTGTCACGCTGCTCATCTCACCCCTTGGAGAAGTACCCTCTGGACCCATTTGCCGGTAAGGTAGAGGAAGGCAGAGACCCAGAAGACACAGGGACGGGGACGTGGCTGAACCTGTTAAGAAACCCGTGGAGGCACCCACAGCCAGGCTGCCTCAGTTCTCCAGTTCTGGGACGGAGGTGGGAGCGGATACCTGCAGGTAACTTTCTCCCTCTGTGAGTGACCTCTCCATCGGGCTGGGGAAAATCATTGAGGGTTAAGTGCCCCACAGAGCTGGGATGGGGCTTCGATCCTTTGGAGGACTGGGACGCCTGATCAAACCTTGAGACTTTGTGCCTGTACCGAGGAGGACATGTTTTGGGATGCGGTGGCCCTTGCTCGCCCCACACATCAGGGACCTCTCTCCACGTCCCTAAATCAGGGTCCTTTTAAGGGCCTGTTAATGCCTCTTTCTTGTGCTTTTCCATCCTACATCTTTACCTCAAGTTCTTTCTTTCTCTGACCCTCTCGTCCAATTTCCTGCTGATCTTGGAGACCTGAAAAGTACTTCCCTTGCAATCCTAAACTTCCGGCCCCTAGACCTGCCCATGTGGGTCACCGTCTTTGTGGAAATCTCCGGGGATGTGTTGCCCAGTCTTGTCCTCTGTGATTGTGTGTCTGATGTGCTCTGTGGTCTGGATCTTGGGTTCTTAGACTGGCATCTGCCTGAGCCCCTGACACATGGTCGTAACAACAATAATCTTTGGGGAGCCTGTTCTGTGCCAGGGACTGTACTGAGCACCTACGTAATTAAGTCGTTGAATTCTCCCGAAGGAAGAGATGGATTACATTGATCACCCCATTTTACAACCAAACTAACTGAGGCACGGAGAAGTTAAAAGGGTGCTCAAGGTCACTGCGAGTAAGTGGCAAAGCTGGGATTCAAATCCAGGCAGTCTGAGTCCTGAGACCGCACTCTAAAGGCCTCCCCTACGCCACCTCTCCTCTCCAGTGCTCTTTTAATGTGTACTGGGCTGAGAGAGGGAAGGTGCCCAGTGTGGTGGGGGGTGGGGATATGGCTACACTGAAAGGCCAACACCAGAGGCACTTAGGGGGTCCCCAGGGCAGAAGTGGCAGGAGCTACCAAGGGCCGCGTCTGGTACTTGGGGAGAGGGAAACATGGCCCTCACCTTTTCCAATCCCCAATATCTATTTTCTGCACCGGAGCCCTGCAGTGAGACAACTGCCCTCTCTACTCTGGGATCGTGGAGGCAAGGGAAGGGGCTCAAAGACCCGCCTAAGAGCCAGCGATCCGGGAGTCAGAGCTAGGATCACCAGAGGCCGATAGATGGAGCTCGTGGCCCAACACAGCCTCAGCAGCTCACGGAAACCAAAGGAAAACAAGCCCTCAGGTTAACCCCTTCCTGCCTGGGCTCAGGCCCCAGGAGTAGCCTGGTGGGCAGCAGAGGGCCCTAACCCAGGCTTGGCTGGCCCCTAAGGGGTGACCCAATTGTCTAGGCCCTGTCCAGGCCACAGGTCTGCTTCTGCTCCTACCCCGTAAGTTCTACCCATAAATCACAGGCAGCCAGGCTTGGGAGACTTTCCAGAGGGCCACGAGGCTAGGACACTGGAAAGACAGGTTGGGAGGACCCCACCCTAGCCCAAGTTTCATCTTTCAGGCTCTTCTCTTGAAAATCTATGTGTCTCTGTTTCTAAGCACCCCCACTTCAGGAGAGTTTCTCACTTCCATCTTTCCTGAGAAAGACCCACCCGGTGGGGAGGAGTAGGATGGCCTAGACAGAGAAGACTCCCAGACCCCTCTGGGGTCAGCTACAGGGACTTACTGTGGGGTTGTCCAAGACTCAGTTTCTCCCTATGTTGAGACCTCCTATCTCTGGGCTCCTGGGATAAATGGGCTTACGGGGACAGAAACAGTTATCTAATTCTTCCTGGAAGTGGACATTGGGAGTTAAGCTCCTGGGGGATCTCTGCTTGCCTGCCACTCATTTCACTCGTTACTTTCTTACCAGAAGCCGACTTGGAATGTGGAGGGGCTGCCATGATGATAAACTGGAAGTGGTTGGCAAGCAAGGGGCAGAGGGGTAGGGTGGGCGGGAGGGTTGTCCAAGGGATGGTGAGGCTCCTAGAGTTTTTAAGTAATAAGAGGACAACACAGTGTGGCTGCCATTTTTGTTCAGCAACATACAAATGCATAGATCTATGAAGACAGAGGAGCTGAGGGGGCAGTCAGTCCTAGAAGCCTGGGATATTCTTATTTCAGACATTCCTGAGAAAGCGGCAGAGGCATGGGGATAGATGTACACAGAGGGAGACAGATACACAGACACAGAGAAAAAGCTATGCAAGAGAGTAGGGATGGGGGCATCTGGGTGGCTCAGTCAGCTAAGCGTCGGACTCTTGATTTCAGCTCAGGTCTTGATCTTGGGGTCGTGAGTTCAAGGCCCGTGTTGGGCTTCACATTGGGCATAAAGCCTACTTAAAAAACAAAACAAAACAAGAACCCCCAAAATAAGAGAGTAAGGATAGAGACACATTTACATAGGCAGCGAGAGGCCAAGACACAAAGAGGGAAGGAATCTGGCACAATCACAAGCTCAGGAAATAACAGACTTTGTGAGGTGAATGATTAACTCTGTTTCTAAAGTCTGGCAAAGGTGGGGGTGGTTTCTCACCTTTGGTGTCAGAGGGTTGCTGCACACATTTCCCTAAAGCTCATGCTGCTCTTGTCTGTTGGTAGGAGAGCAGGAGAAAGTTGGGAAGGAGGTAGTATCCTTGTTCTCTCACCTTTTCCTGTTCTAGGGTTTACTGGTCTCTTTTACCACCTGTAGGGAGACCTTGCTTCCTCTTCATCTCAGGCATGGCTGTGCTGAGGTGTGCAGGAGGTGGGAGGAATCCAGAAGGCAATTAGCCTTATGGAGTTTCCAATGTAATGAAAACCTTATAGTTAGGCCCGGAAATATACCGAGATGGAGGACAAGAACAAAATTAGGGGGCGTCTGGATGGCTCAGTCGTTGGGAGTCGGCCTTTGGCTCCAGTCATGGTCCCAGGGTCCTGGGATCGAGCCCTGCCTCAGAGCCCCACCTCAGGCTCCCTGCTCAGCAGGGGCCCTGCTTCTCCCTCTCTCTCTGCTGCTGCCCCTTGCTTGTGCTCTTTCTCTGTCAAATAAGTAAATACAATCTTTTTTAAAAAGAACAAAATTAGGAGTGGTAGAGCTCTGGACATTGTTTCGGGTTGGGGAGTTGGAAGGGAATGGACTGTTAGGTGCAGCCATGGGATTAGGAATGTCCAGGGAAGTATTTGAGGGGAAGGATTAGGAAGGATGGGAGATTATAGGGCTGGGTACACTGCATGGCAGAGGAGGAAGAGAAGTCAATTGTGAAAGCCATGGAGACATAGGCTTGGGCAGTAATGGGAAATGGAAGAGTCTCAACACCATTACTAAAGAGTTGTTAGGAGATTCCAGAAGTGCCTCTGTGGATATTCTAGATACAGTCCTTGGAGGGCTGCAAAGGAGAGATCTCTTATCCTTGGGGCAGCAGGAGGACTAGAAATGGTCTTTTAGCCATTGTTAATACTCTCAGGTGAGTTTCGAAATTGGGGATGGTTGAAGTTCCTTGATTCGCAATCTTGTTCGGAAAAGTCTTATCGATGAATTTTTGTAAGGGTGTTGCCCTTTAGGGCTAGAAGCCAGGACCTCCGTGGTCTTTTCTGAGCTTGGCCTCTCTTAAGCTTGCTTTCTTTTTGCCCTGATGTAATGGATAAACTACAATCCCCAGAGTCACTGAGGGTTAATTTAACACGCCTTCCGGGGATTTGAGTATTTCCGGCGGAAGTTGCCGTGGCTACGCCGATGTCTTTCCCCAAACAAAGTAGACTACGATTCCCACTGTCCTCCGCGCCCGGGGGCGGGGAAGGGGACCGGAAACCGGATGGAGAGCTGAACCAGGTGAGGAAGTAGGAGCCTGGGAACCTGGGGTCCTGAGGGGCAGGGTTGGGGCTCTCAGGGTGGCGGGAAGGCGGCGGGCGGGAAGTCGGAATGTTTGTGTTTTGGGGCCCCTTGCTCTGTCTGGGGCTTGTCCCGGCAGAGGAAGAGTCGAGCCCACGGAACCGGCCTGGTGAGCCTGCGGGGACTTGGTTTTCCCGTCGGGCGGAGCCCGAGGGCGGACGCGGAGATTTCTTACGGACCCTTAGCCGGCGGCCCTCTCAGAACCAGCAGGAGGGATAAGTGGTGTTTTTGAGTCCAAGTTCTACCACTACTACTACTGTTAGTTTAGGATTTGCTCTTTGTCCCTGTCGATTCCTGGAGTGCCTCCAAGGGATAGGGGAATGGAGAGTGTCTTTGATTCCTTCTTCACTTCCTGGATTTAGTGTCAGAGAACCCAGAAGGCCAGACTTATTGCTGGGTCCCCCTCCACTTCCTTTGCACCTAGGATGGCACTGTAATTTATAATGTATCTGCGTTTCGTAAGTCTTTGGTTCTTGGTGGCTTCAGATAGGACTTTCAAGTTCCTCCTTTGGGTTCTCATAGTGTATTGTTTAGGAGGTTAAAGCTCAAACCACAGTGTATTACAGTTGTTTATCTGTCCTCTCAGTAGTTTATGAGCCTGGCCTACATTTTATTCGTTTTGGATTTCTTCCTCATCAGGAGAGGACCACAGTGCCTATCATGCAAGAGACTCATAAATATTGAAAAAAATAAATGAGTTAACAGTTGATGGTAGGTTGGATGGAATTTGTGGTTTTCATTTTATAGGGGAGTTAAATGATTTGCTTAAGAGAAACTTAGAGATGAAACCAGGATTAGAAGTGGATTCAGCTGACACCCAGACTTGGGTCGGGTGCTGTCAGATTAGGTTTGAAACTGAAACGCTACAAATAAAACCTGGTCATTCTTTTTTGTACCCTACAGCCTTGCTATCTCCAGCACAGGTCTGTAAAGATGAAAAGTAGGCTCAACCTAAGACTTGAGAGAGATCCCAGACCTGGAGCAGCCAGTGCATTAACACTGGAACTACATGGGGACATGCAAAGCAAGGGCTCCCGAGATATTTGAGTTCTCCATAGCTCCCTTCTTGGCTTTCGTTTGAGCCCAGTTGGCCCTGGTTAGCCATCTGGACAGAGCAGTAAAAGACTTCTGAGATCAGTCTGGAGAAGGGTTTCCTAAGTCTGGCCCTGACTTTTTTTCTCTCCCACTTTCCCTAGGCTAGGGTCCGAGAACAGGTTGATGGATCAAGCTGTTCTGTCAACCCTGAGGTCCCATGAGGGAGAAGAACCTTGATCCCTGCCCCGTGGGATGCCCAGACATGATGGAAACACACCCAGAGCCTGGCAAACCTTCAGAAACAATTGGAGTGCAAAGTGGACAGCTGAGCCCCGAGTGAACTCGGGCTGTAGAAATGGAGTGGAGTCCATCAGGAAAGACTTGTTGGTAGGTCGTTTTAAACAGAATGGAAAAAGGTAGGATGGACAGAATTGAGTGGGTGTTTGTTGACTACCTAATAAAAGCTAGGATTTTGAAGATATGGAGGGAAGTTGAACAGGACCTGGCTTCTGGTCTGCTCAAGTCTAGGGAGGGAGGCAAGGTGTGAATTCAGGAAGAAGCCACTACCCATGGCGACATGCAGTGGTTTTTAACCTTCATCAGCCATCAGAACCACCTGAGGAATCTTGTTTGAAATACGGATTCCCAGGTCTGACACCAGACCTACTCCTGTGTGGGGTTGGACTGGGAAGTTATGGCACTACTACAGTGTCCAAAGGAGGGCAGGCTTTACCAGTGGGATTGTTGGAGCTGCATCTTGAAGGATGGGTATGATTTGGATGTGTGGAGAGGCAGAGGAGTCACAGTCCTGGTTGAGTGAAGGAGTGTATTTGGTTGGGTTTGAAGAATGGCATATGCAAAGTTTTGGGAGTTGGGGTAGAAAAGACATTTTGAAAGAGTGAGTAGAATGGTCAGGCTGGAACACTGGGTTTGCATGGGAATTGTGAGAAGGAAGATTAGCAGGAATGGTCTTCATAGGCTACAGAACTTGCTGGAGTGTTCCCTCTGCCTCCTCTCTGCTTCTTCCCTCTTTCTTTTCTGCTTCTCCCATTTCCTCCTTGCCTCCCAACCACTGCTTACATGTAACATCTCATTCCATCCATTTTATTACTATTATTGAGGGGATATTATTATTCCTCGCATTTGGATGAGAAAATCTGAGGCTCTGGCCATGGTTACATAGCTTGTAAGGATCATTTCTGAGTCTAGTAATCATCCTTCCCACCACTGAGGTTTCTTGAATGTGGGCAAGAAGCTGGGCTGGGTTTGGGGTGGGGGGTTGTGGGATTAGCAGGATGGCTGACAGAACCGTCTCAGGCAAGATGACGTGGGTGGTTAAGAGCATAGCCTTGAGTCAGGTAGTTTGGGTTCACATCCCAGCTTCGTTGCTTGCTAACTGCGTGACCCTGGGCAAGTTGCTTGATCGTACTAAGCCTCAGTCTTCTCACCTGTAACGTGGGAGCAATAACGCTCACCTCATGTTAGGAGGATCAATGAGGTGTACCTGGCACAGAGCAATTGCTCACCACCTGGAAGCAGTTGTAATTCGCCTTCTGTAATGAGTCTCTGGGCTCTGGCTGTGCACCTGCGTCTCACTTTTCAGCGCATCGCTTTCCAGGACACAGCCCGTCCTGGCTGAGCTGCTTTTATTAAGGATGACATTAGAGGTGCTGAAAGTTTGCCACCAGTAAATATATATTGAAAACCTCCCATGTGCTTGGCATGGCCTACGAACTAGTGACTCAAGGCTTATGCCTGATGGAAAGGATGTCTGGAGCGGGAGATGAGGGTTATTGTCACCAGGTGACATAGGAAGTGGAGGGAGACTTGAAGCGGGAAGTGGAAGGGCCCTTCGCTACCAAGAACTGAGATGAGCTCAGTCAAACCTAGAGGGTGGGCGATGACTGACAGTTTCTTCTGAGCCCTGGAAAGGGTAGCCCTGACCAGTCCGGATCCCTCTCACTTTACGGCGGAAGGCTGATGCAGCCTCTGTCCGTCTCTTTTCCAGGTGGCAGTGACGTGGCGGTGCCCCAGGCTTATCCACTGGGGCCCCTCTATGAGCCTGCTAGTGCCCTAATGGAGCTGCAGCCTTGCCCTCGAAGCTTGGCTGAGGGCTTCCTGGAGGAGGAGCTGCGGCTCAATGCAGAACTGAGCCAACTGCAGTTCTCAGAGCCTGTGGGCATCATCTACAATCCTGTGGAGTATGCCTGGGAGCCACACCGCAGCTACGTGACCCGCTACTGCCAGGGCCCCAAGGAAGTGCTCTTCCTGGGCATGAACCCTGGACCCTTTGGCATGGCCCAGACTGGGGTAAAGGGTTTGGCTGCCCCTGGTGGGTGGAGTGGGAGGCTCCAAGGTGGGTGTTTGGCTGTGTGTGCTTTGGGGGAGGAGTGTGTGCACGGCTGCGGACATGTGTGCGTACGGGCCCCCTCTTCCCCTCCCAGTACACATGCTGGCTCCTGTGGTCTCAGACACTCTCCTGGCCTCGCTGCCCAGAGTTAACCAAGCCCATTAATGGTGGTTCCGTTTCCCCTGTGAGCTGTCCGCTAATTGCCTCTGTGAGCCTTCCTTCCGCCCGCCCCATCCTTACCTTACCTTGCCGGATCTCCTCTTTCCCTAGAGTGTGGTTGGGGTTGGGAGAGGGACCAGGAGAGGGACCAGGAGTACCCGGTCTCGGTCCTCGGGGAGACTGGCTGATGGGGGGTATGGATGAGATGCAGGGCTTTCAACCCTGGGAGAGGGACCAGGAGTACCCGGTCCTCGGGGAGACTGGCTGACGGGGGGGTATGGATGAGATGCAGGGCTTTCAACTCACCTGCTTCTGTATCTTAGCTGAGGAGAGGCTCAAAACAGCGCTGGCTCTGGGGCCTGCCTGCTTTCCTTTCAGACCTTGGGATGAGTGAATGCCCCTCAGTGGGGGTGCTTGGCAGATGGGGGAGGGGAAGAGGCTTCAGGGCAGGAGGCTCAATCGCTTTTATTGACCCCAACTGGGAGATGAAAGGTGATCAATGATGATCGATGGAAATGACAGCCTCAGGCTCCGGGCTGAGAGGGCACCCAGAGAGCACTGGTCAGCCCTGTCCTTGTGCCTCCTCTAACCCTGGCTGTCTTTCTGTCTCAGACCGTCTGTCTGCCCCCAGTACTACCCATCACATCCCAGATAGTCCCATATACTCTATGTGGTTCCAAAGGCAAGTGGGGATAGAAGCAAACAGATTCTTCTGCACCACAGTCTACAATGAAAAATTGGAGAAAGATGGGCAGGATCAAACCATAAAGCCAGAATCCTTGTCTCAGGCCTTTGGGTGAAGGGGGTGGGGTGTCCAGGCTGGATCTTCATGGAGGGTATAGAGGGGTCAGCTGGTGCAGAACCCAGGTGTCAGATCTCCAGACTGAAAGCCTCCTGTCTCTCTTCCTCCTGGCAGGTGCCCTTTGGGGAAGTGAGCGTAGTCCGGGACTGGTTGGGCATTGGGGGACCCGTGTCGACCCCACCCCAAGAGCACCCGAAGCGACCAGTGCTGGGACTGGAGTGCCCTCAGTCAGAGGTGAGCGGTGCCCGGTTCTGGGGCTTTTTCCGGAACCTCTGTGGACAGCCTGAGGTCTTCTTCCGTCACTGTTTTGTCCACAATCTGTGTCCTTTGCTCTTCTTGACTCCCAGTGGCCGCAACCTCACTCCCGCTGAGTTGCCTGCCAGGCAGCGAGAACAGCTTCTCGGGGCCTGTGATGGGGCCCTCTGCAGGCAGGTGCAGCTGCTGGGGGTGCGGCTGGTGGTGGGAGTGGGGCGGCTGGCGGAGCAGCGGGCACGGCGGGCTCTGGCAGGCCTGATGCCTGAGGTCCAGGTGGAGGGGCTCCTGCACCCCTCACCGCGGAGCCCACAGGCCAACAGGGGCTGGGAGGCAGCGGCCAAGGATAGACTGAACGAGCTGGGGCTGCTGCCACTGCTAACAAACTGAGGGCCCCTGTGGCCCAGCACAGGACATGTTCAGGATCCCCACGTCATCCTGGGGCCAGCAGAGGACTACACGCCCCCTGGCCTGGAGCCACAAGGTCCTGGGCACCCTGGTTGCTGGGACCTGCCGCGGCAGTTTTGACACTACTCTGGCTTGTGCATTCGTCACCTTCCTTGGAGCTTTGCTTCTGCCTCTGTGGTAACTAACTCCGCGGAGACTTGGTTTCTGCTCTACCTCCCTGTTTCCTTGGGAGCCTCTGGTCAGCTGAGGGCGGCCTGGACAGTGACTTCTGTGGCCGCACGTGCTGTGTTAGACAAAAGATCCCGCGGGATCCGCACGCGTCCTCCTAGACCAGCTTCCTTCAGGCTGAGCCTTTTCCTCACAGGGACCAGGACAAAGCGAGGGATATGGATGTTAAGAGTGAACTTCTTACGGGATACTGAGACTGGATCAGAGGAAGAATTCAGGGTGGCAGCGTGAGGACGACCAGAAGACCTGGCTTGCTTCATCTTGGCTTTGAGAAGTCACGACTTTGTGAACTTGATGACTTTGGACGAATTTGATGAACGTCTCCAAGCCTCAGGATCTCATCTGTAAAACGGGGACCCCTACCTCATGGGGTTGGTGTGGGGATGAAGTGAGATAACACTTGAGAGTGCCTTGCGTCGTGCCTGGCAGGTGGGTGCTTCGGATTCTTCTTGCTTTTTTTTGCCTCCTGGCTGGGGTGTCACTGTACCACACTACAGAGGGGCCCCCCCCACCCCAACGACCTTGCTGGGTGAGTGGCAGATCCTTGCCCTGCCAGAGATGGACCAACAACTTTATGAAAAATGCAGCCTGTGATTTTTCAGTCCAAGCATTAAAAACTCCTAAACTGGGGCGCCTAGGTGGCTCAGTCGGTTAAGTGGCCGCCTTTGGCACCGCTCGTCACCTCTCAGGTTGTGATCTCTAGGGTTTCCCACTCAGCGGGGGGTGTGCTTCTCCCTCTCCCTTTCCCTTTGCCCTTCCCCCACTCGTGCTCTCTCCCTCTCCCTCCCTCTCTCACATACATACATACATACATACATAAATAAATAAATAAAATCTTTAAAAGGAAAAAAAAAGCTCCTAAACCCTTTTGTGTGGGTCCTTTTCTCTCCTGCATGTGAGAGGTGGAAGGAGTAATTTAGGTTTTCCCTTCTCTTACCTCTTCACTGTTGGCAAAGGGTTCTCGCGGGTATCTGGGGAGATGATGTAAACAGACCTCTCATTGTCTTACCAGAGCTTACGGTTCTCAGTCGGGTTTGTCTGCTACTCAGGGCCCTGTCGGGAGCAGATGATGGGTGGATGGGAGCACGCTATCTCCACCTAACTCGTTTCTTACGTCTGCTGGATGACTGGTTGGCGTGCCCCTTTAATAGGGCTGGGAAGGTGAATCAAGTTGGGAATAGACTGGATCTGGAGACCATCTTAATGAGGAACACATGGTTGGACTCTCTCCTGGGACAGGTCATCTCCGGCTTTCAAAATTAGTAAGATTTTTAGTATAGGGGAGTCGGGCTGGCTCAGTCAGAGGAGCGTGAGACTCTTGTCTCGGGGTTGTGAGTTGGAGCCCCATGTTGGGTGTAGAGATTACTAACATATATAAGATAAACTTTATTTTTGTTATTTTTTAAAAATACACTTTAAAAAAAACAAGTTTTTTTAGTGTAAGTGTCCCCTATTTGTATAATAAAGAATTGGACTGGCTTTTGTCATTGGTTCTTGGGAGGGAAGTCTCTGCATCCTTGGGATTTCCCAAGTGGTGGAAGTGTCTTTGTTATTAATGGAGGGCCCCACAGACCACACACCTGAGTTTATGCTGAAATTGACTCTGGAGCAGGACTATGCCAGATTAGACCATTTGATTAGAGGGTTGGGGCTATGAGCCAGGTGATACCAGCCTGAACTGGGGCTGGGGGTGCGGGCTGGAGATTGAATTCAGCCATGTGGTCAATGATTTCAGTCGATAATACCTATGTAAGGAAACCCTAATGAAAACTCGACAGACTTTGGCGAGCCTCCTAGATAGTGAACACAGCTGGGTGCTGTGTCCCATTTCCGTGAGGAAGTACCTAGAAGCTGGGTTGGGAACCCTCTCAGACCTTGCCTCTTGTATCTCTTTGTTTGGCTGGTCCCTATTTGTATCCTGAATAATAAAACCGTGGTTCTAAGTTTGTGCTTTCTTGAGTTCTGTGAGTCATTCTAGGGGATTATTGATCCGGAGGGTGTCATGGGAACCCCTTAATTTGTAGCCAGCTAGAAGTACAGGTGGCCTAGGGACCTCTGAACTTGTAGCTGGCATCTGAAGTCAGGGCAGGCTTGTTGGGGACTGTGCCCTTAAACCTGTGGAGTACGTGCTGACTCTGGGGAGTTAGCATGGGAATGGCATTGCAACCTGGCACCCCCACACACCTTAGACTCCTTTCCTCTCTGCTGTCCGTGCAGTGGCACCAAGCAGTTACTGGTGCAGGGCCCTCGATGAGACACTGGGATAGGTGCACAGAGATGGAAGCCATTGTGCCCCTCTGCATTAAGCTGGGGTAGAGAAGGCTCTCTGGAGGAGGTGGCCTTGCAGCTGGCCTTAGAGACTGGGAGTTCTGGAGAGCATCGTGATGTTCAAGGGGTGGCAAGTAGATGAGCACTGACTTGGCCCGGTTGGGAGAAAAAGCTAGAGAGGTAAGTTGGAGCCATCTTGTGAAGGATCTTGGATGCCAGACTTACCTTTGAGCATCTGAAGTCCAGTGGGGAAGTGAGATGCTCAGAACACACACACTTAAAACCCCCCGTAGATGGGATGCAGGGGCAGGTCCCGCAGGAGGCAGTGTAGGCACAACGGGGTCAAGAAGGGACGGGGGAGGCGATTATAGGGAAGGGGTCCTGGTGGGACAGTACAGTCTGGGTGAAAGCCTAGAACTGGGGGTGAGTCTGAGGAGCTGGAGTAGGGTCGGCCAGTGCAGAGGGGCACTAGAACGGTCGTGACCAGGGTGGTGGCTTGAAGACTTAGGTGCCGGCAGAGTCACTGCTGGCTCTGGCTTCTAGTAAAGCTGTTGTCCTCAATTCTTGGGGTACATCTTGTCCACAGGAGGCTGATTAGGGTGTTGGGCCTGCGTTTTCCTAAGGGCACTATGGTAGTCTGCCAGGGCTGCCATAACAGAAATGCCACACACCGGGTAGCTTAAACAACACGTTTATTTTCTCAGCATTCTTGAGGCTGGGAGTCCAAGACAACGGATGTCAGCAGGTTTGGTTTCTCCTGAGGCCTCTCTCCTTGACTTGCAGATGGCTGCCTTCTCACTGTTTCCTCCCATGGCCTTTTCTCTGTGTGTGTCTCCCTGCTATCTCTTTTCTCACAAGGACACCAGTCTTTGGATTAGGGTTCCACCCTTATGACCTCACTTAACCTCAGTTACCTCTTTATTTTATTTTTTTAAAGGTTATTTATTTATTCTAGAGAGAGAGTGTGTGCGAGAGAGAGCACAAGCAGGGGGAGCTGCAGAGGGAGAGGGAGAAGCAGGCTCCCTGCTGAGCAGGGGCTCAATCCCAGGACCCTGAGATCCTGACCTGAGCTGAAGGCAGATGGCTTAACCAGCTTAACCAACTGAGCCACCCAGGCGCCCCTCAGTTACCCCATTAAAGGCCCTTTCTCCAAAGACAGTCACGTTGGGGGTTAGGGTTTTAACATATGAATTTGGGGGTATGGGAGACACAATCTGGCTCATAACTGGCATCTCAAGTCATGTCACTGTTTTTCCTGTCCCCCACCAATGTCAGCCTCTAACAAAAGAGGGTACTCCGTAGTGCCTTTCCTGCAGTCTGAGGGGTTGAGTGGTGGATTGGCTTAGTTACCTGATAGGGCTTAATCCACCTGACTGGCTGCTATGCCCCCACAATTCATTCTAGAGCAGTTTTTTTCAGTCCAAATGAGAGTGTCTTTAGGGAGGGGAAGCTCATTGTTTTCTACTGAGCCAAAGGGAATGGAGACTTGAACTGCTACAAAACAATATTGTGAGAAGTACTTCAGTGAAATTGAAGTGATCTGGGACCCTCTAGAGTTCTGCAGTCTGACACAGTAGTCACTAGCCAAGTGTGGCTGTTTAAGTTAATGGGGTGCCTGGGTAGCTCAATCGGTTAAGCCTCATGATTTCAGGGTCCCTGGGATCAAGCCCCACCTCGGCTCCCTGCTCAGCGGGGAGTCTTCTTCTCCCTCTGCCCCTCCCTCCCTTCTGCTCTTGCTCTCTTTTTCTCAAATAAGTAAATAAAATATTTTTTAAAAATTTAAGTTAATGAAGTAAACTTACAAATTCAATTCCTCAGTCACTAGCCGTATCTCAAGTGCTGGGTAGCCACACATATACCACAGATATGGAACATTTCATCACTGCAGAAAGTTTTATTGGGTAGCACTGATCAAGAGATCAGTAGCTTACAGCCCTGCCTGTGACTGTGGGAGTTTTAAAAAAGGCACGTGTCTGAGTTCCACTGTAAGAGATTTTGATTTGGGGGGTGTGCAGTGCAGCCTGGTATCGCTTCTTCTCTTTGTGCTACGGATGTGCAGCCAAGGTTAAGGCAGGATTGCGCTGGGTGCCTTGAGGTCAAGGAGAGGGCCCCTTCGGTTCCCTTGCCCGGCATGTAACCCAGCACCCAGCACCAAGTAAGTGTTCAGCGCGACTATGCAAGTGATGCATGAATCTGGTTTTGGAGATCTACCCCAAGGTGCCCATCCAGGTAACACAAGTGTCCCCAGCGTTTGTTGCGTTCGCCCAGTGATGGCGATTGAAATTCTGGTTCAGAGGAGCGAAGGAGGCTTAGAAGGCCCATTCCAACACACGCGCATGCGCACGCACACACATCTCCACGCTCGGTGGTAGAGGCCAGGCTGCGCTTGGGTCAGGGTGCTTCTGAGACTGAAGATGGGAGTGTAAAGACTCCTCCTACTCTTTTTTTTCTTCTTAAACAGGATGGTGTAAAAGAAGATGGAGTCTTGGGTTTGACCACCGTGTGGTCTTTCACTTTCTCAATTCAACAAACATTTATTAATGTCGGTTGTGTGCCAGTCCCCATGCTAGGCACTGTAGGGAGGGACAGAGGTGAATTCCATGATTCTTTGTCCTCACGTTGCTCACTGCCCGGTGCTGGGACATACAGGCATATAATTATAATCAAAAGGAAAACGTGTTCTGAACAACTTCTGAACATAGCGCTCTGGACACACTGACTGAGGAAGGATTAGCACCCCCTCCCCCCAGTGTGGGCAGGAGGTGCGTGTGCCTGTAAGGGAGGGCGGGGACTGCAGGGGTCCCGCATCACTTGCTGTCTCCCACCTCCGCTGAGGGGACCTCTGTGGCAGATCTCCAAGAGTTTCTCAGCCCCAACTGCAAGGGGATAGGAAACAGGATGAAGGGAGGGGCTGGGGGCAAGGAATTGGCACAACTCAGGGCTGGGCGTGGCTCTGTGGGAAATTCCAATTTGATCTCTTGTTCCATGACCCTTTGGGATGGAAAACTGCAGGACGTTGTGTCAGGGGGCGTCCAGATGCTGGAGCAAAAAAGACTAGAACCCCAGCCTGGGCATAGCTGGGCAGAGAACATGAGTGGAATGAAGGGAATGGCAATTGTGGCCCAGCCCAGATGAAGTCTCGACTCTTCAAATATTCTTTTTATTTATTTATTTATTTATTTTTTAAGATTTTACTTATTTACTTGACAAGGAGAGAGCACAAGCAGGGGGAGCCGCAGGCAGAGGGAGAGGGAGAAGCAGACTCCTCGCTGAGCAAAGAGCCCGCCGTGGGACTCGATTCCGGGACTCTAGGATCATGACCTAGCGGAAGGCAGACGCTGAATTGACTGAGCCACCCAGGTATCCCTTGACTCTTCAAATATTCTTGTTTAGGAGGATGTAGGCCAGCTACTTTGGTTTCCATTTTTTCCTAATGCCCCAAAGAAGGAAGCAATTTCAAGTGAAGTGTGAGACACCGAGGTTAGACACATGGATAAACTTCCCAGCTGTGACCATCAGGTGATGCAGAGATAAATTGCTTCAGGGGAAGCTGAATTGCTTTCTTCTTCAGAGGCCTTAATGCCAGCCTGGCCTCAGCCCAAGCTTACCGGTCAAGGCTGAATTGTAATATATTTGGGGGAACTTTCTCTCCCTTTTTTCTCTCCCTCCCTCTTTTGACCCTTATTCTGTCCAAAACAAAACAACTGCAATAGAATGTTCCTGCATATCTTTTTGCCCCTTCTTCTGCCCCTAGAACCCACTCAAGGCTCTTTGCCCCATGTCAGTCTCTAGGCCCTGCTTGCAGAGGGGGTGGCTGAGAGCCCAGAACAGTCCTTCACAGTGGCCTGTGCCAAACCGGGTTGCCATTTCCATTTTCATTAATTGAAGCAGCTTGACCCTGATCATTTCAGGCCAGCAATGTCCTGTCTGCTGGTTGGGAGTGTGTGGAGGACATGCTTAGCAGGTCATCCTGTCCTTCCATCTACCTTGATGGTGCTAACTCCTAGTCCAGGCTGCAAAAGTGGGTCTTATATTGATTAGAGAGAAGCCCAGCCTCGCACACATGCCGGGCCTCACCTCTTGGGATCTCAAACTGTCTGTGTTTTTAGGAAGGCCTTCCTGGTGTCTACCCTCACGCCTACCTGTTGTAACTTGGGCTCAGTTTGTTTGCTTCTTGGTTCAGTTTTAAGAAATTTGATGACTGATGCAGTTGCCTCTCAGGACCCCATCTGGTGATGCTTTCTCCTGTGGCCTGGGAGAAGGCGATGTCTCTGGAGGAAGGGTTTGCCTTCCACCCCTGGAAAGACACACAGTCAAGCAATGGGGGGGTGTGATGGCTTTGCTCTGAGTGTGAGAGTGCATGTGTGTTTGACTCCTTACCTCGCTTTGAGGAGGGTCTGTCACCCTGGGAGGTCACCTGGTTAGTAAGGTCTTGTTCCTGTGTGCGGTAGTGTCACTTGGTAAGAACCATTCCAGGGGGAGGTGATGTGCTCCCTCTGGAGCGTGGGTCTCCTACACTTGGGTACTTCTGTGATCCACCGGGTCTCTTCTGTCTCCGCATTTTTAATCCTCCAGAGGGACACCTGTGTAATTCGGCGCGACCCGTTTCTGCCGCTGTCGCGTCTTTGTGTGTCTGTGCTTGCGTGCCTCTTCGGGGGACTTGTTGTGTCTTTCTGAGTGTCCTCTGGCTCCGTTTGGGCGGGGGAGCGGGCTGGGGGGACCGGGAGAGGGAGCCGTCGGGGCGGGGAGCGTGTGCGGCGCGGTGCGCGGCAATCTGTGACTCGGAAAACAGATTTGCGGAGGAGGCGAGCAGCCCGGGCGTGCGGAGCGTGCGGGGCGGGGGCGGGGGCCGCTCTGGCCCCCAGCTCCTCCGCAATCCAATTAAATAACATTTAAATGCATAACCAGCCCGCGCGGCGATGAGGCTGGAGATTGGAGCGGGGCGGCGGCGGGCCGCGCGGCGGCGTTTTGTGGAGCTCAGCGATTCTGGCGGCAATTTGCCCGCGCGGCGCGGCTTTTACGAGCCGGCTCCCGGCGCCCGCCCCGCCCCGCCGCCCCCGCCCCCGCCCCCGCCCCCGCGCCTGCTCCGCGGCCTTCTGCTCCGTCCGCGCGCCCCCCGCGCCGCCGTGCCCCCCCCTCCGCCCCCCCAGGCTGCTCCGCGGCCTTCTGCTCCGTCCGCGCGCCCCCCGCGCCGCCGTGCCCCCCCCCTCCGCCCCCCCCAGGCTGCTCCGCGGCCTTCTGCTCCGTCCGCGCGACCCCCGCCCCGCCGTGCCCCCCCCGCCCCCCCCCCGCCTGCTCCGCGGCCTTCTGCTCCGTCCGCGCGCCCCCCGCGCCGCCGTGCCACCCCCGCCCCCCCCCAGGCTGCTCTGCGGCCTTCTGCTCCGTCCGCGCGACCCCCGCCCCGCCGTGCCCCCCCTCCGCCCCCCCCCGCCTGCTCCGCGGCCTTCTGCTCCGTCCGCGCGACCCCCGCCCCGCCGTGCCCCCCCTCCGCCCCCCCCCGCCTGCTCCGCGGCCTTCTGCTCCGTCCGCGCGACCCCCGCCCCGCCGTGCCCCCCCCCGCCCCCCCCCCCGCCTGCTCCGCGGCCTTCTGCTCCGTCCGCGCGACCCCCGCCCCGCCGTGCCCCCCCCGCCCCCCCCCCCCCGCCTGCTCCGCGGCCTTCTGCTCCGTCCGCGCGACCCCCGCGCCGCTCCCCTCGGCTCCGCGCCTCTCTTTGTCTGGCCTGCCCGCCGTGTGCCCGGCTCTCCCGACGGCGCCGTCTCGGCCTCGCCCTCGGCCGCACCGCCTGGCTCCGGCCATCTGTCACCTTTTGCTTCTCTCCCCGCTTCTGCCTCTGACTGGGACCCCCCTTTTCCCGACCGGTGCGCTGGCGGCTTCTCTCTGCACCACCAGCTCCTCCGCGCCCCTGGGGCCTCCGCACCCTCGCGCTCCCACGGCCTCCCCTTCAGCTCCCTTGCCCGCCCCACGACTCAGGGGCCTGCAGCCCGGCTGTCTGGCCTCACCAGCCAGCCTCCACCCCTCAGCCGGCCTTCACGTGGGTGCTAATGGGGGTCGATGACCGGGAGCAGCAAGAAGGGGCAGAGGAGGGAAGGGGAGCATAGGGCAAGAAGTGGGGAGTGGGGTGGCCTTGATGCGCCCAGGCCCGACTTGGGCGATGGTGGAAATCAGTAGTCAGGACTGAACGACTGGAAGAGCCCCATTCTTCCCTACGCCCTTTAGGGGCCTGGCAGGGAGGACTGCCACATTCGGGGCCAGGAGGTCCACAGAGTACCAGACAGAGGTGATGTCATCCAGGTTTGCTGCTCTTCTGAGGGTCGGCCAGAAAGTAGGGCCCTTCCTGGGGAACCAGAGCGGGGCCAGTCCCCTCTAAGGAGGAAGGCAGAGCAAGCAAGACGAGCCATTTTGTTTCTTGTGCAGAGCCAGACTCCGTTGTCTCTCCTTCCTCTCCGCTCTCTTGCTTATCCCTGCTCAGGCCTCAGCATATGGAGCCTGCCAGTCACCAGATGCTCCGTGCCCATGCAGATTTCTGGGGGAAGAGGCTTCCTGACAAGGGGAGCAGCAAGGGCGACGGCCCTGAGAGCATGTCTGGCATGTTGGAGGAATGGTGAGGAGGCTGATGCGGCCTGAGCACAGAGAGTAAGAAAAGAGACTAGGTGATGGGTCGGAGAGGCAAGCGGAGCCAGACCGCAGAAAAGAGACTAGGTGATGGGTCGGAGAGGCAAGCGGAGCCAGACCGCGTAGGGACCAGTGAGTCACAGGGAGGCCTGTGACTCACTGGGTGGTTTTGAGCAGGGGAGTGACTCCTTGTATTTCTACAGAAAATTCTTACTGTTCTGCTGAGACTGAGCAAACAAGTGCAGGAGCAGGGAGACCCATTAGGAGCCTCCGGCCGCCGCAGGTCAGAGATGATGGTGGCCTGGACCACTGACATGGCCGTGGAGGTGGTGACGACTAGTCACATTCTGGTTATACTTTGCAGAGAGAGCCAAGGAATTTGCTGATGGGCCAGATGGAGGGTGTGAGGGAGAGAGAATGGAGTCAGGGGGAGGCCAGGGATTTGGCCCGAGTCATGAGAACCAAGGAGTCATCACCATGAACTGACATGGAGACAACCTCAGGAGGAGCTGGCTTTGGGAGGGGGTCAGTGTGGGATATGTGAGGTTTGAGATGCGGAGTGGAGGTGTCTGGTGGGCAGATGGATACACAGGGCTGGAGTTCAATAGGGAAGGTCAGGCTGGAGACACAAATTTGGGAGTCATCACTGACACTGAACGAGATGCCCTGAGGAGTGAACGCAGATGGGAAATCGAGGACATCCAATGACTAAGTCCAGGATTTCAATATTTAGAAGTTGTGGAATTGCAAAAAAAACAAAACAACCCCCCCCCCCCGCAATCCTGAGACATCACAGGCAAGAAAGATTTGGGGATGCATGGGGTGGGCAGTTCCTCACTGGCCTGTATCCAGGTAGTCCCAGCGCGCTCACTGGGTCACGACTTTATTCCCCTCCAAACTCCACACGCCAGGCAGACTGGCCACCTCATGCCACCCCTGCTCAAGGACCGATGAGAGCTCCCGAAGCTCAGCGTCTGGTCTCAGAGCCAGGGAGAGAGAGTTGGGGTGGGAAAGGACTTGACCTTGGTTTGCCTTGACTGCTTTGCCAGTAGGGAAACTGAGGCCCTGAGAGACAGTGTTTCGTCTAAGGTCCCTGTGTCAGTAGGGGCCAGGGCTCCTGAGACATAGTTGAGGGCTCCCCTATCACCCCACGCTGCCTTTTGGACCACTTCTCAACGAGCAGCAAATGTTTACTGAGGGCCCAATTATCCCCGCTCTGTGCAGAATAGCAGTGGAGGGCGCTGAGGGCCCCAGGAGAAACAGATGATGTCATTTGTGCCCTCAAGAAGCTTGAACTAAGGATCCCTGAGTAATTTTCCTGTTCTTTTCCCATCTCTTCACTTTCATTCCTTATGACTCCCCAACATGGACTCTCTTCTTCCCCTACTTTATGCCCTAGGTCTTTCCTTCCCTCCACCCTGCTCCAACACTTTCTTCCAGAAGTGTCCCCAGATCACCATAGATTACCCTACCACCAGGTAGCCCAGACCCCACACCTAAGGGTCCATCATCTTTAATTCTTTTTCCCTCATCTCTTATACTCAGTCCATATGCAAGTTCTGTCAGCCTTATCACCAAATATAACCCACATCTGGCCACATCTCCCAGTCTTAGCCAGACACTCTTTGTCCCACCTGCACTGCTGACCACAACAGCTCACTGACGGGCCTCCCTGCTTGTCCCCCTGCATATTCTCCACACAGCCGTCTCTCACCTACAGCCCCCACCCCATCTCCTAAGTCTGTGTGCTGCTTACTAGTCCTGTGCCCTTCAACCAGTCCCCCTGCCCAGTGTGACCTCTCTTCTCCCCTCTCAGCTCCTGGGGTAGAGGTTGCTGGGGCTGTCCTCCCCCTTCAGGAGAGCCCTTGAGGACCCCTGTTGTGGGAGGCCATCTGCCTGCAGTTGGGATGGGGGGTGTTGTACTGTCAACGGAGAGTGTAAGATGGCGTGTGTCTCTGAAGTGGCCAGGAACATTCAAGGAGTTTGTCTTAGACCCACTTTTCCTCATTTCCATCTTCTCTGTTTCTTCCTGTTCAGCATTCTCCCTCGTTCTCATAGCTCCTTCCCTTTTGTCTCACCAACTGACTCTCTTTCTTCGAATTGGGGGATGAGAAGGCTCCCTCAGGAACCTCAGGCTTTTGAGAGATTCTCCCATTGAATGCACCCCTGTTCCTGACCCAGGGAGCTGCGCTGGAACGACCAGATGAGGAAACATTGATCTCATCTTCTCCAGCTTGGGCGCCTGGGTCTGAGTCGCTCCCCATTTTATCCCTCGTGCCCAGCACAGCACTTTGCACCCAGTGGGTGCTTATTAAATATTTCTTAAAAGGATAAAGGAATGACTGAATTGATGTCTTAGGCATTCAGCTTCCCTGTTGGGCCCCTGGCCTGGCCTTTCAGGTGTTTTAAACGAGTGCCTTCAAACTTTAATGTGTGCGTGAACCATCTGGGGATCTTGTTAAGCTGGAGAATTGGATTGACCAGATCTAGGCTGGGGCCTGAAAGTTTGCATTTCTAGCACGTTTCCAGGGGTGCTGATGCTGCTGGTTCTCAGATCACATTTCGAGTAACAAGGCTCTAAGGGGAGGTGTGTCTCAGATGGAAGGAACACCCCTCTAAAATTGAAAAAGAGAATGATGAAGATTGAGAAAGACTGGGAGATAGTGAAAAAGGAGCCAAAGGAAGAAAGGAAGGCCACCACCACTGGTTTAATGGCCCCAAAGCCTCTCGGAAGCCTGCATCCCAACAGTGTCCAGAAGCCCAGGGGCACCGGCGACATCTCCCCGTCCCGCACAGCCTCTGTCTCCTGGAGGCCCTGCCCCTGACTTGGAGTGGGGCTCTGGAGACAGCTGCCACCTTCGTGTCCCTGACTGTCTCCCACAGAAAAGAAAGCTGGGCAGAGAACAGGCTTGGGGTCTTTGTTCGATTCCACAAACATTACCCAGACTGCCTCTCAGCACTAGGCACACTGGGGAACAAGAGCGGGGAGACCCAGCTTCGTGGGGAGGGAGACAACTTGCATGAGCGAGAGAAGCTGATTTGAATTTGGCCTTGGAGGATGATGGGGGAGAGCTTTGTTGAGCATCTGGGAGCCCCAGGATGGAGAGGGTGGAGAGGGCACTTGGGGCCAAATGGGCTGGAAGCACGTGGGTTCAGGGCAGGTTCCTTGAACCATAAGGGGTCCAGCAGCAGCAGGGAGAGGGTGAGTGATGGAGGAAGGAGAAGTTGCGCGGCTTCTTCTGGGTCTGCCCTGAGGGGGCTTTAAGTGCCAGTCTGTGGAATCAGTACTTTGACGTGAATGCCGATTTCTTCTATATGCATTAGGGAACCATGGAAGGGAGTTCCATGAGATGTGTGTGTTGGAAGCCATGCTTCCAGGAAAGGCTTTGCCTTCTATTGGTTTCCCTGGCCTACCGGGGAGGGACCCATCTCTGTGTGTCCTCTTGTTAGTCTCTCTGCACTCACTGGAAGCTCCGTCAGGCTTTGAAGGTGAGAGGGTGGTGCCTGGGTTTGGGAAGAGCTGGCGGTGGTCCCGCCCTTCCTCACCGTGGGAGTGAGCTAATTTTGTGATGTGGGAAGTTTCCTGAACTTCTGCCTTAACTCCAGGTTCTTTTAAGCAGGAGCCCCCAATGAGGACAGACTGTTTCGGGAAAGGGGGAGGGGAAATCAGGTCAGTTTTTCATGGCAGCTGAGCAAGTAACAGCATGGCTGGTCCGTGCTGGTGAACACTTGGACCCACGCCCTCGCCCAGGAATGTGCTGCAGTCTCTTGTCTCATCAACCACTCAAAGCGCCCTCAGTGTTTCAAGGCCTGGAGAGGGTGCCCCTGGGCATGTCACCAGTGCCATTTGCTTGGAGGCTTTCTTGCTTAGGAACTCCCGCACTGGTCGGGCCAGGTGTCAGCCTTCCTAAGAACCAACTTGTGAGTTTCACATGTATGTATTTCGCACACAGGCATAGATAGGTGTAGGCCCCACCCTTTTTTTAAAGATTTTATTTATTTGAGAGAGAGCGAGAGCGAGAGCACGAGCAGGATGAAGGGCAGAGGGAGAAGCAGACTTGTTGCTGAGCAGGGAGCCCGGGACTCTGGGATCATGACCTGAGCCGAAGGCAGGCACTTAACTGACTGAGCCACCCAGGCGCCCCATGGTGTGGGCCCTTTTTTGCTGGCTGCTGGGGAAGGGGCAGCATTTTTGTGATTGTGGGAGGGAGCCCCACCCCTGCACATCTGGAGTTTTCCTTAACAGGGATCCAGGTTTTTCCTCCCTGTATGTCCCTGTCCTCTGTCACTTTCTTTTTTTTTTTTTAAAGATTTTATTTATTTGACAGAGATAGAGACAGCCAGCGAGAGAGGGAACACAAGCAGGGGGAGTGGGAGAGGAAGAAGCAGGCTCATAGCGGAGGAGCCTGATGTGGGGCTTGATCCCATAACGCCGGAATCACGCCCTGAGCCGAAGGCAGACTCTTAACCGTTGTGCCATCCAGGCGCCCCCCTCTGTCACTTTCTAACTTGTGCTCCTTCCTCCCTCAGGCTGGAAATTATGCCAACAGGGAGGGCAGATTTTGTTTCCATGGGGGGGGTTGTTATTTTCATCTGAGTTATTCTGGATCCCCTGGCTGATGTGCCACTGAGCAGAAGCAGCTGGGAGCAGCCATCACCAGCATCACATGGAAGGTGGGTAGATAGATGGACAGGCAGGGACTTCGTCCCAAACAGGCCACTGAGGAGTGGGAGGGGGAGCTGAGTGGGAGGGGGGCAGGAACCCCGTCTGAGGGCTGTCACGGACACACCTCAGCCATTCCCCAGCTCTGGGACAACATTGTGTGGGCCCTGCCTCTCCCTGGGTCCCATGGCCTCTGACCTTTGTAGTCCCCACTGTCCTCGAGCTCTTTCAGCTGAGTCCCCCAGCTCTCCTCGAGCAGCTGTGCCCAGCACATCTGAGGCACAGCTTCCACCTTGTGGGGCGAAGGGAGAGGTGTGTGTCCTGGGTGTTGATCGCGCTGTTGACGTGCGGCACCCAGTAGGTGCTGAGTACGTGACCGACGGACGCGTGGGGGAACTTCTGCTGTAGGTGAGGAGCTTTTAGGCCACGACCTGATTTCATGTATTTCCAGTGTTAGGACACTGACGGCTAAATTTAGGTTCCCCTGCGGTAAGTCTCCATCCTTAGGTTTCCTTTCCTGGAACATTTTCTTACCCCGCCTCCTTGTTTCTCCTTTCTTACTTTTTCCTGAGTGTTTTCACGCTCTCTTATATCTGTGTCTGAGACGGTAGATCATCTCAGATCTTTTGGGCAGGAATGCGGGGGAGAAAACGGCATCTCTGAAGATATTGTCACATTTCACTTCAGCCAGTGCGTCATTTCTTTTTGGTTGCTATGGCGGGTCCCCAAACGAAGGCGCTGCCCATCAGATGCAATCACACCTGGTCCTGGGGGTCCGGGGGTGGGGGTGGGGCTATAGAGTGTGCAGAAATCCAGTCTGAAGTTTGGTGAGGAAGCGTGATCCGAAGAGGGGAATCAAGGGAGGACAAGAGAAGAGAGAATTAGAAAGAAGGTCAAGCAGGGGCGCCTGGGTGGCTCAGTCGTTAAGCTTCTGCCTTCGGCTCAGGGCGTGATCCTGGCGTTCTGGGATCAAGCCCCACATCAGGCTCCTCCGTTGGGAGCCTGCTTCTTCCTCTCCCACTCCCCCTGCTTGTGTTCCCTCTCTCGCTGGCTGTCTCTCTCTCTGTCAAATAAATAAATAAAATCTTAAAAAAAAAAAAAGAAAGAAGGTCAAGCAAAGAGGAGAGATCAGAGGTGAGGCAAAGGCGGAGGGACATAGGATCTGGGCCTCAGCTTGTCATCTGTACAATGGGGCTAATAGGGCCGCTGCCAGGAATCCGAGGGTTAACACAGGTGACGTGCTTAGCGGGTAGTAAGCATTATATAATTGCTTGATAATGATAATAATAAATGAGGTAATATTGCCTGCAGCACAAGGATTGTTGAGACTCAGGGCTTGTAAAACACTTAGTAAACTGCAAAGTGCTAATGCTTTAGCTACTGTTGTTATGATTCCGCTCTTGCAGTTCTTTCCACCACTGATGGGGGGGGCCGCCAGAAGGAGGCATGGACCCCTGGGTTCTGTTCTGCTTTGGGGACAGTTTCCTTCCTCCCCTTCTCACCCCCCAGTGAGCAGAGTCCAAGCCCCTCACCCTCCCTTCTACCTCATCTGCCCTGGGGCGAGAAGGTAGAGGCTGGCAGGAGGGGTGCAGGAGGGGGGCCGGGGGAAGCCAAGCTGAAAATGAAAACAGGGAAGGGGCTGCGGAGCCGCCGCAGTCACGTTTGCATGAGCTGCAGCCGCTCTGGCTCCCTGCTTTTCCACGTAGGGCTCTTCCTCCTTTGTCTCTCAGCCTGTACTCTGGTCTGCTTGCTTCTCCCTCCTTTCCTAGCCACTGCTCATTTCCCTTGCCCCTCAGTACTCCCTACAGCCCCTTGCCCTCTCCCTCTTCCCTGACTCCATTCATTGTCCCTCCGGATCCGATTCTGCGCCCCCCCCCATCCATTCCTCTCCCTGTAGGGCCCGCCCCCCCAGCTCTCCCGTTACCTCATCTCTGTGCCATTCCCTTTTCTCTCTTTCTGCCTCCAAGTCTCCCATCTTACCTGCCTGCTTGTCTTCCTCTGCCATATTCTGGCCCCCTTTCTCCTTATTCACCGCCCTGCCCCCACCCCCAGCCTGTACCCCGCGCCGCGCCCCCTTTCTCTCCTTGTCAACTTCCCTGCTTGGATTTAGGGTTCACTGCGTGGCCCTCATTCACTTGCTGAAATGATAGTAATAACAAGACTGAAATGTAATGAGCACTTACTATGGACAAGGCAATTTATGTATTGTGTGATCCTCTCGACAGCCCTGTGAGGTATTATCATCCCCATTGTACAGATGAGGACAGTCAGGTGTAGAGCAGTTAAATGACTTGCACATTTAAGGTCTCACAGGTGAGAGGCATTGGAACTTGAATGCAGACCTGACCTGGGAGCCTGTACTCTTAACCGCAGGCATCAATACTGGCCCTGGGAGAGTGTTCTCACTTTCTCTCCCAGTGAGCTTGAGAGGGCCCTCTTTCTGCACGGTGCACTGGGTGGTACACGCAAACAATGAATCATGGAACACTACGTCAAAAACTAAGGATGTACTGTATGGTGACTAACATAACATAATAAAAAATTATTATAATAAAAAAAGAGGGCCCTCTTTCTTTAAAGATTTATTTATTTACTTTAGAGAAAAAGAGATGGGGCGGGGGGTGTGTGGAAGGGCACAGGGAGAGGAAGAGAATGAGAATCTCAAGCAGACTCCCCGCTGAGCATGGAGCCCAATGTGGGGCTCCATCCCAGGACCCCGAGATCATGACCTGAGCTGAAATCAGAGAGTGTGATGCTTAATGCCCCAAATGCCCCGTAAGAGCTCTCTTTCTTTAAACAGCTTCTTTTTTTTAATTAATGATTTTTTATTATATTATGTTAGTCACCATACAGTACATCCCCGGTTTCCGATGTAAAGTTCGATGATTCATTAGTTGTGTATAACACCCAGTGCACCATGCAATACGTGCCCTCCTTACTACCCATCACCAGTCTATCCCATTCCCCACCCCCCTCCCCTCTGAGGCCCTCAGTTTGTTTCTCAGAGTCCAGAGTCTCTCTTTCTTTAAACAGCTTCTTGGCCCCCCCGGATTCCTCCAAAGGTCATTTGGTCCCTTCTCCTTTCTCTGCACGAGATCAGATCTAACCTCGCCTCAAGAGCGTACTCTATGTGACAGTACCGCTAACAGCCCATGTCACCTCGGGTCCTCACCGCAGAAACTGCAAGGCAGCTCCTGTTCTCATCCACGTTTCGCATGCGAGGAAACTGAGGCGCAGGGAAGAACGTAACCTGCCCACAGTCGCGCGGTCCCTAAGCGGCAGAGCCAGGGTCGGCTCTAGAGACCCCCTTCACCCAGCTGTTGGGAAGGCAGGCTTTGCTCTCGCACCCGCTGTTACTAGCCCAGCTGTTCTGAGAGGTTCTCACGTCCATCCCATCCCTGGGCTGCGGGCTGTTCCTGCGGGCACTGCCCACTGGGGTGTAATCTCTGCCAGCAGCCCTGACAGCCCTCCAGATCGGGTCAGGCCGCCAGCCCTAATCGGTGCCTGCGGGGATTTATTGGCTGCTGCCCCCAGGGAGCAGGGACAAGTGTTTTCCTCTCCAGCCCTGCTGTGCGCCTCCCAGCCTGACAGCTCCCTCGTTCCGGCCCATCGCGGCAGCTGATTTACCTCGGTGGCTGGGGGATTTAGCTGCTGTCCTGGCTCCTACTATAAATCCCCCGGCAAATAACCGAGCTCTGCATCAAAGCGGCCGACCGGGGAGCGAGTGGGAGCAGATGGCCGCTTTGGCCGTGGGGTATAGAGGGCAGGGACCGGCGTGGAAGGCTCCAAGGCTCTCTTGTCCACCCCTGGCCACGAGGCCAGGCTGCACCTTGCCCAGGCCCGTGGGGCTCCCCCTGAACTGTCAGAGGATGTACCTGCCCCGTCCTGCCGTCCCCCCACCCTCACACCAGCAGGTCTGGTTGATGTTGAGTTTGATCCCGCTGCCCCATGTGAAGTCTCTTCGCCTGACGTCGTGGGAGCGGGAGAGAACTGACTACCGTCCCTGGGGTTGACTAGACCTCAAAGAGTTGAACATCGCTTGGTGTTCTGGGACCCCGTTTGGTGCATATTGGACATAGGTTCTGCCCTCCCGAGAGAGCGGCTCAAACTGAAACCGAATGGTAAGACCTCCCAGTGGGGAAGGACACCAGGTTGTAGGTGACCTGAGCGGTGGCTGAGGGAGACCTCCACAAAATAGGCTTGAGTCAGGTTGGGTCGACCCCAAAGGGTAGAGGTACTTCCTAAAAGAGAAGGAGGGAGGGTTGCGGTAGCCATGGTCAGGACCCCCAAACCTTCCACACCGCGGCCTGGACTCAGGAGCACAATATGGTGGTCAGGGTTCCGCACTAACCTGGGATGGGTGGGACTGGGTAGGGTCATCCCTCTATCAATGCCCCTTTTTTTCTTGGCTTTCTTCTGACCCCTCTTTCTCCGATTCCTCCAACGTCTTCTCCCTGCTGCCTCTGCCCTGTCCCCTCTGCTCCTTCCCATTTGCCTTATCTTCCCCATGCGCCATCTCTGTACCCAGAAAGCACTTCCTTCACTTGACTGACCAGCTAGAGGTGGTGGGGTTGGGTTGAAGCTTGGGGCCCTGGTTCCACTCCCCGGAACCCCTCTCAGCCTGGAGCCTGTCCCCAGTGTCCGTGCCATTTTGTTTTTCTACTCCTCATCCATCTTGGCTGTCCCCCTCCCTGCCCCCCTGCCACGGCTGCCTCCGCCTGGGAGATTACAGACACTGAATCAGCAGCCAGCTCCAGCGTTCTGCTGACAGGGGACTTTCTGCCTCTGAGGGCTCCTTGGTGGGATCAGGGCCCCTCCTGGAGCCTGGGGACTTGGGGTGAGGGGAGGAAGGGCTGGGGAGAACAGTGGGTGGAGAGGATGAGGTGAGGGGCAGAAGGTAAAGGAAAGAGGAAGAATAGGGAGATGAAGGGAAAGGTGGAAAGAGGAGCAATCTGGAAGGAGAAAATACAGGAAAGATGAAAACCCAGTGAGGGAAGTGGAAAGAGAAGCAGAGGGTGGGGGGGGGTGAGAGGGTGAAAAGGGGAGGGGTGGAGGGTGTGGCAGTTTGGTGGGGGTGAGCCTGTCCAAGAGCCGCAAGCCCAGGCCCAGCTCTGCTTTCTCCCCGCCCCGAGCGCCCACCCAGGCAGGCCCTTTGGAGACCCAAGTTCACTGGGACAGGCTGCAGGGTGCAGGCTGGAGCCCACCGGCCGGGTCTGGGGCTCTGCCTTGCGCCGCCCTCTCTCCCTCTCACGTGGTGGTTTGTACTTCATCTTGTTTGTGGGGCGGCTGGGCCTGCTCTCGGGGTTTAATGATCTGTGCCGTTATTTATAGCTTTGCGCGCCGAGAAACACACTGAATTTATCGCTTGCTTCTATAAATAACCCTGGCAAACGGGTGCCCAGGGAGGAGGGCGGGAAGGGGAGGGAGAAGTGAAGAAAGGAGAGGTGGGGGTAGGGCAGGGGAGGTCTCTGTGGACTGTGTCCCCAAAATGGGGTGGCGCTCAAGGACAGCAGAGGCTGGCAGGGCCGTTGAAGTGTGGGTGTGTGTCTAAGGGCAAGTTCATGCACACAGGGCAGTGTGGGGCCCAGTGAGGAGGAGCGATTGTATGTTTCTGCGGGTGTGCGTGTTTGTGTCTGTCTCTGGTGCCCTGTTGGTGGCAGTGAGGTCGAAAAAGCACAGGGCGGCCCCAAGGAATGGCTGCTGTATAAATGCATGTCCAGTGGGCCGAGAGGCAGCAGCCACTGGCATCAGGCCCCTTTCTCTATGGTTGAGGTGACAGGAAGAGTACAAGGAGACTGTTTTTCCCAGAGAGCTGGCAGAAGGGAGAACGGAGGCCTAGGAAGCGGGCTGTGCGGAGGTCCGTGTCAGGCTGGGCCAGTAGTGTCCACCAGGCTCCCTGCTCCAAGATCCAGAGTTTGCGTGGAGAGGTGGGGCTGGGGGTGTGGTGTGCATTTGGCCGCAGCCCTCCTCCAAGGACCTGCCTGCAAGGCCTGATCCAGGGTGGGGGTGGGGGGCTGCTCAGGCCCGCCGGCCCAGGCAGAGCCAAGCGGCAGGGCTGTGGTCGGCTGACTCCGCCGCGCTGCCTGCCCATGGCCTTCGCTCTTCCTCTGGGCTCACCGCCGCTCGTCCAGGACAGCCCAGGACCGGTGTTGGGGAATGAGGGTCCCGGCACTGCCCCCACCCTCCCCGCCAGCCGCAGTCTCCTTCTGCTCGGCTCTGCCACGCAGACTCGGCTGCAGCCGCGATTAGCTCCGGGAAGCGCTCTGCATCTCTAATGAGGACATTTGCATATATAACGAAGAACCTTCACAGGTGTTGGCGAAGCGGCCCCTCCTCTCTTTTCCCTTTCTCCCCTTCCTGCCAGCTGCCACCCTGACCTGTGGTTCTAGGTGTGTGGGGGTTCCTGCCCCTCAGCTGCGAGACACCCCGAGGGGTCCCAGGCACAGGCAAGTCGTGGGGTTCCCCTCTTTGGTCAGAAACAGCCCCAGCGGGAGCCCATTGTGTCAGTGTGCTTGCTACCAACTGCATGTGCACACGTGTGGGCCTCTGCCCACGCACAGGAAGGTCAAGGTCAACACGCCCATCTCTGCCCAAGTGTGCCGCAGCTTGTGGTAACTCACCAGGTCAGTGCAAGTATGCAGAACACGTCCCAGGCTGCACCCCCACGAGATGCGCCAGGCACGGGGCTGCCAGCGCACGCGCCTTCTCTTTCACACCCTGGCACCAAAGCGGGCGATTAGAGGGAAACGCACCTGCACCAACACTTCCTCCGTCCAAACACGCCCCCCCCCTTTCCTTTCTCTCCTCCAGCCCTAACCTTCCTGCGGTGTTTCTCGTGGAGTCTCCAGCCCTTATTCAGGCCAGACCGCGACTCCCCCCTCCCCCAACCCCCGCCACTCGCTCATTCAGCCCTATTAAGCACACACAGGAGGCCATTTTCCTTTCAACAAAATGAGTCCGGGGGCCCTTGCACCCTAGAAAAGCGGCACTGAAAGGAGAGGAATGGCAAGGTGAGAGCTACTGGTGGGCTGCGGGTTAGGAACTAGGGGCGTCTAGGGAGGAGCAAGACTGGGGGCTAAAGTCCCCACAAGGTCATTCTCAGGTTATCCCCTACAGCCCTCCGCTCTCCGCGCCGACCGGCCAATCCCCAGCCCCGCCGCCTCCCCCCGCCCTCCCGTTGGTCCTGCCCAGCCACGTGACCCTCCCCCTCTCTGGCAGCTGCCCAGATGATGGATGCGCTGCTCCGCTGTACCTGTTGGGGGACAGGGACCGCACAGCTCCTAATTACCTCCTTCTCCAGCCGGGCTTGGGGGCTGGGCTGTACTGCGGCTCCGCCCTTGAACCACCGGAGCCAAGGCTGAGATCCTGAGCTAGAGCCTGGCCTGGAGGCGGGCCTCCCCTGAACTGCTCTGGGGTCATGGGGAGCTGGGGCCCTAGTCTGGGGTTGGGGTTTGGCGTTGGGGGGAATGCTGATGGAGGGAAGGAAAGCACACTATCCGTGACCCAGGCAGCTGAGCTAGGACTTTGAATAAATGACCTTTCTCCGAGTCCTTCCCACTGAGGGCGAGACTCAGGTTAAATGTGGAGGAGAACTTCCTGACAGTCTGGGATAAGATACACTTGAGCAAAAGACAGAAAGGCAGAAGTAGAGCTTTGGAGGACTTAGAAGGCAGGCAAATCAGATCATCCTTTTCCTGCCTTGTGGGAGGCTCTCAGCAAATTCCTGCAGAAGTAGGCTGGAGTTACAGGAGCAGGGCTTGAGGGAGAATGTGGAATGCTTTCTTGCAGGGGTGGGGGTGGGGCGGGTGGCCCTGACCTGGATGTTCAAAAAGTTGGTTGCAGATCAGCGTGGGAGGCTGTATATGTCTGGTCTTGCTTGGGGAAGAATGGGGAAGACCTGGGGACTGTGAAGGTGGCACAGGTCCTCCAGCCTTCTCCGCAGGGGCACCAAGGACTTCAGGGGCAGATGTTTGTCTTCAACAATTTGCCAGGGTAGTGGGTGACTGGTGGGTTCGAGTGCCCAGGCTGGAGACGGGCAAACAGATGGTTACAGATAGGTGGGACCCCTACAAGATTTGTTCTGACTCCAAGATTCTAGGAATCCCCAAATTAGGATTCTCCATGGGTTTTAAGAAGGAAAACTGGTGGGGTGCCTGACTGGCTCAGTTCATAGAGCATGCAACCTTTGTTTGCGGGGTCATGAGTTCGAGCCCCACGTTGGGTATAGAGATTACTTAAAAATAAATAAATAGGGGCGACTGGGTGGCTCAGTTGGTTAGGCATCCGACTCGGTTTCAGCTAAGGTCATGATCTCTGGGTGGTGAGATGGAGCCCCGTGTGGGGCTCCATGCTCAGTGCAGAGTCTGCTTGGGATTTGAAGTCTCCTTCTCCCTCAGCCCTCCCCCCACTCATGCTCTCTCTCTCTCAAATAAATAAATAAATAAATAAATAAATAAATAAATAAAATATTGTAAATAAATAAATGAACTTTAGAAAAAGGAGAAAGCAATGCCTTAAAAAAATAGAGAATAAATAAAAATAAACAAATAAAAAAAGGGAGACCAGGGAAGGTGAGCAGAGAGCTGGTGACAGCAGCGGGAATCCTGGCTGCCAGCCCCTTCTACCAGGGGCAGTGGGTATGATGGTGTGGCTGGGATCATTACTAATCACTATTCTGTGGGTCACAGTAATGACAGCCCCACCAGGATTCATTAGTCACAGTCTCCCCATTTTTGAGGGCCTCTTGGCTGAGCCCCTTGGCACCCCAGGTCACACAGGAGGACAAAATAAAACAGCTGTCCCAGTAAGGCGGGTCTCTTTCTTATATCAGTCAGTACCTGTAGTGAAGAGGGTAGTGAGCAGAAAGGCAAGGGGCACACGGGCTCCTAATGCCCCCCAGGGACCCCTCTTCCAAGTGGTTCCCCCATCTCTTCCTCTGTCTCTCCAGGGCGTTTTCCCCTCCTCTCTGCATTTACATGGGTCTCAGTTGAACTGTCCTCATCAGCAGTGCCCCCACACCTGCCCCCCACCTGACTCTCACTGTCCTTCTGAGCTCATGGGCTGCTGGGTGGTCAGCCCGGGGTGTCCTGCACTACTGGCGGGAGATTTGGGGGGAAATGTCAGGTGAGGAGATGCTCGCTCTGTTCCTGGGTGTGTGTCTCTGCTTCTAAGAGGGTTTTTTTTTTTTTTTTCATGTGCACGCTGGGGTGCAATGCTCTTGCCCATACAGGGTGGTTACCAGAGGGAGACAGAAGGGACGGGGAGCTGGTGATCCATCATCTTTCCCCTCAAGCAGACCAGGGTGGTTTTGTGAAACCAGACTTTCCTGATCTTAGCACCACGCTTACGTGTATGTGCAGACATGTGCACGCGCGTGCGTACACACACCACACACAATACACATACCCCTAGAGCCCGCACACCCATCCCCGCACCGACGCTCCTGGTGTCTCAGGCTTTCTTTCAGGCAGTCTGCCCTGGAAGCTGCTTCGAGGGTAGACTTCTGAATAAACCCCTTTTCGTGGGTCTGCCTCCTATCCCAGATGGAAGCTTGTCATGACCCCTTGGTGCTCGTGGGGTGAGGCTCAGACTCCCTAGCTTAGCATTTGAGGCCCTCTCTGATCTGGTCCTAACCTGACCTCCTAGTCTGGCCTCCCATAATCCTCCACCAGGAGTATTTTCCTAAAGAAATCCAACTCATATACACTTAGGTTTGTCTTCCTGCCTGGCTCCCCAGGGGCCATGCCCTCGTCCCATTCACATCTCTACTGGGTTAGGCTCACCTCCTCCAGGAGGCCTCTTTGACTGCCTCGGCTTCTAGCAGCTTCTTCCTTAGTAGGTTGGTTTCTGACATTCGAAGAAGTCTTTCTATTGGTTGGAATGAGAGGGCCCTCGGTCCTCACTCGTGAGCCTCTCCAGGCAGGGCCCGTGTGTACTCGTCTTTAGTTGCCATGTGCGGCCAGCACGCTGCCTGGCATGTGCGTGTGCACGCAGCCGAGAACCTGGCTCTGGGGAACGGCATCGTCTGACCTAGATCGAGCCCTGCTCTGGCCCTTCCTGGCTGCTCGACTCCGAACAAGCAGCTTACCTTCTCTGGTCCCCAGTGTTCCGCTTGTGCCGTGAGGAGTTTAGGCCTCCGTAGTCTAAGATGCTGTGTTTTTGTGGTAGTGAGGATGGCGACAAATGTCCTCAGAGAGATGTACCCATGGCCCGTCAGCACAGATGTAGGAAGCACGGGAGGGGGGGTAACTAGCCCAATGGCAGTTACACTCAGGGGTCCGGAGAGTTCTCGCTCCCCGGGAGAGAGCAGATTGGGGTTGGTCTAGACAGATGCGTGTGATCTTAGACCACTTCCTTTACCTCTTGCACCTTAGTTTATCTATATGGAAAATAGAATTAACGTCACCGGCTGCTTTGCGGCATTAGAGAACATTAAGTAGGTGGGAGCTTAATTAATGCGCAGTACAGATAGGGACGCAGTTATTTGGGGCGTTGTGTCCGGGTCCCCTTCCCTTCTCATTTTTCCTTGTGCGGGCTCCGCCCTGTGTCTTTTCTCCTTGAGTATTGCCTGTGAGAACCCCCACTTACCTCTCCTTCCATCAGCCTGAGTGGCTTGGCATCAGGCCTTAGTGGTGTCCCTGGTCCACAGCCTGCTGGCAGGGTCTGGGCTGCAGAACAGCTCGGCGCCCTTCCAGTTAGCCCCTCTGGCGGGGTCTCCTGTGCACGTGCTGCCCTGCAGGAATCACGGGATTTCCCATTACCCCAGTTTCCCAGGGTTCCAATTCCCCTGCCTCCGGGACATCCTGCCCCTCTCTGACCCTGACCTCTGGGATCTCTCCTAGCCTGTGACATGTCCCCCTTGCCTCATCACCCTTCCCTGGGAATACCGAGGCTGGAATTGTCCACAAGTGCCAGAAAAATTCCTTAGAAATATGAGAAAGGGGTGGGTGTTCAGTGAGGGGTCCCATATTTTGGCCTCTGTCTCTCCTTTGCTTCCCATGTCACCTTGGGGGGGGGTTGGATGAAGGACCCGGGATGCACCCCAAACCCCTATGGCCCAGCCTCTGAAGGACCTTAAAGGCAAGAAGTCTTTTTTTGTGCAGAACTGAAGGGTCCCTGCATATGTTCAGGGACCCTGGCTCTGGCTTCCCACACCCTTCCCACTCTGTGATCTCCAGGGACCTTGGGGGCCTCCAGACTTGGGAGCAACTGCTCTGTTTATGGTGTGGGGGGTTTATTCCTACTGATGCCTCTCAGCCCAGGGCTCTTGAGGGAAGGAGGGGATGGGCCAGAGGAAAACTGAGGCAGAGGAACCAAGCCTAGCTTTGGAAGGAGGTGGGCTGGTGCCTTTTCCCCTCCTTGGAACTTACTGGATCCTGGGAGGATCAAGTAAGATCTAGCACTTTGTCCTAGGAAAAAAGGACCCTAGAAAACAAGCAGGGGATCAGAGGGGAAACTGAGGAGAGAAGGTCAGCAGTGTGGGGGGCTAGAGGTACTAGAAGTGCAGGTAGGGAGCCAGCAACAGAAGATGTCAGTCAGGGGCGCTTGGGCTGGCTCGGCTGGAAGAGCACAGGACTCTTGATTTGGGGGTTACGAGTTTGAGCCTATGTTGGCTGTAGAGATTACTAAAAACTAAATAAACTTCTAAAAAAAGAAAAAAGAAAATGCCAGTCAGGACTCGGCGAGATTGGTTTGGTTGTGAATGCCCGTGTCCAAGTATCTGGGTCATTGCGAGTAAGTGTGTGAAGGCCCTTGAGACTGGGGCTGAGTCACGAAGTTTCGTTTTTCTGCCTGGGATAGGCCTCTGCGGCGGGAGACCCGCCAGGGGAGCAGGGCTGGGCAGAGGCACACAGCACTTGCCTCCGACCGGGGCTGTCCTGATCTGGCTCTCTCTTGCTGTTAATTTCCCAGCCACACTTGGTCTGTCTTAAACACACACGCATGCACGCACGCACAGGCACACGCATGCACGCACACGCATACGCACGCACACGCACACGCACACACACGTATGTATGTATGTATGTTTGTTCTACAATCTCCACAATCTCCCTCCCCTGCTCCCTCCAACCCCTCTTCCCCCTGAATAGCTATGGGTGAACTTTGACCCCGGGAATCCGCTTGGGGGGAGCATTTTGGGAAAACATGATAGAGCCTCGTAAAGAACTCTGACAGCTTGCAAACAGCCTGCACTAAATTGCCCCTTCAAGTCAAAATTAAAGCAAATGTCTGTTTTATGGCCATGTTTTCTTGGGCTGCAGCTATGGCGAGAGTGCGGGCCGCTCAGAGCTGGGAAGCCTGTGGAGGGTGGAGGCAGTCAGGGTGGTTTGTGCCTGCGCTGCGGACCAGCCATCTCCGTGGAGCCCTCTGGGTCACTCCCTGCCAGCCTCCCTCCTCCGCCCCTCTTCTGTGCAGTGAGGGTGTGAAGACCATCCTATCCGCAAGTCTACCTTCAGGCCCTTCCTCCTCTCTCAGTGTGGTTTGCAGAGTTCTTGCTCCTTCTGGGGCACCAGCTTCCTAGAGGGCCAGTGGCAGAAGCCCTGAGATCATCCTGGCCAAGGGCTTGACCTGGGGTCTGGACATCCCCAGTCTCTGTGCTGCGCCTCGGGGTCGCTGCTCAGGCTCCAGCCCACCCCCCGCCCTCACACTGTTTTCTCCGGACCTAGGCCACCTTTGTGTATCGGGATTCTGAGTTAGGTTGCTTTGGAAAGAAGTTCTAAGGCGAGGATGATAATGATGATGTTGGAAACCTTAACGGTCTACCCGAATCCCTTCATTTTACAAAGGAAGAAACTGAGGCCCAGAGGGGATGTGTTGGAGAAGATCCTTGAATTTGGTCAAAGGAAATCTGAGCTGGGATTCTGACCCAAATCAGTTCCCCTCTCTGGGCTTTCATTTCCTCACCTGGACAAAGAAGTACGTAATGATGACAATAGCCCGTGGTTATTGGCCCCCAGGTTGTGCAGGTCTTAAGTGCTACGCATTTTCCACGGGTCACCCCATGTAAGATTCACTTTATGAGGTGTAATTATTCCCGTGAGAACACTAAGGCACGGGAGGTTAAATTAGCTGGCTGAGGTCCTTCGGTGGCAAAGGCACGACTGGAACCCTGGCGGTCCCTCTCCCGGGCCTGGGCACTCAGTCACTCCTTGCGTGAGGACTGGACCCAGCTCAGTCAGCTGGGGAGTGGGAGTCCAGCCCCACGGACCCTGGGCCAGGCTGCCTGCTCAGCCAGGGCAGCGGGGGTCTTAGGCTGTCCGGAGGCGGCCGGGGTCCCCTGTCCTCAGTGCTGTGAGTACCATGTTGAGCACACACCCTGGAGGAGGGGGCTTTGGGCCACAATGGGCTTCTTGAAAGAGGCTTTGAAAGATGGAGAGGAGCTTTTAGGTTTGTTAAGAGGGACTCCAGGGAGTTCGAGGGCTCTTGATCGGGCAGCAACCGGACCATACTGTAGAAAAGGCCCTCCTGCCCCTGCCCCCGTGGGGTGCCCGCTTAGGAGCTCCGGAGGGACAGCTGAGCTGGCTCAGGCTTGCAAAGCCCCAGGGGCACCCCTCCCCCACACACCACGTCCCTTCCACCCTGGTTATTCCAGCCTCTTCTCAGAGGCTTTGCTGCTCGGACTCGATGTTGGATCGGCTTCCTCCTCAGAAGACAATTTATGGCGACGTGTCGGAGACTCTGTTTTAATGAAGTTGCAAAAGTAGGTTAATGGGCTGTGGGTGTTTTTCATTCCGTCCCCCCTGCCCCATCTCCACCCCTGGGCAGATGAATGATGCCTCTCGCGGCACCATGCAGACTCAGGCTGAGGGTCTCAGGCTCGGACTCCCATACTCACACGTCTCTTCCTTGGCCCCCCGGAGCCCTCAGCACCTTCCTCCGTTCTGCTGGCGAGGCGCTCGGTATGTCTAGCCCCAGCCCCTCTTGCTGTAGCTGTGGCCTGAAGACGCTCCCAGTCTGCCCAGAGGGAAAGAGCAGGGGCACATTTGAGAGGCAGGAGCCCCAGGGCCAGGGCTGGGGCAGGGTTGGAACCCTGGGGAAGAAGGAAGCAAGAATTATGGCTGATGGATTTCTTTGGGATTAGAGAGGCCTGGAGGTAGGAGTTTAGCTAGCAGGGACCTAGCAGAGGCTACACGCTGACGCTAATATTTTGGGGGGAGGAACTCAGTTTCTGAGAGCCTCTCCAGTTGCTGTTCCCGCCTCTCTAATTCATCTGTGTCTCCTTGGGCCATGCCTGACACGCGGCTGCCCTTGCAAGTATTTGCCGAGTGAGTGATGGACACGAGAGTGAGCAAGCCGTCCTTCCCTGCCCCCAGTCTCTGGGGCTGGAACGCACCCTCATTCCTGTTCACCTCTGAAACAGCCCTCGGCCTGCTCGGCTCAGGACCCCTCCCGTCCCACCTGTCTGCCCAAAGATTGCCCCATACTGCCATCTCTGGGGAAGTTTTCCATGATTAGGCTGCAAGAATAATTCTCCATTTATTTATCTGGGTCTAGGACGAGGGTCTGTCACCCTGGAAAACTGGGGTCTCCAGAGAGAAGGGTCTGTGTCTTTTCCCCTCCAGATTCTCCCCTGCCTAAGCGGCCCCCAGGTAGGGCTCTAAGATTGAGGTTGGAGACCAGAGTCTGGCTGTTCCTGAGGGCATGCACCCAGGAGGACCATCCTGCTGTCTAGGCCTCTTTCTCTGCTCCTTCTTCCCTACAGAAAGCCAAGGGCATGCACAGTCTCCGGCGGGCAGCCACTCCCAGGGGAGCAAGGACCCTTCTCCCCTCCCAGCCCCTCGCTGTCAACAAATGAGGTTGTTGGTCAGGGTTTGGGAAGACCAAGATGTGGTGGAGCTAGCCTCACTGCCCTGCAATGTCAGATTACCCCCTCTCCTGGGGGCCAGGCCCTCCTCTGTCCTCTCCACCCCTTGGCTTTCTTTTATGAACTTAGCTTTCTCCCCTCCCTGGGCCCAGGTTAGAAGCACAGGCTTCTGGCCTTTAAGACTAACCCCATAGAAATCCCAGAGGAACACTACCATGATGCCCTGGAAACCCTACCGTAATCCCTAGGGCAACCCTACAGTAATCCCCAAAACCCTACACCAGCATCAGAACCAGCCCCCACAAGCCCTCTAGTAACACCCAGAACTACCCGGTCCAGGCTGGGCTACAGTGCCCGCCCAAGCGAGGCTCAGGAGCCTCAGCCCAGGCCCCCTGCCGGGGCATCTGAGCCTCCCAAGCTGGCCTCACTCCTCACCCTGCCCCTCCCCCTCGTTTTTTCCTGACCCAGACAGGACATTCTTCCTGAAGACTCCGGCGACCTCACTGGACCTTGTTCCGTACTCAGTTTTGCTGCGGGAGGGCAGGTGCCCGGCACTGGAGGTGGGTTGGGGGTGGCTTGGGGGATATCGGCCAGGGTCTGCTAGACAGACCCAGTAGTCTGCCACCTTGTCACAATCTCCAAGGAGCTCAAGCAGGAGACCTAGAGGTTAGACCTGGGGAGGCCCTGCCGGAATCGCGTGGGCCCAATTCTACTCAGAGATGGGAAAGCAGAATGAGGATGTGACTTTCCCTCGGTTCTAGCCGAAGGCCTCCCTCACCTGGGATGCTGGGGAGAGGGTCTGGGGGGCCAGGGAACCCTGGAAGCCATGGTAGTTTGTGCCTGATGTGGGTATCCTAGGGCTCTTGCGGCAGTTTCCACCGAAGGGGGACTGCTGGCTTCCCAGGACCGTGGGAGCCATGTCTGATATCTCCATACACATATCTGGTTGGGTCTGAGAGGGGAAGAGGGCTGGAGGGTGGGGCCTGGCGGCTCAGAGGGAGGGTGCACAGGCCCCTTGCCCTCGTGCCTGAACGAGGAGAGTCACACCCAGGAGCTGACTTAGCACGAGCTGGGGGGCGGTTCTTCAGAGCAGGGAGAAACAGAGGAAAGCAGAACCAAGGCCTTCATGTTGGGAGGGCCTCCTGGAGGGGGAGAGTGGGCAGCAGGATTGGAGAAGGGAGGGGTGGAGTGGGGGGCTCTCCCAGGGGGTGAGGGTTACTTGGAAGGCCGGGAGGCAGGGGTCCTGGCCAGAGGCTGGTATCTCTGTGTGTCAGACCGTGTGGAGAACGCAAGAGTGTAGATGTTAGACTCCAGCCTCTGCCCCTGAGCTCTCCACCTTGAGCAATTCACACGCACTTCTAGTGTCTTCTTTCTCTCATCTTGGGGGATAAGAACATCAAGCACTCTGGAGTTTTACAGAAGCTTCTCTGCTGGGTGATAAGATGGGGAGGGGGCTGTTTAGGCCCTGATTTCATGGCTTTGGGCAGTGTCAACCCTCCTTTTTATGTGAGAGAGCAAGCTCGGACGGGGCCAGGACACCACTCCGGCCCAGCTCTGCCACCAGCCTGCCCCTCCACGAGGGGAGGGAGGGCCTTTCCTCCTCCCGCTGACCTCTCACACCCCCTCCCTCCATCTGATACTTGTTTAGTCATCTTCAAAGTCCTCATAAGAATCCGTTGAGATCATGATGCTGAGAAGCTTTGCCAAAATATAAAGCATCCTCTCGACGTGAAGCGTTGAGGGGCTGCCAGGGGTGGCCATGGGCCACGGTCCGTGCCACACCGTTCCCTTCCCCCTTCCCAGCCGAGCCCCAGGCTCTGGGGACCCAGCCCTGCTCAGGATGGGGGTGGGGCTCCCAGGGGCAGGGGCAGAGGGGGCGGGAGCCTCCCTTCCTAGTGGCTCTGAGCTGGAGCACAGCAATTACGCAGGAGGATTTATGTCCCTTTGCCTTTAATCGGAAACTCCGTGTCAAGAAGAAAAATTTGCACTGTCCTCCGGCCCGGCTTCCTGCTTTATCATTATTATTGGAGGAAGGTTGATTTGGAAACTTAAAGAAAAGTGGGGTTGGGGGTGGGAGCCACCAAGGAAGGGGAGTTGTGGGGCAGAAGGGTGGCCTTCCTACTGTTGTCCTGGTTTGTCACTGGAGGGGGACAAAGGGCGGGACAGGGGCTGAGAGTCCTGGAGGGCAGGTGGGAAGAGAGCAGAGGGACACTAGGAGAACGGGGGGTCATGGAAGGAAGGGGCACCCAGGAGCTGGGGGGACACCACAAGGGAGGGAAAGGGTGGGCAACCACAAGGGACAAGCAGGGGTTGAAGGGACTTGGAGAGGAAGAGAAGCAGGGCTCCTGGTGGAGGAAAGAGGCAGCTAGGGGCTGGAGGGACGCTGCCTGGGAGGGAGGAAGGGGGAGGGGACAGTCAGGGGCTGTCAGGGGGATGCTGTGGGAGAGGGAGAGCATGGGCTCACCAGAGAGGTCAGAGGGTAGGGGAAGAGGAGGGCTGGGGGGTGACCAGAAGGAATAGCTGGGGGTTGGGCCAGGGGCTCTGGGACTGTGGCTGTCAGGGATCCATACCTGCTGACTTGCCCCCACGAAGGCCATTCATCCCCTGGGCCACCCAAGACTAGTGTCTCCTGGGTAGAGGGCACTGGCCTCCCACAAAGCCCCAGGTCTCCCGTTCCACTTGGGGAGCTATTTCTCTGGATGAGGGGGTATAGTGACTGGGAATATCCTGAGGGAACCCCTTGGCTCTTGGGCCCTGCTGGGACTGCAACAGAAATGTCTGAGGGAGAGGCCCGCACTCTGGGGAAGGGGAGGGAATGGGAGAGAAACCATCTGTCCTAGTGTCTCCTACCTCTTTGATGGAAATCCCCCTGGCATCTTACCTGTTACCCTCCCGGGGCCAGGATTTCACGCTCATGTGTGGAAAGGGCGCTGTCAGTCCCTGGCACTGAGGACCTGTGTGCACCTCTGTGAACCCCAGGTTTGGCGTCTGGGACATGGTGACAGCAGTATCTACAAGCAGGGTGTCGTCAGGGTTAGAAACAATTAGGTTAAGAATCCAGCATGTAGCAGGCCTTCACAAGACCCCATCTCATCTGGGGGCAGCATCCAATCTCTGCAGCCTCTTTTGTTTACAAAGCACTGATGAATTTTCTAGGCCTTTCCTCATTTGAGGAAACTTAACGAGGGAGCTGGGGGGGGGTCATTCTCCTCACAGATGATGGGAACCAGGGTACAGGGCTCCTGAGTGACTTACCTAAAGCCGCACAGCCCGTCTCTGGGGCAACCAGGTGAGAGAGCCTCCGAATCCTTCCCAAGCCGCGTGCAGAACTTCCCCTGGGCCTCCTTCCTCCATTCTTCCCCTGAGGGTCCCACACCCAGCCCCTCATCCCCGGGGTCTGGGGTCAAGTTTGGGGTGCTCAGTGGAGCGGCTCAGCTTCCGAGCCTCCCGCAGCCTGGGCCGTGCCCACACTCGCGCACCTCCTCCTCGGCTCAACTAAGAGGTTTTATAGCCGTTTACGAGCAATTTCTGTCCATATATCACCGAAGATATATAGCCAGGCAAATATTAGGGACCCAAGCGGAGGTTTAAGAGGCAAGTTTTACTGCTGCTGAAAGAAGCCATGATAGACAGCCTGCGGAGACCCGCCTCCCTCTTGCTCGGTGGCCGGGCGGTGGCAGCATGGACTGGGCTTCGGCCTGGAAAACCGCCTGCGAGTCCGAGCGCCGCGTGGGCCCGCGGGGTGTCTGCTGGTGTTCTTCAGGGAGCCCTGCAGGTGGGTGTGGGGGGCAGTGGTGCACACCACAGACCGGCTCACACAGGGCGCAAGCAGGAAGGCACTGAGTTGCAGGGGTTCCCTGCACAGAAAGGGGGACGGAGGGAGAGACGAGGAGAGTGTTGTCCCACAAGGGCCGTGGGACAGAGAGTCACGTGGCCTCTTGACGGAAGTCTTTAAACACCCGGAGTGAACCAGGAAAGCCCTGGCCAGGGGCGCAGGGCTGGGTGGTGTGCTCCCTTACGCTCTTGGGCCCCGGGCCTGGTGATGCTGAGGGAGGGTCCGGAGGAGAGGTCAGCCTTGACCCTCTTCACTGCTCTGGCCCCGGCCTGGCCCCGGTGCCCCCTGCCCTGTGTGGGCTGCCGGGTTTGGGTGAGCCCGGAGGGGCGAGGAGAGCCTTCTTGGCTGGCGGCATATGGTGAGAAGATGTCCCGGGGAATCCTCGCTCCTGATTTAAGCGGCTCCGACAGCTTTATGGCGCCTCCTCGAGTGAGCCCCCAACGTTGGCCGTTTAACTTTTTAGCGTCGTTTAACGCTTAGGCTCCGGCGGACAGGCAGGCCCCTCGGCCCCAGAGGCAGCGGCACTAAATCAGGACACTCTGAGGCCCCGATAAATAATTTTTACAGGGCACGCAGCCCATAGATCACCAGTGGGGGTGGGGGGAGAGCAGCTGTGATATTTCAAACGATTGTCATATATGACTACCCCGTGCTCTGATCCAGGTCGTGCACATGGCAGCCGGCTTCATAACCACAGTCAGCTCCGGGGCCCTCCGCACGGGGCATGGGAGGAGACGGTGCCTCCAGGAGCCCCCCAGTCAGCAGATGGCCACTGCCTCCGGTGGCCCAGGAATGCGTGGTCTGCCCAGCCTGTCCTTGCCTGCTGAGCTGGGCGCCCCGATCCCAGCTTCCTCTGGCACTGGGAGAATGGAGGGCTGAGGGCAGGGTGGGCAGAAGGGAAGAGAAAGAACTTTCTGTAGTCAAAAAACCACCTTTGTGGTTCTGGGACAACTCCAAGCCTGAGGGCTCCGAGGGAAGGGGGTTGCTGCCCCTGAATCCAGAGGGAGGGCCCAGCAGAGGGCTGGAGCGCACAGGACCTGCGGGCAGCTCTCTGTCATTCACACCTCCAGTGAAGGGGGCAGCGCAGCAGAGAGAGGGGGCAGGAGGAGAGGGGAGTGTGGAAGGAGAGAGACTGGAACAGAGCACAGAGAAGGAGGGGGAGGGTCCGAAGAGCAAAGATGGAAAGGCACATGAAAGAGAGAAAGAGAGACAGAGGTAAGGGGAGATGGACAGAAACTCCCCAGAGAGGGCCCTCCAACAGACAGGGTCTTTTCCTCAAGCCTGTACCAGGCCTGAGAGACACGGTGCGGACAGAGGTATCCGGCTGGCCCGCCGCTGCCCTCCCAGGGCCCCCTGCACCTGGCTCCAGGCCCGGGGTTCTCTGCACCAGCTCCACGCTGCCCCCGCCCCCCCCTCCCCTCAGTGCCCTTGCCCCGTCCCCTCATCTGTAAGATCCTGGGATTTGCGGGGACACTTAATCCATACGGAGCTGATTCATTCCCATCTAAATCATCTCCATGAGCTTCCCTAAGAGCCCTCTGATGTGCCAGCCGCCATTCCTCTCCCCCGGCGATGGCGGGCCGGGGGCTGCCAGTAAACAAACCTCAGCTGCCATCCATCAGTCCGGCCGAGACCATTCATCTCCCCCACCCTGCTGCCCCTCCGCACTCCTCCTGTCCCTCCATCCGTCTGTCTGTCCTGCTGTGTGTCCCTGGTCCTCACATCCCTCTACCAGAACCACATCCCTGCTTCGTCCTGGGTAGGGTCTTGAGGTGTCGAGTCAGCCACCCCGTCTTCGTGAAGACGGGAGACTCACCCCACCCCTGGCTCCGCACCATGGGGTCTCCCGCTTCACCGCCTTCCAAGAAGAGAGGCCTCCGTGTCTGATGATCTTGCTAATGGCACGACAACCCACACTCAGGGAAGTGCTTTCTTCTCTGGCTTGGGTGTCTGAGCCGAGCTGAAGGTAAGGTGATGGGGTTTTGTGCAAGCATGGCCATCTCTGGTATTTGTAAAAGGTACCTCTGGGGTCAGTGTGGGCTATGGAGCGTAAGACTCGTGAAATGGCCCTTCTTTCCCCCCTTCCCCGACAGAATCCAGCCAGGCACATAGTGGGTGCTCCGCGCGATTGCTTACTGGCCATGAACTTGTTTATGAGCTCCCGTGAGTCTGACGGCCCCGCGAGCCGCCTGGGGAGGTTTCCAGTGGGTCTGCTCGCCGCCCTCTAGCCTCGTGCGTCTGCAGGAAACACTGAGGACGTGTCTCTCCCTTCTGCCCTCCTGCCCGGACTTCTTAGCCCAGTGCTGGGCGTCAGGCTTGCCCAAACAGCTCTGCCTCTGCAGGAATGGGGCTGATGGGGAGGATGAGCGGCAGCTGTGGGGGGCCCTCACGTCTGGGGGAAGCCCTCACGTCTGGGGGAGCCCTCACGTCTGGGGGGCCCTCACGTCTGGGGGAAGCCCTCACGTCTGGGGGAGCCCTCACGTCTGGGGGAAGCCCTCACGTCTGGGGGAAGCCCTCACGTCTGGGGGGGCCTCACGTCTGGGGGAAGCCCTCACGTCTGGGGGAAGCCCTCATGTCTGGGGGGCCTCACGTCTGGGGGAAGCCCTCACGTCTGGGGGAAGCCCTCACGTCTGGGGGAAGCCCTCATGTCTGGGGGGGCCTCACGTCTGGGGGAAGCCCTCATGTCTGGGGGGCCTCATGTCTGGGGGAAGCCCTCACGTCTGGGGGAAGCCCTCACGTCTGGGGGAAGCCCTCACGTCTGGGGGAAGCCCTCACGTTTCCATGCGTGCGTGAGAGAATGGGAGGCATGACTTCCCAGGAGGGCCTTTCCCCCGTCAGGTTCTTCATGTCATCCTGGGAGTGGGGACTCTGGGAAAGGGCCTGGGGTGCAGAGGAGAAAAAATGGGGGGGATGGTTTTTCTGGTCCTGTCTCAGTTTCTCCATTCACAGCAGCAGTGGGAGTTGGCGACCGGTCTGCCTCTGGAGTAGAGAGTTTGGTCAGACTCCAGCAAGCCTGCGGGGCGGTGATTCGGGCATGGGCGAAAGGGTGTAGGGAAGTGGAAGTCGCAGGCGGGATGAGGGCAGCACATGTGACAGGTGTGTCCTCGCTGAGATCCCACAGTAACAAGGAGCGGGAGAGGCAGAGGAGAGGAGGTGGGGAAGAAGAGTCTTCAGATGCCCCGAGCAGACTGATGCCCACACCGTCAGTGGCTCAGAGAGACCCAGGACACCTCCCCGCACCCCAGACCAGAGCAGACCACGTGCAGAATCCCCCTGCATGAGCTCCCCTAGCCACGATTTCCCAGCACCTCTTCTGTCCCCTCTGAGTGCACAGAACAGGTGGGGCTCTTCCAGCTGCTATCCAGCTGTGAGGATCCCTGACCATGCCCCTGCCACCCCCCAGCTGGAGAGAAGGCTCTAATTGTAGTCCGAAAGCTGAGAAGGGTAGTGGGGGAGAGGGGCTGGAGGGGGCCACGGGGAAGCTTACCACTTGCCCCAGTTGTGTGAACATATGTGTGGGAGGGGAGGGGCTTGCAGGTGGCAAGGCCCAGCTTAAGAATGATGGAGTGTTTCTTAGTTCTCTGAGCGAGAGACATATGGGGTATATAAGACCAAGTGAAATGAGAAATTATTGCCTAAGAGAGAGAAGACTTAGGGGAATAAGAAAAAATTCAAGCCGAGGAGACCCTATGCCACCCAGCCCCATCGCCATCATGACCTGACCCATCTGGGCTTGACTGCATCCAAGTCTTAGGGAAGAGGGGGCCTGAGAACTGACCCTCAGGGCCTCCAGGGGAAAAGCTGATCCCCCAAACGTGCATTTTTCTGATGTTACACAGAGCAAGGGGAGCTGGGAATGGCGCTCAATTTCTCCAGGTGGGACAGCCCGTGGGGCTTTTCCCATCCTCCGCCTTCCTTCCCCATGCTCTCCCTTCCCTCTGGGCTATTGACGGAAGCAGTGCTCTCTTCTCCCACTGGCTTGTCTCTCTTGGGTCTCCCCAGCACTGGGCCCTCGTCATCCACTCAGTGGCTCCCCCCACCTCTCTTGTCTCCCCCAAATCTCCTCTTCCTACAAGAAGCTTCCCACACTTGTCTCTCCCCACACAGTCCCCTCCTTCTAAAATAGTCCACTTAACCCACTCTTGGGGCTGATGTGAGTCCTTTAGGGTCCACTTGTAGGCTAGCGCCTTCGTCAGGCAAGGCTTGGAGTTTCATTTGTCTGCCCAGTCTCCGTCACTCAACATCCACATGTCCGGTGTAGGCCGTGACCTCTGCGGTGCGGGCAAGGATTCAAGGAGTGTTTCGGTGCCCTCCGGCACAGCTCCAGGCGCAACCTGATTTCTGATGGAGTTGGCAGCCCTTCTTCTGAATCCAGAAGACAGAAGTGTCTAGAAGGATGCCAAGGGGCTTTAGAGGACCACTGATTGTGACTGACGGACTTTCCCCGGGGGAGGCCACCTCCTGGGACAGTGAGCCTGGTCCCTGAGCCTGGACAGCAGGAGGAACGTCGGAAGACTCCTAACGTCGAAGGAAAGATCCCAGGTTTTAGTGAAGCTCTTGGGAGGGACGGTCATAACCTTCTCAAGTTCCGAGGAGCAGAGGGGTCTGTGTGTCTGGAAAGGGTTACTTCGGCCCTTGTAGGACTGACCCCGAAGAGGGATGACCACTTCCTCTTTCCAGAGCCCTGACTCATCCACACGAATTCCCCTCACAATTTCTTACAGGATTCTTTGTTCCTTGGCCAGAAATCTGGTTCTTGAACTCGCTCTCCTATTCTTTTCATGATCTGGGAATGAACCATCTTTGGGCACCAAATTCAGCTTCGTCTTAAGGAGCCAGAAGAACAGAGAGGCAGAGTCATTTCTAGACAGCGACACAGCAAACCTGCAAGGTGCTAGGAATGCCCCTTGCCGGGAGCGCCATCTTCTCTTCTTCGAATGTGAAGGGAACGGGACGTGATCCTGGGGGAAAGGGCAGGGCGGGTGGGAGCGGAGAATGATCTCAGCTAGAAGAGCACCCCCACCCAGCCGGCCCAGATCCAAATGTGCACATGATGGGAATGTCTTCACAGCCAGGCCCCTCCCTCCGGAGGAGAAAATCCCACAAGTGGGGAACATCTGGATGTAACCCCAGCCATGAAAGCACAACATCAAACGAGGGCTTCCCAGCGGCCCTCCCCACAGGCCCTGCTCCAAGAGAAATTGCACATCTTCCTGCTCGAAGCTTTCAAGTGTCACAGAACCCCTCGACTTTGGGATCGCTCCTTATTCACTGGAGACAGATGTCCCTGAGTGAGCATGGGTTGGGTTTGATTACCCCCAGCGGGAGAGGGTGTGTGTGACCCGATCCTGGCCGGGTTACGGGGGAGCCTGCGATTTAAAGCTGTGATGAGGGGCTCCAGCAGTTCAGGCTGGGGGCTGGGGAGAGACAGGGGACAGGTGGGCCTTTTAAAACGTGCCTACATCAAAGGTTTGAGTAGGCTCGCTTCCCAGCTTCGGCGCCTGGAGGGCAGGAAAGCGCTGATTTCACCACATAACTGCACGCAGGATGGATCTCGGTCTGAGAACTTCTGGGGAATGTGGAGAGGGGAGGGAGGGTGCTCCCCAGAGGGGCGGAAAGGGCAAAGGGGGTTTCTCATTTCCAAAATAGCCTGCCTAGGCCAAGGAAGATCGGGCCAGAGGCTGCCTCCCCCCACCCCCAGCCCCTGTGGAGGGAGATCTGAAGGGAGGGGGCGCTCTTCCAAGGTGGGGGAGAGGAAGCAGCTGCGGCGGTGGGAGGTGGGCACTGGGTCACAGATGGCGAGAAAGGAGGAAGCAGGGCCCTCTTCCCCAAAGGCGTGAAGGAGGGAGGCCGCAGAGCATGTGATTCGACGGGTCGATAGGGTCTCCCCTCTCTATTGCCCAGCGTTCTTCCGGGCCCGGGAACCAGAGAGCCCCCGGCCATCATGCTGGCGGGGCGAGTGGACCAAGGGGCAGACGGGCTGGCAGGCACCCCAGAGCCCCCATCCGGGTTCAGACTGGAGTAACCTGCCTAGAGGATGTGGGAGAGTGTGATGGGATGTGGACAGCCCACGGTGACCTAGGTTTGCAAGCCAAGGGGGAAGGTGACCTTGCATGGGGTGGAGTGCAGGGAGAAGAAGGGTACCATGCACTTTGTCTACACTGGCCCCATTTCAGGATGCCTTTCCTACCCCTCACCTCTCCCCTTCCCCAGGGAGGTTTAGGAGTGTTCGTGGTGCTCTGGTGACGCCTGGGTGTCCCCGTAGTGTTGGTCCTTCCCACACTGCTTTATAAAGATCTATTTACAATTTCTTTCCCCATCTAGGCTGACAGCACCTTGAAGGCACAGACTCCCTTAGTCTTCCCGTGTTCCTGGTGCCTGGGACAGCGCCGGGCAGACAGCGCGTGCTCAGGGACGTTCCCCTGCTCCAGCTCCCAGCTGGAGCCCATTCCCCAGTGGCCGGTGTGGTGGGGGAAACAGAGGCAACCCACGTGATGATTCTTCAGCATCCTGGAGGCCTCTGAGGGCCTCCTAGCTCCCAGCTGACCTCCTCCGGGAGTCTTTTGGGAGGATTCTAGTTGACAGCTTTTTCTCCCACCTCTGAAATTTATTGTCCATAAAGTTCACCTTTGTGCTCAGGTTTATTTTATTTTTAAAAATCTGGGATGGATATGTCTTTTTTTTTTTTGTCACATGACCCAGTGTTCTTTGGGACTGGATTCTTTACCCCTACTCTTTCTGTGGCCCACGGCGCCAGCATGAAGAAGGAGTTCAGTCAAGATAGGTTGGCTCTTGACTGGCTGCCCTTGTCCTCTGAAGGCTGGTGTCTCAGTCTTTGATCTGGGGCTCTGACAGGAGAGCATCTATGAGCTGCTGAGTCGGGGATGTCCTGGCATCATGGGGTGAATAGGACACCTGAAGGGGCTCCTGTCCCCAGTGAGGGGAGGACACGGGGGCCTGGAAGCCTGCAGGCTGAGTGAATGCTTGAGGGGGATGTTGTGGAAATGACAGAGGTCAGTAGGTTTTATTCAGAAAGACTCTGGGAGAGGAGAGAATGAAAGAGGCTGGAAGGACAGACGGAGGGCTGGGCAGAGGGTGAACGAGGGGGTCCAGACGGGACAGGATTACAGAGGTGAGGAGGCCAGAGCAGCGTTGCCTGCGGGCGAGGGCCCATGTGCGAGCCTGGCAGCTCTTCTGTCTAGGAGGGGCTGGGGAACAGTAAACATTCCTCTGCACTTCGAGGATTGTACCCACCCCCCCATTACCTGCTCCCAACCCTCCCCAAACTGTAGGCCAGATGGGATCTTATGTCTCCCTGTGATTCCTAGGCCCAGCGTCACCTGGGCTCAGGCAACATCGCCCGGTGCCAAGTTCGGGTCAGATCAGCTTTGCGCCATACCCTCGAGGTCCTCCCCGGGGCTGGAGCTGCCTTTGAAGTTGAGGAGAGAAGATTGGTGAGCTGTGTGCTGAGCCTAGATCTCTCAGCCATCAGTGAGGCAGGGAGGGTCTCGCCTTTGAGCCCTTTCTTGGGGGCCAGGTGTTGACAGATGAGTTGTCAGAAGGTAGGTGTTTCACCCTTGAATGCTGTGAGGCTGCGGAGTCCCGGGCGTCCCCGGGCGGCAGGGTGGCAGGCCGACGCAGCTCTGGAACCAGCTTGCACTGCATTCCTAGAGCACGACTCCAGGTGCTGCGAGTCACAGAGAATTCAGAACGCGGGGTGCCCCCCCACGCCACTCTCCCCTTGCAAATTGGGGGATGGCGGGTCACTGTCCTGCCCTTCTGCGCTCAGGGTTCTGTGTAGCAGCCCAAGCTGGTCCACCTGAGGACTGGGGATAGTCAAAGGAGGCTTTTTCCAGAGACACAGAGATGGACCAAATGACCTCCGAAGTTGAGTCCTCACGAGAAGTCCTCAGGGAACCGGAGCTTCTCCCGGAACAATGGGACCACGGAGGAGTGCGCCGTCTCAGACCAGGTAGCAGGGACAAGAAATGACCGATTCCATCCATCAGGGAAGGAAACTGCCCGGGAGCCCCGTACTGAAAAGGATCACCCCTATGTAAGCACCCGGGGGGGGCCTGGCCCCCCAGTGGGTATGAGGTGAACCCGCATCAGGGTCTGTACTCCAGTCTCTAGGTTTGGGGCTCTTGGAAGCGGGAAGGTCGGGCCACCACTGGCCCACTTGTGCATGGGACCTTGCTGAAATCTGAAATGGGATCCTGAGCCAGACAGGGCTCAGGAATTTGTGTCCTTTTGTTTTTCTTCTTCGTAGGGAAAGCTTAGTTCACTGTTTGGGATGAAAGAGAATCACCAGATGAACGAAGGAAGGACCCTGAGGAATGATGAAGACGATGCTGCCGATGTGGCTGCGGAGAAGGGCTCAGAAGGGGCGCCGACTCCGACAGTCACCCTGCAGGGAGAGCCCCTCGGCCAACAAGTGTCCCTCACTCCTCCTTCGGGATTGTCCTCAGCGTGTGAGACTCAGTTTCTCGATTGTGCTATTGGTGACGGACCTTTATCCTTTGCTTTTGGGGGGCAGTCAGAAATGACTCATAGGTAATAAGAGTCGTCTTGAATATTTTGTAGAACAGGTAGAAAGTCCATCTTACACGGAGACTTCGCAGAAGTGTTGTAATTGATAGAGGTACGGATGGGATAAGTTTATGTCCTTCTGAGAACAACTTTGTTCTCCTGGGTTTGTTTAAAAAGCGGATCACAGATATTATATCCAGAATTGTATTCTATATAATAAAATAAAGTATTACGTGGAAGACTGTATGCTAACCCCTTCCTTTCCTCCTCCCGCTCTTGCAGATTAATGCCTCTGACGGTATATAACGCATTGGCTTTTGCCAAGGAAGGATGGGAGTAGAGGCATTGGGCAGACCGAAGGGAAGATTTGGTACAATTATTCGGGGAGAAGGTTTGGATCCCCATCAACACCCGAGAGTTGCCTAGCTCCGCACTCCTCTCTGGACTAGCTCTGTGTTCGTTCTTCCAGAAGATTTGGCCAACTAGGCAGAGTGTGCTCAGCCCTTTAGTGTGGGGAAGATTAAATTTCTTAGCTTGGTTGCCTGTCATTCACCTGCAAAAATCAGCACTAAAGTCTAAGGGAGGGAACCGGCTGGGTTGTGAATTAGGTAAAAATGTAGTTTCCACAAGAATGGCGGGCGTGAGGTCAAAATGAATCTACAGAGCAGACCTGTTTGTAACAATTATTAGTTCGCTTCAACGAAGACCTGTCTAGCTGGAGAAGTTTCCAGGAAGTTTCCATTCCTGGAGAAAGACCAGGAGCACCAGATCAGGGGCCTGAGTCTCAGGAACGCTTGCCTCCCTGAACAGGCTTCTCTGGCCGTTCGGAGAGACTCCTCTCCCTGGGCTTGAGGTGGGTGAGTGGAGGTGGCCGTGGGTGTGCTCGCCTGGGCTGGGGGCAGAGGGAGGATGGAATGACCTCCAGGAGCTCTAGCCAGGCAGAACGCTCAGCGCTCCTTCGCTGATAGACCAAGCTGCAAATCAGGAATTTATTAGGAGCAGAGACTCATTTTCCCACCCTTTATAGCCCTGACGACTCAGAGCCAAACTCTGGCAAGGGGCTTCCTCATGGTTTTAATTAGACAATTAATTTTTTATTGGGTCGTTTGATTTCCGGAGCCGACTCCGCTCTCCCTCTTATCTCCCACCTGCCTCCCAGCTGTGAACAGCCAAGGGGAGACAGAGGTATTCGGGGAGGGGTACAGAGAAAAAAAGCCTCTGTCTCCCTTTGAGCTGGTTTGGGAGTCAGTGAGTGGGGAGGGGCGGGAATCCCTCTGCCACCATCAGCGGGTCTGGCTCCAGAGACACTGTCCAGAGCTCAGAGCTGGGCTTGCAGGGTCTGCATAGGGGCATTCTTAGCTGCTCTTCCCGAGCTTCTCCCAAGCTGTTGGGCTAATTAGTAACATGGGGTGGGGGTGGGGGTGGGGGTGGGGAGGGAACAGTGCCCGAAATACATTAGTGGCATTTCTGTGGTTAATCCGGGTGGTGTTCTGAGGCTGTTTACCCTCTACCCAGGGATTAGGGACCTGTTTGAGTTAGAAGGGCAGAGAGAGGCCAGGGCTGGGCTCTGTCCCCCACCTGCTCGTAAGAGCTGGGGCGGGGGCGCTGAGCCAGCAGAAAAAATAGAAGTGGGAGAAACCTGTCTCCAATCTATCTGCCTTATTGATCTCCCTGGCGTCCAGCTGCTGGCCTGCTTTTGAATCTTGATCTTCTCCACTCCTGCTTACCCCTCGCCCCTGCCCTTGTGGTCAAATAAGAACCTGGCTGGGAAAGGTGGGGAGGGAGGGAAGAGGGAAGGGACGCGGGTTTTAGCGGTGGGGACGAGCCCAGGGTCCCCTATATGCCATAGATGTTCTCTCGGAGGAGGCGGGAGTCCCCCCGGATTCCTGAACACCCCCATACTCCACCCAGAAAGGAAAAGAAGGCTAGACTCAAGGAAGAACTTACGCACTTTCAGTAGCAGAAACGAGTCGCTCCCTCTTTAGAGTTTGATGATTCGGCAAGGCCGATATTTTATTGAGAGCAGCGTTGCTCAGAGGCCTTAAAATGGAATTGTGGGGAGAGGACTGTTTCCTCAGGTGTCCTGTTGGTGGGGACATTGTCACTTGTTGTTTCAGCATAAGGACTCCTGAAAGTGTGGGGACAAACACGCAGAGGCTGACGCAGCCGCTCCGAACCAAACGGACAAGCGTCTGCAGACACAGAAGTGGGCTCTGAGGAGCGTCTGGGGCTGGGGCTCCAGGGCCCTCACAGAGAGAACAAGCCCCCGAAAGAATAAGTCAGGACGCCAGGCAAAGAGAGGGGCTGCAGTGACCCCCCTCACCGCCCACATTCTCCTCCAGCATGAACCCCATGAAGGTGTGGACCCGGCACCACCCCCCGCTGGGGGCTCAGGAGAGCACCCCCTTCCCTTGGGGTCCGGGACTGGAAGAAATAACAGCGCATATTTACCCTGGATTGTGAGGACACAAAGATGAAAGGACCCAGAAATCAAAGGGACCCCAGAAGCTCAGTGTGAAGACCTTTGGATGTAGGATTTGTTCTGCAAACAGATTTTCTGTTTCTGGGAAACTCCTACTGAGTGATCCCTCTGCGCGGGTGTGAGGTGGTTCCGTGTTGGGGGGGGGCGGGGGGTGGTGGACAGCCCCGGGGCGGGCCTTCTTGGGACACAGTCCTGCCTCCTGCTGGGGCAGATCTGTTATAGCCTGTCTGCTGGCTGCCCAGCGGTGCAGAGTGGGGCTCCGAAACCACAGAAGGAAGGTTAGGTGTCTGCGGGCGGGCGTGAAGGGCCGCGCAGGCCAAGGTCATCCGTGATGCTTGTGTTTCCATGTGGTTCCCAGGAGCAAAGGCAAACCTCACAGGACTCAGGCGCTGGGGTAGGGGTGTGCAGTGTGGGTGCGTGGGGGTCCCGAGCGGGCACCTCCGGGGCAGGGCGAACAATGGGGTCAGGAACGCGGGCAAACCTCCATCCGAGAAGTGATGGGGGGAGGTCAGGATCCATCTGCAGGAGCCGGGAGAGAAAGAGGGGGCGGCGAAAAGAATGCGAGAAAGAGGAGAAAGAAAATGAAGGCACTGGAAGAGAAAGAGAGAGCAAGCTAACAGGGACCCACACAGAGAGAGGCAGAGAACCGCCCTGTGAGCTAGGGGGCCGGGGGCAGGCAGGCAGCCCCAGGTGGGGAAGGGAGAACCGCCCCTGTGAGCTAGGGGGCCGGGGGCAGGCAGGCAGCCCCAGGTGGGGAAGGGAGCGCCTTGGGAGGGCCGTGGCCAAAACAATCGGCTTGGCTTCTGCTGGGGACACTGGCAGGCGGGCAGGGAGGGGAGGGGCTGCAGAGACACACGGGCTTGCCCGGCAGAGGAGAGGGGTCGCCATGGACCCTGCGTCTCCCAGCCCCCAAGCTTCCAGCACCGTCCTCTTGCCCTTTCCCTGAGCTCAGGGCGGAGACTGACGGGACTGCAGCTTCTCTGGGTCCTGGGTGGATTTGAATAATTAAGTCATCTGGATTCTTATGATTTACCATTTTCAATGATAAATAGACAGCGCCCAAGCCAGCCAGTTGGCAAAACTCTGGCTGCTAGTTATAATTTGTCAAGCTGCCAGCAGATTCATGTTTTATGCTAATGGAGAGAGACTCATTGACTGGGGGAGGCAGTGACCGGGTCAGCTCTTTCCTCAGGCACCCCAGAGGTCGAGGGGTCGGGGGAGAAGGGCCGAGGCTGGTGTAAGGGTCAGGGTAATTTTACAATAATTCAGCGGGTACACACACTGTGGCGTACACAGGGGGTCACGTATGCGGGGATGTGTTCAGATCCGTGTGCAGCCCCCCCGAGCATGCGCACACACACGCACACCTGCTCCCGTACCCGCGAGCCTGGTGCAGGAACTCTGGTACACCCGCCTTCAGCTCACCTGCATACACACACCCTTGCTGTCACCTTCAGGCACGGGATGACACCGACACAAACCCTAAGCCTGCTGGGCAACCCAGAGAAACACGTCACCCCGCGCAGCGACGGGGCACATCTCGAGGGTGGGAAGGGACCTTTGGAGGGCCCCTTTGCCGACCATCCCGAACCCTTTATTTTGGGGCTTTCCGGTCTGCCAAGCCCAGGGCACATTTCTTGCCCCCATTCTGATATTCTTCCAGTGCGGGGAGCAAACGAGACCCAGGGCAGTCCTGTTTTGCAGCCAGCGGGGTGTGGGTAGCGGGGGCGGGCCAGACGGGCGCTCAGACCAGGCACATGGAAGGCTGCCGTCAAAATCAGCTGAATCCAGACTTTCTTTTCCATTGATTTATTTGTATATCCGTCCACACACACTGAAGCTTCTTAGTGGCAGGGATTGCTCCTGACGGTCAGGACAGACTGAGGTGAGGTGTCCCACGTAGTAGGTACTAAATAAATGTTAGTGGAATGAGCCGCTCATGCGGCTGCCTGGGGAGACGGAGGAAATTGCCTATTTCCCTTCTATTCCTTCACCTCCACAAGCCTTTATATCATCACTGGTTTGAAAGGCCAGAGGCGAGGTGTGGGTCTGGGTAAACACTTCCTATTCCTTTTTTTTTTTTCACATGAAGTTCTATGTCCAGTGTGGGCTCGAACTCACGACCCTGAGATCAAGATTCTCACGCTCCACCTACTGAGCCCGCCCGGCGCCCCAAGACCGCCTACTCCTCGATGTGTGAAATCTGGGCCTTGGGTATGATTTTTAAAAATGCTAATCTTATACCAACCGAAACAGTCTGCTCTCAACTTTGACCCCCCCCCCCCCCGCCTTCAAAATGGATCAGTGAGCAAGGGAGGACTGAGGAGGGAGCATCTGTCCTCCCTCCCGCCCAGAAGAGAATCTGAATTCACTGAGTCGCTTAGGAGCGGGCTGGGCTGGAAGCGGCAGCGGCAGCTGATTAGCATCACTGCATTGAGGCTGGGTGGGGGCACGCGGAAGGACAAGGGGGAAGTGGAGGACCAGTTTATTTCCCTGTCCCCCACCACCTGGGAAAAAGGGAGAAAACCACAACACACCGAATTGAGCAGGGACCGAGGCAGCAGGGAGAGCCCAGGGCAGAAGCTCCTTCCAGAGTCAGGCTCCGGCATGGGCTGCAGCTGTCGGCTCTGCCGGCTGAGATTCCGGATCCTGCCAAGAGAAGTAGGTTCCCTCCTGCCCTGAGGGGCCAGTTGAGGCAAGGAAGCTGCTTTGGGCACATAGTCAGTGTCCCTTTCACCAAGGCCTGGAATGAGAGATCTCCCTTCTTTGCTGAGCAGATGTGGAGGGCTGTGGGCCCGGCTAAACAGGCGTATTCCTCAGAGAGACAGCCAAGAGCCAAGAGCCGACCAGCCTCTCCATCCGAGGGAAAGAGGACCCCGAAATGCATCAGGAATAGCGAGATAGGCTTTGCTTCCTTCCTAGTTGGAGGCTTTGACCTGGCATCACCGACCTCCCCCCGCCCCAGCACCCCTGCCCCGCTGAGGCAAGGGGAGCTCCTGCAGGCCCTTGCTCACCCTGGGAGAGAATGGCCTTGGGGGCACCAGCAACTCCACCCCCGTGGCCAGGGGCAGGCCAGCAGGTGGAGGAGGTGGGAAAAGATTTTCTGGGATGAGCCACGGGGAAGTGATGGCGATGGTCAGGACTGCTGGAGAAAACCAGTTGGTTTCCTGCACCTGATTACCAGGCTGACTCCCCATTTTGACCCTCACCTCCTTCCCATATCTGCATCCACATTACGAGCTCCTGAGGCAGGCCTCGTGTTAGCCGGCCTGAAGGTCTCAGAGCAAAGCCTCCAGGGTACAAAGACAGCACAAGGGCCCCAGCTTGGGCTCGATGATGAGGCAAAGAGAGAACAGAAAGACAGGAAGGAGGAGGGAAGGGAGCAAGAGAGAAAGAGGGAGAAAGAAAGATGGGTGAAGATAAAAAGCAGCTTGAGAGAAAGGGGCGTGGAAGTTAGAAGCGCAGTGCTGGAAAGCGCTGGACCCAGGGCCTGAGAGGAAGTGCAAGGCTTGCTAGGCAGCTGGTTGTTCGAGGGCCCTCCAGCCCATCCCCAAGGCCTGTGCTGCCCTTTGAGATCAGGCCCATCTCAGTGACTTTGCCCTTTGCACTGCTGGGAAACAAAGCAGTTACCTAACTGGCTTTAAGAAACCTTCCGGAAAAAAAAGGAAAGGAAAGGGAAAGGGAAAGGGAGAGGGAAGGAAAGACGGAGAGAAAAGAAAAGAAAAGTAAAGAAGCAAGGCCCCCTGAGTCAAACTGGGCATCTGTCCCCGGAAGCACACGAACAGGGCCCGGGGGTGCAGGCCCAACGGGCTCCAGACACACAGTCACCCCCGGCTCACTCCTGTGCAGCTGAATCTAAAGCCCCCTTGCCACGTAACTTCAGTGCGGTGTCCTGCAAAGCTAGAGTCCACTTGCCCTATCGGAAGTGTCCTCGTTCTCTTCCAAGAAGGACTTCCTTCTCTGGCTCCTTCAGCCCTGGAAAACCTCAACCAGGCCTTTTACAGATGAATACAACCCTTTGTGGTGGAGAGAAACCCCCAGCTCTGGAAGGAGGTTTTCTGGGGCATGGATGGAGATAAGAAGGGCGAAGGAGGAGTTTTCTCCTCACCAATGAAGAAAATGAGCCCTTGGGGGGGAGGGCAGGCCTTCTCTTCACCCCTCTCCCACCTGCACAAATACAGACAGGCTGCCCAAAATGGCAGAAGAACCCTGCAGCACAAAGGACCCGGCTGACCTATGATCACACTGAGGTCCAGCCCGAGCAGCGGAACAAGGCGGCCCCGCAGCAGACGCTGTGCTCAGGGTCCGCGTGAGGCGCTTGGGGCCGTGGGTGAGCAGACGGAGCCGGCCCTGTGCCCACCCGTCCCTCTCTAAACGTCTCTTGGGCTCCCTGTTCTGGTTTTGGAACCGGATCTCGACCTGCTGAGGCTCAAGGCCCCTGCGCTGGGCTGGAGGCAGGTACGGATGCAGGAGGAAGTCCTTCTCCAGCCGGGGCAGCTGCTTCTCAGAGAAGCCGGTGGCAGAGGGCTGGTGTGAACCCCCCCACCCCGGGGGGGGGGGCAAGGTCAAGGTAGCCTAGGGGGTGCCCCAGCTCTGCCACAGCGGGCCTCTTTCCCACCTCTTTCCCCCTCCTCCCTCCCTCCTCTGAATCGGGATCCCCTTTCGGTTAACCCGGTTTCCGGTTTCCTGCTCTCCTTTCTTTCCTCTTTCTTTATTTCTCATTTTTTCCTTTCTTTTGCTTTCTTTCTGCCCCCACCTTTCCTGCTTTCTTTCCATCTTCTTCCTTCCCTTCTGCCTTTCCCCCTTTCCTGTCTCCCTTCTGTTTCTTTTCTCTTTTACTTTTTTCCTTCCCAGTTCCTTTGCTTTGTAGCTTCCTCTTTCATTCCTTTGTTTTCTCTTTCCTTCCCTTCTTTTTCCCCTCTCACAAAACAAATGAGTTCTGCTTCTTCGTTCTGTTCTTTATCAAAATTTCTTCATGTTCACCTCTCTCCCACCCACCCTCCTGGAGGCCCTTCCTCCGTCCCCAGTGTTGGGGCTTTTTCAAATCTTTTCTACCCCCACTCATCTTTTATCTTTGTTCAAAAATTTTCCAGTCCTTTGTGCTGTTTCCTTGACCTTTTTTCTCTCTTCCTTTGTTTCTAAATCCTCTCTCTGCAACAGGCATAGAGCAAAACACTGCCCCTCCCCAGGTTGGGGCTCTGTCCTGTGTCAGGCCAGCCATCCTCACACCATTCTTTGTCAACTTCCCTCAACTTGGGGGCCAATTTCAAGGGTCCAGGAAGGGGGCGGTTCCCTAGTTGTGAAGTCAGGGCTGCGTCCACAGCTCCTCGCGATAGGCCTAGAGGAGCTTTTACCAAACTTGTTTCTCCGTCAATCCTAATAAAAAAGAGAAAGAGGAAGAGAAGAAAGGACGGAGTAAAAGAGAGACAACCCCACAAATTGTGGGAGGAGAGTGGGGGTGGGTGGGTGGGGAAGCAGGGGCAAAAAGGACTGTATTCATCAAGAGAGGGGAAAAGCCTAGAACCAGGCACCTTCTCTTTACTGCACCCAGAGTCTGGGCAGCTTGCAAATAGAAGCCCCAGTCGGCTCCCCGGTCGGTTCTGGGATTGGGGCGGGATAAGACCTTCCTTCCACCCCACTCCTCTGGACTGGAGAGGTGGCAGGGCCACAGAATGGGAAGAAAGAAAAAGCTTAGTTTGGGGGTATCCATCACCTGCATGTCTGTCCCTGGGTGGGTCCTTCTCAAGGCCCACACTCTGGAGACCACGTCTCTGGGCAGTGCAGGCTGGGCCCTCTTAAACCTCTCAGCCAGGCGGGCTCAGTTCCGCCGTCTGGGAGCGGCAGGTGCCGGCTGCCACAGCATTACCAGCAGAAGAATGTGGGCTCCCGACTCGAAAACAAAGGCCTGGACGGTTTTGAGCTCCAGAGGGAGCAGGGCCGAGTGGCCTCTGGAGGTGCAGGCTGGGCAGCAGTCAGGGACACCACGCACTCCTATGAGAATGGTGCCTCCTGGGATACCCTCCGGGCCCTCTCCAAGAAGGGGTCTGAATTTGCCGGCTGCCGCCTGCCTGGCTCTTCAGGACACGGCCCACAGACCTCAGGTGCCACGGACAGAGTCCGGCCCAGGCCGGGCCTCCCATTCAGGCACAGGGGGCTCGAGAGTTCTCCGGGCCCTGCCGGCGCACGGGCCTCGGCCTCCGCCCTCACCTGCTTTCCCAGACCATCCCGCAAGCCAGCCCCCGCCCCCGCCCTGGCCTGCCTACTCCCCCCACTCTCCACACTGGGCCGCCCAAGTTCAGCCGCGCCCTCTGAAACCACCGTCTGCCCTTGACTCCTGTTAGAAAAGCCGTCTCTTCCTCCGGGGACTTCCCTTGTATGTGGATTGGGGGCAATCTCAGCCCCGGGACGGGGTCAGGGGCTCTTTCCCTTGCCCTCCCTTGAGCGCTGAAGAAAGGAGGAAGATTGTGCTGGGTGGGGGGTTAGGACGGGGAGGGACATTCCTTCGACTCCATCTGAGGGAGATGGGTCTCTGGGTCAAAGTGGGTTTACAAGGAAAAGCAGAAGAAATTTGGGAGTTGTTCCATCTCTTGTCATCCTAACTTAGAATCGGCGGATGGTCCTGGGGCAGCAGGGGCTGTCCCGAGCTGGGGCTTCGGACCGATAACTCCGCCCCCCGGCCCCCCCTCGGGAGAGTGGGAAACCGCTCTTTTCGGCTGGTACTTCTCTCCCTTTCTGCCGGGACCCCTCTGGGGATCTCCAAGCGTCTCTCAGAGTCTGCCGGGCGAGCGGGCTCGGGACATTGGTAATCCACCCTGACGGGGGAACGAGCGAATGCGTCCTTCCTCCAGCGCAGGAAGCGCGGCGCTCCTCCCGTGCACGTTAAACCTCCGAACCCCAGCGCTGCTCCCTTCTCCATCTTCCTTCAAAAAACTTTTCAGAAGTTCCCGCAAGTTGCGTTTGGAGAAAGAAGTAATCACACTCAGACTCTTTGGGTCTCTAGGCCGCCCATTTCTCCCGCCCTCCCCAGTTTCAGAAGCAGTCCTTCTCCTACCTCTGCCGGCTGCCACCTTGGTCCCCAGACTCGGGGGCGGAAAGCTGCTCTGGACCCACTTACGTGACAGACGCCCTGCCCCAGCCCAAAGTCCTCCGAGGGAGGGCAGATTAGTATCTGCCTGCGGGGGAAGGGGGACCGAGTACGGGGGGGGGGGAGAGACAGAGAGAGGGAGAGACAGATTGTCTTCAGGCGGAAGCGCACGCATCCCTCCAGAGCCCAGCTCACCTGCTCCGCACCGACTCCTTTTGATTTTTACCCATTCAAAAGTTTGCTCACCTCTCAAACTGTCCCAGGAGGGGCGCAAACTCGGCAGTCGGCGTGACGAGGGCGCCCCCGAGGGCGCAGGCGCCTGATCCAGAGCGAGCCCCAGGCAAGCACCTTCCCCAAAGTGCGGGCCGAAGCAGTGATCCGGGGAGAGGACATTCCAGCGCCCGGGACAAGGGGCGGGGTGCTAGCCCGGGGGCCGCCCGGCCGAGTGGGCGCTATAAGCGGGTGTGGCCAGCGGGGCCGACCCGGCCGGGGCAACTGGGAGGACGGGCCCTGGGTCCGTGGCAACGTCTCCTCGCTTCCTCCAGTTTGTGCCCTCTCGGGTGTGTCCCAGCCAACAACATTCTCTCAACCTCTTCTGGGGCGGCCACTCACGGCCTGGACAAGGCGGAGAGGGAGAGTGAGGGGGCGAAGAGACCCCCCTCTTCAGCCCCTCCCCAACCCCCGCGCCACCGGTCCCCCCCTTTCCTGCCCAGAGCCAAGGGACAGACAGAGAATTGCAACTAGAAATTCGATCGATTGGTACGAGAGACCACGTGGTCCAGGGTTGGCCAATGACCAGGACGCCCGGGATGAGCTAATAATGGCAGCAATTTGTAACTTTCAGTAGCTCTCTAGGCCCGGGTACAGGAGGGAGGGAGACGCGCGGAGGTGGGGAGGTGGGTACCCCCAGTCCTTCTACTCTCCTCTCGTGCAGGGGCACCCGGATTCCCTGGTCCTCTTTTGACCCAACACGCACTCACAGGGTCCCGGGCCCACCTCTGTCTAGCGGCCGCTCCAGAAAAAGGTAAGCGGGTCTTCCTCCCCTGGAACGCCCCCTCCCCCATCCTTTCTGGCACCTGCAAACAACGTCCCCCTTCCTGCCCCATTAGGCATTTTAAATCCGGTTTTGTTTTTCTCTTAGTTGAAGGGAAGCAATCCTTTTATTTATTTTTTGTATACTCTATTTCAGATTTGGGGGAAGAGTAAATTCAGATTAATATACTTTTCTTGGGGGAGGGTGAATGATACTTTTTAGGTCAATTTTATATTTTCTTCTTTTGGGGAGGAGCATTCTACTTACGGAGAGTTTACTGTTCTTTGGGAATGAGTTACACCTTCTGTTTCTGCAAGTTTCACTTCTCTGAAGATGTCAATTTCCCGCCTTTCTCCATCCCATCTTCCAATTTCAGTATTTACAGATAATCAGTTAAGAGATTTTAAGTTTCTTCCTTTCCTTTTTTTCCTTCCTCACTCGTTCTTTAGCTGTTACTGAATCTCCATGATTTTTTTTCCTCCATGTGAAACTGTTAGCTTGTGTTCTCTTTTTGTTTGGTAAATGAATTTATTGTTTGGGAAACTCTATGGGAGCGTGAACAAGCTCTCTTTTGATTAATTCCAACCCCTCCTCTTTTGAAGAATAACTTACTTGAAGTGTTTTATGTCTTATCCTCATTTCTGTTTATTTTAATCTCTCAATTTTGTTGTATTTCAACTCCTTTTAAAACCTGACTTGTTCTTTAAATTTAATCTTTTATACGTTCAACCATTTTTAAAGTTTTTATTTTATAAACTTCACCATCTTACACATTTTCTTACCCTTCCCCAGCCCCCTTTACACTCCTTTCTCCTCCATCTCAGGACCCTCACCCCCAACGTCTACAATTCCCAGCTTCAAATTTGACTCACACTCCTAGCCAAGGAGGGACACCTAGGAAGAAGAAATGATATGCTTGGTCAAAGCCTATCTTCGGGGCTTCTAGTTCTGGGCACCTTTAGTAGGACCCCCCCGCCCCGAGCCAGAAAAATCAGGAAAAGCAGAATTTCTGTTTGACTTCTTAGTCTGGGACTGAGCTCTTTCTGCTTGGCTTTATTCTGGGCAACTCTCTGATACACAAAGTTGAATTTTGCATTCTCATCTTTTCCCTAAATTCTAAGAAAGTACAAGCAGATTTTTTTTCTCCCCTAAATATAAGCTGCTAGCTTAGGGTAAGCCCGTTGGGTTTTTTACCTTCTGGAAGAAGATTCCCAGAAGAAACACAATGTTTAGTCCTCTCTTTTACTTTGGATTAAGGTGGAGGTGGTAGGGATTAGGGTACCCCATTTTGATCTCCGGCTCTGGCTTGGCCGAACCCAAGGAAGGAAGAGTGAGCTGGCCTGGGGTTCCATCACTTCTGGTCCGTGAGGTCTGGCTTAGGATAGTTTGGGGTAAATCTCGGCTCTGAGGAAATTCATTTTTAGCCTCACTGTGAAGTAAACCATCGAGACGGTGTGATGTGGTTTACCCTCTTCAGACTCATCGCAGGCACAACAATCAAATTACCAGAGTAATCTGTTTCCCCAAGATGCACCTCCGGTGACTTTGTCCGTTTCTCTGAGGGAAACAGACCCCAACTCAGCAGAAGTCAAACTGCCCCTGCCCCTCCCCTCTGAGTTCTCCAGCTCCGTGGTCACATTGACATTCTGGGCACATTTGGCCCAGCCCCCGTCCCCGCTTCTCCCAAGTATGAATCTAAATTACTATTAATAAGGGGCCGCTCCAAGTTAATTGGCATTAAAAGAATTCATTTCAATTTGTTAATATTAAATGAACGCTCTGCACTTTAGCTCCCTTCCTCTCCGTGGATTCCCAGATGAGTGATGGGAAGTGGGGGCAGGGGAGTAGAATGAGGATTTATTTCTGACTCTCCAACATAGCCACGGCAGTGCCTCCCCTGGGGGCTCTGGAGCTAGGCGCAGTGGGGGCCTGATTGGGGAATGTCCCATGGTTCTTTCTTTCTTTCTTTCTTTCTTTCTTTCTTTCTTTCTTTCTTTCTTTCTTTCTTTCTTTCTTTCTTTCTTTCTTTCTTTCTTTTTTTTTTGGTGAAATGTATCTGATTCTGTGGGAACTGTGGGAGAGGGCAGAGGGGAGCTGCTGAGGGAGAGGGACTGAAAGGTTTGTAGGTCTTAGTGGGGGAGAGGGGGGAGTGGGGGGGGTAGCAGGGGGGATGGGGAGGGAAAGGGACAGAAGTGAATGGGAGTGGTTGTGGGCAGTGGGGGTAAAGCAGATTTGCGAAGAAAGGTGCTAAAACCCATCTAGAGAAGGAGGAGCTGGGGGTGAGGGAGGGAGATGGAGGGCAAAGCAGCTAGGGGTTCTGAAGCTAGCTAGCTGTGGGACTTCAGGCAAGTTGCCTAACTTTTCTCTGTCTTAACTTTCTTGATCTGTAGAACTGGGTAAATACACACAGTAGCTATCTCAGGGGGTTGTTTGGGATTAAATGAAACACATGTGATATGTTTTCCACCGTACTTGGCACGTAGAAACTACCAGTAAATGCTAGCTCTTACTACAGCAGAGTGGCTAAGAACATGGCTTCTGGAGCCCCACGGCCTGGCTTGGAATCTCAGCCTTGCCTTAGACTAGCTCTGTGACCTTGGGCAAGTTACTTAACCTCTCCAGAGGACAGTCCCCTCATCTGCAAAATGGAATTAATGGCCCTAGCACGGAGGCTGTTGTGCAGCCTGAGGCCGTGTGTGTGAAGTGCCAGAACAATGTCAGCGGAGTGGGAGGCACGGTAGGACTATTAGGTATTGATGTTGCTTTTCTGATCCAGGAAGGTTGGAGTAGAGACATGGAACCTCTCAGAGGTCAAGAGCTCTGTGGATTCTCTAAGAGCCTGATCAGACCAACCTGCCCACCCCCATCCCTGAATGTGTCTAACAACTGGGGTGTATGTGGTGAGGGTAGGAGAGTGAAACCCTTGAGACCTTGGGGGCTGGGGTGCCTGAGTTCTTTCTTGGTCTCTGCTGTCATTCTTGGGTTGGCAGTGCCGCTCAGTGCCCACAGACTTCAAGGGGCAGTCCCTTCTTGCCCCCCCACCCCCAAACGACCTTGGTGGGGGAATTACTTTCTTGGTCTAATACCTCCCTTTGGTAGAGAGTCAGTCCCTGGAGTGTGGGCTGGGGGCTGTGGGGCAGAGCAGAGGAGACTGACGTTCCCTAAATCCCCTCGAGCTGTGTACCAGCCCCCCCATACCCAACCCCTCCAGACGGGCCCAAAGAGAAGTGACTTGCCAAAGTCATAAAACTAGAAAGTGGCAAAGTTGGAATCTGAACTCTGATCTGCCTCACGACCAATCTGAATCCCCGAACTTGCTGCACACTTTCTGAAGTTGGGGGGTGGTTCCCTGAAGGGAGAGAGGACCGTGGGGCAGTTCCCAGATGGGGCTGGGGAGTGAGGGCTAGGGGTGGGAGGGGGCCGAGTGGGAATGTTTCAGTCAGGGAAGACTTGCTGGAGGTGGAAAGCATAGATCAGGGGTCAGGTGGGAAGGGAGTGAGGATGGGAGGTAAAGAAGAGGGAGGGAGTGGTACACTGGCGGGGGGCGGGGGGGGGGGGGAGAAAAGGCCATGAGAAGGCTGGATGAGGCCAGGGGACAGGGGTCAGGTTTGCTTTGCTTGCGCCAAGTAAGATCAGTTAGCATTTCTTGAGCAGGGCCTCCTCTGGGCCGGACACGGACATTACAGACCGGTGTATCCTGTGTAAGGCTCACAACAACCCTGGCAAGTAAGCCGCTTTTTCCTGTTTCTAGAAGAGTCAGTTGCGGCTCAGAGAGACCCCATTTCAGGTCACACGTTTAGTAGCTGGATTTGCCCGAGCAGCCTGCAAAGCATGGCCTCCCGGCCCGGGGCTCACCCTCCACTCCTACTGCACCCCCACATTTGCAGTCACACCTAGTTCCGGGAACGGGGTAGAGTGCGGGACAAGACCGTGAGAAAGGGGCAGGTGGGGAGTGGGGACAGAAGCTCATCTCACATCTTTGTGAGGAAAATGGATAGAAGGGAATTCTCTCTGGAGCTAGGCCTCCAAGTCACTGTCCTGTGACTGCTGTTCTTGGAGGGATGGCCTTTGGGGATCATAGTGACCTCGTGGGGATCACGTTGTCTTTCTGGACCGTGGTCTCTATTTCCCCTCCTTTGAGGGGGGAAGAGGAAGAGGGTGGCGCCGGTGTGGGTCTGAGCCCTGGATTAAGACTGCTAGGTGTTCGATAAAATCCTTTCTCTCCTTGTCGCCTGAGAGCCTCCCAGCTGGACACCCCATGTCCCTGCTGCCCTGGCTGCCAGGTGCGGCCACACAGCAACGGGAGCCAAGTGATGTCATCAGAGCCTTAAGATGTTGGGTAAGTTCTCCTTTCCATGAGCTGGGCCAGAGTCGCCTGAGACCGAGCTTTGACCCCGCAGCTGAGGAGGAATCCCTAAGAGAGAGCAGAGCAACGCTATGGAAGCAAGCCGAGAGTCTGACTGACCAGGTGGAGCCGAGCCGCCTGCCGTCTGGAACCGCTCCGTCTAGACGGCTACATGAGAAATAAACGTGTTTTCTACGTGCCACTGTGTTTGGGGGCCTTTTTGTTCTGGCAGTGTTGCTTTCGTCCTTCCTGATACCCTCTCACACCAGCTTTGTCTGTTCCGAACCCCCCCCCCCCCCGCGGGATTACATCAGATCACTGATAATGCTTCAGGATAGCCAAGCCATGTTTCCCTCATTTCCCTGTGCCCTTCCCGTTGCATATCTGCCTCGGGGAGCCGCCCCCCCCCCCGGCCTGTACCTCTTCTCTCGCCGCCTCCTCACCCAGATGGCCGAACGCAGAGGGAAAGGAGAGCGGGGGCCGGAGCCAAGAGCCCTGACTCCAAGTCTTTCCACATTTATGTCTCCCTCCTCCCCCTAAGCCCCTTCTGAGTAGCCCACTGGGGAGGAGAAGGGGGAAAAGTATCATAAATTTCCCCTATTTATACAAGAAGACAGAATGTTTCTTGTGCCAGAAAAAACACAGAGAGGGAGCTGTCAGGGGAGAAGAGACCCAGCCCCATACCTTCTGGGGTCCATTTATCTTCCCGAGGCGTGGCTTGGGGGCTACCATAACACGGCCTATGTGACTTGCAGGCTCTGGCTTCGGGGGGCAGCCAGGACTGTCAGGGCTTGGCCTTTGTTTCTGACCACGGCCCTCCTGCTGCCTCTCAAAGGCCCTACCCCTTCTCGTGTCTCACTCTGAACAAGTTTCTTGAGGGAGAATTCACATACCGTACTATTCGCCATTGAAGTGTGTCCTTTCTGTTTTAGTATTTTCACAAGCATGTGCAACTCTCAGCACAGTCAGTTTGAGAACATTTTCATTGCCTCAAAAAGAAATGTCCTACCCGGGGCGCCTGGGTGGCACAGCGGTTAAGCGTCTGCTTTCGGCTCAGGGCGTGATCCCGCGTTCTGGGATCGAGCCCCACATCAGGCTCCTCTGCTAGGAGCCTGCTTCTTCCTCTCCCACTCCCCCTGCTTGTGTTCCTCTCTCGCTGGCTGTTTCTATCTCTGTCGAATAAATAAATAAAATCTTAAAAAAAAAAAAGAAATCTCATACCCTTTAGTGATCACCCCCATGTCCCCCATCCCCCCTTCTAAGCCCTAAGCAACCTCTAATCTGCTTTCTGTCCCTACAGATTTCCCCAGTCTGGACTTTCATCTGAAGGGATCACAGTGTGTGGCAGTTTCCACTCAGGCTCACGTTCGCAAGGGCCGTCCTGGTGCAGAGCCCATCGATACTTCAGTGCCTCGTTCCTTTTCATGGCTGAATGATATTCCCCGGCGTGGACAGGCTACATTTTGTTTGCCCGCTCATCAGTTGATGGATACTGGGTTGTTTCCACCTTTTGGGTATAATGATTCTCCCTTTACTCTTACGTCTCTAGACAGCCTGGCTCACACAGAATGAGGTCTGTGGGCAAGAATGAGTGTGTCTCACGTGTGGGAGCCCCCAATACCCACGAAAGCAGGTCATGTCTTGTTTTGTGTTAATTACATATTACTAAGCTAGAATTTTCCTCCCCGTTAGGTTACTCAGAGGGGGCTACTCCTTCCATTCTCTATCAATTCCTTTTTTTTTTTTTTTAAGATTTTATTTATTTGAGAGAGAGAGGAGTGCACAAGCGGGAGGGGCCGAGGGGGAGGAAGAGGCAGAGGGAAAGAATCCCAAGCCGACTCCGAGCTGAGCGCAGAGCCCAACAAAGGGCTCGATCCCATGACCCTGAGATCATGACCTGACCGAAGCCAAGAGCTGGATGCTTAACCGACTGAGTCACCCAGGTGCTCCTATCAATTCCTTTCTTATCATTATTATTTTGGACACTGCCGTACTCCTCAGGCTGCGGGACTAGGCCCCTTCTCCAGGTCTTTCAGAGACACCTAAGTAGATGAATGGATGTCTTCCCACTGGGGAAAAGCTTCCTGGAGCTTGATTTCCAGTGACCCTCCAGTATCCCACAGCTGAAGGAAAGTCTGTGGAGGCTCCAGGTCAAGAGAAAGTTCCGGAGGTGGGACTGAGGCCGGAACGCAGGCCTCCAGCCTCTACCTCCTCCCCTGACCCCTTTCAGGCTCACTTCGTGCTCCCTCCGTTCACTATCTAGCAAGTATTCGTGAGGCATCCCGCGAGCTCCTCAGACGCTGCCCCTGCCCTCGTGGACCTTACAGTCCGATAAAGACAAGTGAGCAAAACCGAGTTGTACGGATTCTGCGGCGCTTGCTGAATGAATGAGCGAACACACACTTGGTACTCAGGGTGTGCTCTGGAAAGAAACTGTAAACGTCGGAGTCACAGATCACTCTGTGCTGCCACCACGTTCCCCGGTGTGGAAGTCACCCTTGTCCATCCCTCAGAGGTGGTGGTGCGCGGATAATGCAAAATGTGAGCTAAAATAGCTACCGGTTATTGGACCAGCCATATGCCAAGGGATTTATAGATATCACTGATTTTCACCCTTTTAATGAGGTAAAATTATCCCCATTTTGAGGATGAGAAAAACCGAGACTTGACGAGGTTAAGCAACTATTTGGAATCACACAGGCAGCAGAAAGTGGCAGAACGTTTGTACTGGACTCTGGAATGTGTCTTTGCTCTCATTCCAGCTCTCCACGACCAAGACAAATACCTCACTTTCTGAGGCCCTGGCCCAGAGGAACTGGCCACTCTCCCCTGTCCCGCCCCTGCTCGGCCCGTCCCCTCCTGCTCAGAGGAAAGCAGGCCGAGAAGGCGGTGTCAGTCCCTGTCTCAGAGCTTGTGTCCCCTGGCTGTACCTGCCGCGAGCGTGGGAAGGGAAGGACCAGCCTCTCCTCCCAGCCCTTGCTACGTGGGAGGGACCCACGAGAGGCCTGGATGTTGTCAACCAAAGACTTGAACAAGCCAAAGGGCCGATGACGTCTTCAAGAAGGGGACCTCAACAAGGCAGATAATCAGAAGTTGACGAGTGACAGCCCTTTCGCGTCCCTCCCTGCCTCCTGCTGAATCAGGCCGCTTACGTGGTCTTGACGACAAATAACGAAACTTCACACCTTATAATTTCCCTGTGCATTCGTTCCCTTGTCACAACAAACCTAAGAGGTACCCATGGCTGGCTGTGTTCCAGGAAAAGGGCTGGAACCCAAGTGCTCTGCTCAATTTTAGGTAATGACATCTACGTAGGGCTTACTCTGAACCAGGTACTCTGAGAACTCAGCTATTCTTCTCTGCCACCATCTGAACTAGGTATTAGTATTCTCCACAGCTCTTTGAAGACGGGGAAACTGAGGCATAGGCATGGAGGCCTTGCCCAAGGTCGTCGGGCCGGCAAGCAGCAGAGCAGGGCTTACGAAGCCGGCGCCTGGCCCCGAAGTCTGTGCGTAATCACCGCACCAGGTGGGCTTGGCATGGCGACTACACTTGGGAACTCTAGTTTGTTTTTCTGGTGACCCCCCTCCCCTCCCCGCTGCCTCCCTCAGTCTTTATGGCCCATCGGAAAAAGCAAGCCAGAGCTGTGGCTCCCAGGGTGACGATCCTTCAGCTGCCTCCTTGGCACTGTCACTCTCGCCTCCCATCTCCTGCCAAAGGCTCCAGCCGGGAGTACCACAGACGGCTTGCCAGGGATCAAGATTTCTCCGGAGAAAGAGCTCACGGGACGGCTGCTGTGAGAAATGAAGTCACTTGCTGTCTCCCCGATTCTCTCACCAAGAGCGGCCAAGTGCGGTCACGGCGCCTGAACAGGTGCGATGGGAGCAGAGCCTCTGGCCAATCGGGAGACGCGCGGGGCTCGAGCAGCCAGTGACCGGCCGGGACGGCCGCACGGAAAAAACCCCAGGTGCTGGATGCTTGAAAGAAATCTTGTCGGAGTGTCGTGTGTCATTCATTCAACAGTGCTCCGTGACCGGGGCCCAGGGGTGTGCATGTGAGCGGGGAACTGGCCTGTTTGTTCTGCTTGTTCTCCACGTATTTATTCCACACCTTCCCGCTGTGCTCCAGAGAGGCACCGAGCTCGGTGTGGAGGATGGAGAAGACAAAATGCCTGCCCTACAGGGGCTCACCATCGGGGGTGGGGGCAGGAGCAAGATGCAGTGATTTGTACTAAATCCTGAAGCGGGGAGTCATTTCGCCTCGCCACTTGACATCACCCCACCCCCCACCCCGCGCTGCCCTCCCTGCCTCTCCCTGCACTCGGGGCATTTCCCGCCCGGCCCCCGCGGCCCGCTGTCCTCTACCTTCTTTCTGCCTGGATCGCCACCTTCCTTGTGAGCTGGACCATTTCTGTCACACAAGGTGTCTTGAATTCACCTTCTCTGTCAGTTACTGTCTGGCCACAGGCGGGGACAGAGGTGGCCACAACGCCGCAGACGTAAGGGATCCCAGGCGAGCCAGGTGGGTGATTTTGTCTGGCTCCCGTGTTGGCTAAGCTGCCCCGGGGCCCCGGGGAGCTGCCCGTGCCCACTGCATCGACTGGGCTCCCGACCTCTTCTTTTGGGCTGGGTTTGGCCAGCAGGGTCCTGGCAGGGAAGGAGAGAGGAGCCAGGCTATTGCTTGCCCACCCTGCCGCCTGCCCTCTTGCCTGCCCACAGTCCCGGCCGGGGTCGTGGTTCCTCTGGGGCGATGGCTTTGTTGGGTGGCTCCCCTGTCTCCTGAGCCCAGCTCGAGTCAGGCTTTGGTGGCACCACTCCTGTGTCCTGTCCCTTGCGGCGTCCTGGTGCCTCGTGAGCCCTTACTGGTTCCCTTAATCCTGCCTATACCCTGAAGATGGTCATGTCATCAAACTCTGTTCCGCGAAGCCCTTCTGAGTGTGTCACCGGCTTCCCGCCGGAACCCTGGCTGGCTCACCCGGCTGCCGAGGACAGGGCACGGGCCGAGGACAGGACACGGGCGGTTTAGAGATCTGGGTCAGCTTTAGTCCCTCTTCTGCAGCGCCCCCTCCCCCCAGGAAGAGACAGGGTTTGTAGCAGTGAATGAGGGACAACTCTCTACTAAGGGTTTTCATTGAGGGATGAGATATCACTGCCTCTGCCTCCCTGGAAAGCAGAAGCAGGAGGCAGTGCGGGTGCTAGGGCAGGAAGCCCGTGGTCAGGCCGACCGAAAGGAAATGGGTTGTGCTGAGGGCCCACCTACGCTGGCCGCCCTGCCCGGCTGTCTCCTCCGGGCTCCCGAGCCCCGGATCCCTGCACACGCCTTACTGATGAGCCGTCCATGGCTCAGAGAGGGAAGAGGGAGCATGAGGGAGCTTCCTTCTGTCTCCATCACTCTGGCAATGAAAGAGAAGTCCCATTGTGTGATCAAGGGGTTGGAGGGTGACAGACAGATCTTGGTCCCGGAGGCAGCACAGCACTGGGAATCTGGAGCCAGACCACATAGATGTGAATCCTGGATCCGCCTTTACCCGTGGTGTGACATGAGACTTGACCTCTGTGTGCCTCAGTTTCCCCATCTATAAAAATGGGGCTGATGATAACAGCAACCCCCACCTCGCTGGGTCGTGGAGACAGTTAAGTGAGTCTGGGCTGTGGGTACCTAGGAACAGCACTGGTACGCAGTGAACACTGTGTAAGGGCTAAAAAAACCGAGCCGGTGTCCCCTTCTTTGCTCCCCTCTGCCCTCTTCTTATTTCTCACCTCCCCTGCCTTCTTTCCAAGGTCCTGAAAAGGGTGAATGGCCGCCCAGGAGCCCCGTGACAGGTCTACTGGTCGCCAAGCTCTTCGTGAGCATGACCTGCCCTGCCCTGCCCTGCCCTGCCCTGCCCGGAGGCATCACCATCTGGGGGAGAGCAATGAGGACCAGAGACATCCAGCTGCATTACCCACGCCAGGTCCCTATGCCCAGTGGGCTCAGCCTCCATGTGATGCGTGCAAAACGGCCTCTCTCCCCCAGCCCCCTCAAGGTCCCGGAGCTGCAGGGGGCCTGGGAGCTCTTGGTAACAGCACATTAAGCCCCTGTTTGTGGGAACTTTAATTTAAACACAAATTAGAGACGGCAAATGACTCTGGCAGCCAGATAAGCCATCCTGGGAGAGCAAGGAATAAGCCAAGAGAATCAGCCGAGGTAAGGCCTGATTTTAAACTACCGTAGATTCCCAGAAGCCTGGAACAGGTGAAGGCCGGAGGTCCTCAAAGAAGAACCCCAGAAGCCCCACCTCCCAGCTGCCCTGCTCAGGCTCCATGCCAGCCCCTTTCTCCAACATTCTCTAGATTTCCTTTGTGCAAAATTCCATCCCTCCCTGAACCTCACTGTTTTGGAATACTCAGTTCTTTACCGTAATCTACTATTCTGGGAAAGTCCTACTTGTTGTCTAACCTCCATCTGCTCTATTAGAGCTAGAGCATAATACATCCTGCTTAGTGGTGGCTCGGGAGTTTCTGTTCGGGAAGCAAATGTGGTGTAGTAGAAAGAACCTGAATGCCCAAAGCCCTGGGTTTCCTCCTCTGGGTCTGTTTCCTCATCCGTACAATGAACGTGTGAGAGAAGATTTCTAAGTTCCTGTGAGCTTGGACTTTTCACAGGAGAATTTGAGGACAAGAACACCCCAGGAAATCTCTAGTATTCTATAACCCAGGAATTTTCCACTCTTCTAGATACATCGTTGGTTATTTGGGAGTAGGTGGGGAGAAGGGAGAGCAGTCGAGCCTGTCTATTCCTTTGTGGAAAGGGTCTCCAGGCTTTGCTTCCACCCCTCCACACACAACCCAGGCCCAGGCCCAGGAGAGAGGCTGCCTTTCCAGTTCTGTCAAGGCCTGCTGAGCCCAGCTCTGTGGGGCTGTGGCTGCTGAGATGTTGTTACTGTCCTCTGGGGTGGGAGCAACATATGTTCCCTCTGTCACAGCACCTGTGAGGGCGGCTGAGGGATGCCAACCCCCAAGACGGCCGAGTTCCACCCTCCGCAGCTGACCTTGAGAAATCATAAACTGTCTTTCTGGGAGGCTGAAAGTGAGGGCAGGGGGACACGTCATCACAGTCCCAAAGCCCCCACCAAATGGGAAGCTGCCATCCTTCGGAGTGTTACAGAGTACGCCTTGGCTACGGCAAGAGGGAAGAGGGTCAAGCCACTGGCAGAACTTTCAGGTTGGATGCTAGAGCAGACTAGGACTCCAAGACATCATCCAAAAGGAAAACCCCATTGGCTTTGGTCTCAGAGGATGTCTGTGAGGCTTGGATCACTGGAAGGGGTGACGGCTGTGACCCCAAAGGCCAATGCCAGCCTGTGACTCAGGAGTCAGAAGGTCTCTGTGACTGGCATAGAAGGACCTTGGCATTTTTTCTGGCCCAAGGCCCTTAGACAGAGGTGGACAGCTGCCATCGGGGCCCGGGGCCCAGCTGTGTCCCCACTTTGCCCGCCTCCCCCCTCTCGTGAGCCTGGCTGCCCCTGGAGCCACAGGCCTGCCCGCCATCTGGGCAACTCAGAGGAGAGCCCACTGCCAAGGGAGTGCCAGCATTGATTTATAGCCCACACCCTTGGCAGGCTCGGCTGTGTGCCCGGAACCTCCTTTGCTCAGGGAAGAGCGCGCCTCTTAAAGGGGCAGCGCAGAGGAATGCAGGGAAGCCCAGGGCGTAAGGGAGCCGTCAGGGGCTGGCGAGGAAGAGCCTCCCCATCAGGACTCTGGGTGACTGTCTTGTCTCTGGGAAGCTTCTCCACCATCCCTCACACCCCTCGTCGTGCACCTTTCCTTTGTAGGCTTAGCCCAACCAGAACAATTCAATTTGTTGAATGCCAGTCGCCCCTGACGGACTGTGCACGCCGCGGGCAGCCTGGGAGCCCTGGTTCATCCCCGTAAGGGCAACGCCCAGCACAGTGGCCAGCACGCAAGAGCGGCTCGGCGAGGCTCCGTCAGGCATAGGAAAGAAGAAACAAGCGAAGGACCTTGCCCAGGAGGTCTGGGGAGGACCGTGTGCCTTCCTGCTGCCCGCCTTGGTTTCCAAGACCCTGCAGCACGGCCTGGCGCCACCCTCTCTCCCTCCAGGCCCCTCCCCTCCCCCCGCCATGTCACCTGGGACCAGTAGGGCCAGCCTGTTGCCCAGATGCGCTGGCCTCCCTCCTGTCCTTGGGGCATGTCTCTGAAGTCCCTCACGCAATGTTCTGTTCCTCCCATTTTCCTTCCTCCAAGAAGCTTTCTCTAATTGCCTTTGGCCTCCACTCCCCATTCAGATGTTCTTTCCCCCATCATTTCTCAGCGTGGAAGTGCCTCATTCATTCATTCATTCATTCATTCATTCATTCAGCCATATTTACTGAGTACATACTACTTGCTAGTCACTGGGAGCTGAGAACAGGTGAATGAACAGGGCAGGCATGACCCCTGAACCCAGCGGCCCTACACCTCAGGGGGGTGAGGCAGATCACAAAACGTAAGCAAACGTGTAAGTGCAAATTGTGGCCCTGCTCTGAAGAGGGCTGAAGGGATCACAGACTGGGGCAGCGGGACCCGTGAAACTGGGTGGTCGAGGTTTCTCTGAGGAAGCGATGTTTGGCTCAGATTTGAAGGGCAAGAAGGAGCTGTGAGAAGAAAGGGGGAACAGCACTCCAGAAGTGGCTCAGTCGCCTGGGTGTGCATAGCGAAATCTCCCAGGGGAGAGGGGTGTTCCAAACTACACACCCCCATCTCGTCCGAGTTCTGAAACTCCCAGCCCTTCGGGACATAGGAACATTGTTAAAAATCCTTGGAGATGCAGTGGGGGCGCCTGGGTGGCTCAGTCGGTGAAGCATCTGCCTTCAGCTCAGGTCCTGGGACGAGTCCCGTGTCAGGCTCCCTGCTCAGCGGGGAGTCTGCTTCTCCCTCTCCCTCTGCCCCTCCCCCCACTCAGGTTCTTTCTCTCTCCCTCTGTCTCAAATAAATGAATAAAATCTTAAAGAAAAACATAATTAAATCCTTGGAGATGCAGCATGAGCTTCCCCTGGGAGCTGGTTAGAAAAGCAATGCCAGTTTCCACTCCGAAACTAGGAGTCGGAATCCGCGTTTTAACAAAATCCCCAGCCATTCGTTTGCACGGTGATGTTTGAGCAGCGCTGATCTAGATAAGCCCTCAAAGGCGGGACAGGGTGAGGAGGACATCATGGAGGTGAGTGTGCTGGGGGGTGGTGGTGGTTGCTGAACCCGAGATGGGGTGGGAGAATGTGCATGGGTTTATATATGTGCCTCTGTGTGTGTGTGTGTGTGTGTGTGTGTGCGTGTGTGCGTGTGCGTGTGTGTATCTCCAGATGACTGTGAGCAATCTGAGGCTTGACATCTCCTGGCCCTTTCCCACACCTGGGGAAATACATCTCTACCCCGCCGTGACAACACCCCCACTTCTACCTGCCGCTGCAAGTCAAATGAAATCCGGCAGCCTCTGGTGGTGAGGACACCTCTGAAGCAAGGCAAAGCGAGGAGATCCCTTGCTCCTGACCTCCGGCAATCCATTTATCTGACCTGAGTCTCATAAACGCGTCCTGATGAGCCCAATCGCTTGCTAATGGTTATGAGCTGAGACCTGGGGATTTATGGCTGAGGCCTCAGTGGCCATGGCCAGGAGCAGGGCTGTGTGCAGGAGAACAGGCTCCGCATGGCTTCAGTTCATGACAGCCTGTGCCCAGGACCATAGCGGGGACACCCCCACGGCCTTCCTTTGGGGCAAAGAGCACTGCCCTGGGTAGAAACAGGTGGCTTGAAGAGGGAAAAGACTTCTGACTGCAGATGTCCCAGGGATGAAGAGTGAATGTCTGGGAAGCTGGCCCGGCCTGGTTGTGTGTGTGTGTGTGTTGAGGGCAGAGGAGTACATATCGAAGTGAGCCCTGGAATTGGAGCCAGTCAAGCTGGGGTTCAAATCCTGGACCTGTTGTTTACCAGCGTGTGACTCTGGACGAATCACTAATGTTCTTGAGCCTCGTTTTTCTCACCTGTTGATGGGCGCTGTAAAGCCACCCAGATGATGCTGTGAAGGGCACTTCAAATACTAACAAGTGTAGGTGAGTAGGGCAAGAGATTGGGAGTCTAAGTCCAGCTCTGCCACTAAGTGTCTGGGATTCTCGTGTTGGCTCTGTCACCAGCAGCCTCACATACAAACCTTTCCAGGCCCTCAGGTGCCCCGTAGGTCTCAGAGGGGGCTAGACCTGATGTTCTGTTGGCCCCTTCCAGCTCTCATGTTCTGTGATTCAAGGAGTCCTTGAGGTGGAAATGGACAGCTGGAAGAGCATGGGCCTTGTCCCGGCCATACAGAGGGGGTCCCCACCGCTGTGGCCCAGGGACCAGCAGGGGGTGCGGGTGGGTATGGAAGCTGAGCAGAATAGCCCCTCCCTCAAGGGTGCCTTCTTGGGAGTTCCACTCCTGGCAGCGTGCTGGGCACTGTGTTTGGGAAGTCTGGGGCAAGAGGGGCGATCAGGAAAGGCCCTGCAGAGGGGTGGGGGCCGGCTCATTATTCGTGGAAATGCCCAAACCACTCATGCTTTTTGCACAGGTAGGTCTTCAGATAACCTGTTCCGCTTCCCTCTCTGCCCTCCTCACACCCAAAACACATTATGGGCACCTGTGTGGGTGTGTACACACACGCACACACACACACACACACTCACAGCAAGAACTTTGAGGCTGACCCGACTGGGGGAGTGAGCCAAAGGGAGTAGAGACCCCTCCCCCCATCCCAGAGAACCTAAGGATTCTTATACCACAGCGCAAAACGGGGGCCTCGGCAATTCTCCCACCCCCTTGCTCCATTCTGGGAACATCCTGGAGCCAGTCACTGTGGGAAACAGACATGACCCCCAACCCAGCCTCAGAGATCCTGCCCTTCCTCCATGCTCTGTCCCGCCCTCCCCCCATGTGCTTGCATGGAAACCCTGGAGACCTCTAGGGACCCAGACAGCATCCAATTCCATGACATTTACCGAGCACATGTTATGTTCCTGGCGCTGAGCCAGGAGCAGGGGTTCTAGAGGGAAATTAAACCTGATCCCTGTTCTCAAAATGTAGCCTAGAAGGGGACAGACTTGAAGCAGTAGTGACAACATGGTGTGCTAAGGGACAGTCATGGACAGGAAGGACAACAGGTAGTTCATCTTTATGGGACAGAGAGGCATAAAAGGAAGATATTTGAGCTGCTTTCCAAAAAAACTTTTTTTTTTTTTTTTTTTTTTTGTGGAGAATTGAGACCATATATAGTAAAGCCTTGTGTCCTCATCACCAGGTGCGCCAACGATCACCTCGTGATCAGACTTGGTGACTACACTCCCACCCACTAGGCAGGGCGCCATTACTTTGGACGGGTTGGATGGAGGGACGGCATTTTCCCCTGCGGACAGGCCCTGGAGGGACTTCGCAGGCGGAGGGAAATGCAAGACCCAGAGGCACCAGGCCGTACCTCCTGCGGCTGCATCCAGTTCGAGCCGGACCAGTGGGGCAAGATGCTGGACGCCCCGAGCACGCCGCTCCTGAGCCATCTTTCGCCCGTGTGACTTGTCACTCTTCATGGAAGTGGAAGTCTCTCGAGGCAAGCCTTCCACAGAGCCGGGGAAGCGAGAGCAGGCCCTTGGAGAGCTGGCAGCGAGGCGGGTACCGCAAGGAGGCCTGCGAAGGGCGCGGGGGACAGGCGCGCACCGCCCCGACGGGCCTGGCGGGCGCAGCCGGGCCCTCCGCCCCGCGTCGGCGCGCGGCCTTAAATATTACCCCGGAGTTTTCAATTATCTCTTCTTAATGGATTTGCAGGGGCTCTTTCATCAAGCGCGGGGTGGCTGGGTGTGGGGGTGTGGGGAGCGCGGCGAGGGCTGGAGCTGGGAAAATGGCCCATATTTCAATATTAAAGCCCTTTACGATCGTCAGCAGCATGAAAGATGCTGCAAATAAAACGGAGCCGCCCGCGCCAGCCTCTCCATCTCGCAAGTTTTAATTAACGCTGAGGGGGAGGCGGCTGCGGGCGGGGTAGGAGCCGGGCCAGGGGCGGCTGGCGGGGCGCGGGGAGCCCGGCCTCGGGCGCGAGCCGCGGGCACGTCGCCGCCCGCCTGCGGACGCCGAGCGCGGAAGCCGGCGCGCCTGCGACGTGCCCGGGGAGGGGGCGAGCGCGGAGGGGAGGGAAGGGCTGCGAGGTGTCGAGCGTCCGCTCGGGAAGCGAACCACTGAGCTCCTCGCCCCGGCCCTCGCCGGGCGTCCTTCCTTCTGCCTCTTCTTCCGGCCAACAGCCCCCCCCCAGCGCTGATTCCATTCCCCCCGCTCCCCGCGGCTCTGCACCATCCCCCCTCTGCGGGCACCGTGCGGCCCTCGCTTCCCGCGACCCGGCGGCTGCGGGTCCCCGCCCGTCGCGGCTCCAGCTCCGGGACGTCTGCTTTCTCCATCACTCCCGCGGCCTTCGCGGCGGCTCCACTCTCCAGGCTCGGAGCGGCGCGCACAGAAGCGCCACTGTTCTGCCTTGGCAGCGGCCTGGCCTGACAGCTTGCGCCTGAGCGGCAGACCCATCCGTCAGGCGGGAAGGATGGAGCGACGTCCGGCTGCCCGCTCTGAGGGCTCCCCTGGGAGCCACCTCTGGCCTTGGCCCAGATTCCTCTCTTCCTCTCTCTCCACTCCCCAACCTTGCCCCAACTGCCAGCTCAGTATGTATGTCTGTCTCTACTCTCCCTCCCCCCACGCCCCCCACCAACCCCCCCCCCCACACCACCTGGAGCCTGCCCCCGAGAGAACGTCCTCCTCTCACGGGTCGCACTTAAAGGTCCTCCCCTCCCTACATCACACGCCAGGGCATAAACTCTTTAGGTTGAAAGGATCTGGGGTCTCAGTGGACCCCAATCTAAAGTTAAGTCAACCAATTAACACTCAGGGTTTAAGCCAAGGACTTTGGGGAAACCCCATGAAGTGGAGGAATAGAAAAATAATAAGAAACAAAAGACAGGGTCTTTACTCCTGTGTACTTACAGGTACTTAATGTGTCCTGGGGCGTTTTGCAGAACTCGAATTCTCTTCTCATTGTGCTAAGGAGCTTGCAAGAACCAAGATGACAAATGCCACATTAAACCAATAGAAAAGTCCTCCTCTGCTCTCTTTTTGGTATGTATTTTGTTGTTCTTGTCAATTTGTGATAATCATCTATCAATCCTCTTTTTATTGTTTTATTTTTCTACTTTTCCCCCCCTTTTTTTAGAGAGGGAGAGAAGGGAGAGGGGCAGAGAGAGAGGGAAAGAGAAAATCTTAAGTAGGATCCATACCCAGCTCCAGCTGGATCTCACAACCCTGAGATCATGACCTGAACAGAAATCAAGAGTCGGTCACTTAACTGACTGAGCCACCCAGGCATCCCTCCATCCTGCTTTTAAAATAGTACATGCTTGGGGTGTCTGGCTGGCTCAGTGGGCAGAGCAGGTGACTCCTAATCTCAGGGTGGTAAGTTCAAGCCCCACGTTGGAGGTAGAGTTTACTTAAATACAATAAAATAGTGCATGCTTACACAGTATGATTAGGAAGACAGAATTCACATTTGAACAGTATAAGGAAGAAGTATAAACTACAGATGCTATTGGGGATAGAATAATGAGAGAAGGGGGTGAAAATTAAAACATGCTTCGCTTAATCAAGGAAGACTTCCTGGAGGAGACCTGATTTGGAAGTAGAATGGCGATATGAACTTGAAAAGAAAGTTCCAGAAGGGGAAACACTGGTCCTGAAGTAGGACAGAGGCTGTATTTTATTTTGGGTTGAGGAACAGGTGCATCTGGCTAAAACACATCTCCTCGGAAAATAGGTTAGGATGAAATGAGACTTGTGCGGGAGGAGGAAGAATTCAGGGTAGACAATGGGATCTTCAATAATGTTGGAGTCTGAAGTGAGTGGGGAAGGGCCCTGAAGCACCCCTTCTCCCAAGGAGTCCTCCTGTACTTGGGATAGGCTAGGGGAGAGATGCCTGGACCCAGGGACTCAGCTGTCACCTTCTGTTCAGGTATACAGTCATTGGAGGGGGAAAGGGCTCCACAGCTTCAGCCACCAGCCCTGACACAGTCAGGGCGGGGGGGGCGGGGAGAGGCAAAGATTCTCTGCCTTCACGCAGATTATAGGGGGAGAAACAGAGGTCCAGGCACACAAATTGACGGGTATTTACTGAGCACCAGATAGGTGCCAAGCCCTGTATAAGGCACTGAGGATTCAGAGGTGATCAGGGCCCAGTTCTTGTCAACAAGGTGCTCACAGTCTGGTAGGGGAGACAATCCACTCATTCAGAAAAAGCACTGAGCACTTAGGAGGCCGGCAGGGCCGCAGGCACCAGAGATCCAAGGGCAAACCAGCCAGACTCCATCCCTGGCCTCCGAGATCGCTGTCTGGTGCAGAAGATAGGAACGGAGCCGCAGTGAGAATTCAGGGTGATGTGTGCTCTGCAGGGGATGGACAGTTGCCATATGGGGGGGGGGGCATGGGAGTCCGCCTAGTCTGTGAAAGGGGAGGCAAGGATGCTGCAGAAGGCAGCACCACGTCCACCTCAAAGGACACAGAGACGCCAAGGGCAGCACGGCCTGGGGCACGGGGAGCGCAATGGGGCTCAAAGTTTGTGTGCCTGGCCAGCGTCCCAGCAGGAGCCGTGGGCACAGCGGGCCCAGGCCGTGTTTCCTTCCTCCAGGCACAGGATGGCACTGGCCTGCGCTAACGCAGCTCTTCCAGCAGCTGCGGGGAGGGCCAGACGGTAATCCCCACAGAGCCAGATGGGGGAAGGAGGTTATCAGTTTTCCTTATTCTGCTGGGAAGCTTCTGCCTTGGGGCTAGCCTATTTGGGAAGGCTGGAGGGCAGGAAGGCTCTGTGGAGGGTCTTACTCTTTCCACATCCCCCTCACTGATAACAGTTTTGAAACAAACCAGATTTTAAATAAAAAGAAACAAGTGATCTGTCTCTCTGGCTGCAGCTGAATACAAACCAGGATAAGAAAGAATTGTCCTCTCCAGAATGTTCCCACCTCCCCAGTCCTTACCAGCTCCCTACACCGGCCACCCTCACCACCCCACTGGAGCGGAGTCTGGAAGGGCAGGGGCAGAGCAGCAAAGCAGGAAAGGGTATTTGGGAGAAGAGCCGGGGTAACGGCCTAGAGGCAAGAGCGCCTGTGGTCTCTTTGGGAAACCACAGGTCCTCCGGTGTAGAGAGAAGAGGTTGGCACAGGCTGGTGAAGGACCAGTTTCTCAGGCTACAGGGGTGGGGACAGTGAGGGACCCCTGAATTTACGGTTTAAATTTTGACAAGTTTTTCTGTCATACAGAAAACAGAATAATGTACCCGCTATCCAGACTTAAGGGTTTATTAAACTATTATTAACCTTTTGTCAACTTTGCTCTAAAGTTTTAAAAATAAAATAAACAGGTTGTTACAGATAAAACTGAAGCTCCCTCTCTCCCCTCCCCAGTCCATTCTCCTCCTTCGCAGCCGCACCAGCATATGAATTTGGGGTCGTTCGTCTATGTTTTCGTATTTTCACCACATACATATGTCCATGAATAACGTATTACATTGCTTCAGTGCTTTTTAAAAAAGCTGTTCAACTACTATAATGTAACTTACAACTTGATTTTTTTCACTCCACATTTTTTAAAGATTTTATTTATTTGGAGGGACGCCCACACGTGTGTGCGTGCACACACACACACACACACACACACACACACACACTCTGAGCATGGGGGGGGGCCGAGGGAGAAGCAGGCTCCCCAATGCGCAGGGAGCCAGATGCGGCACTCGATCCCAGGACCTGAGATCATGACCTGAGCCAAAGGCAGATGCTTCACTGACTGAGCCACCCAGGGGGCCCTCGCGCCACATTTTTAAAAAGTCTGCATTTGAGGTTTTTGGCAAAACACTGACAAGGGTAGGTCTGGGTTTGTGTTTGTAGGATCACTCTGGCTACGAGTGGAGGATTCCAGGTGACAGGGGAGGGCTGAGGATGATCAGAGTGGAAGAGGGGACAACAGAGGTTCAGAAGGTGGAGTGCGCACCAGAGGTCACCGATGGCAAGCCCGGGGGGCAGGAGCTGGTCTTGTACGCTCCTGTGCTGTTCAGCACCGCGCACAGGGCCTGGCTTACTGAAGAGCTTCCATAAACACTTGTTGACTCAGAGAGCTGGAGTGTGGCTGACGGGATGACGGTGCCGGTACCCAAGATGAGGGTCCCAGAAGAGAAGCTGGATTGCAGGGAAAGGTGAACCCAGAAGCTATCTTTCTGGGTCAGAGGAAATGGGGCCGCATTGCACAGGAGGGGTTGTTGGTGGGGAGCAGACCAGACGCCCAGTTCTCAGGATTGAAGGCTATGAAGGATTTGAAAGGACCCAGAGATTGGAGGGGGAAAAGGTTCAGTCCCGCTGGGGGCAAGGGGATAGTTGAAAACGAAAGTCAAACAGTGGCTTCCTCAGAAGGCCAGGAAGGCGGGGCCCAGCTTCTGCATTACCCACAACGACTGCCTTGTTGCCCTTTGTGTGGTGGGTACCCGCAGCCCATTAGCCGAGGCAGAGGAGAAGGAAGAAGGCATAATAAGTGGTTCTAGAATCATAAAGACCTCGTCAGATGCCCACACTCCCAACTTTGCTCCCACTCCATGTTCATCAACAAGGCGGACGGGCAGGGTGCTCACAATTGCTTCCTGGGGACTTATTCTTGACCAAATCCAATCTCTCTATTCAGGGAAGGCTGTGAAATATAACCTGCTCTCCTGCTTTCCAAACCCAGACTTCTGGTCATCACCTCGAAAGGCTGCCCTCTGCAAAGCCACTACCTCCCGTTTACCCGTCACCCTTCCACCCCCTACCCAGGCCCAGCCACCACCCATCCCCACTGCCAATTCATCTTTAAACAGCACCCCGTTTGTCTTGTCCTTCTCTTCCTCTGACACGCTTCTCTCCCCTGGAAGCCTTCCCAGTGCACCCTTCCCGTACCCCAGCACTGACTTCCTGTTCCACCCTCATCCATCTTTGTCCCTGTCCAGCCCTCGCCTGAGCCTCCCATAGCTGGGCCTCAGAGTCTTTGGGTCCTGGGTATAATTTATGGCGTTTCCCTACATCATGTCTGGGTTCGGGGGCAGGAATGCTTTTCCCATCCCCAGGGCCACTCTTTTGGGGGGAGCAGAGTGTCACTTATTTTTGTTTGTCTGGTAGAGTAAGGCATTTCCTTCTCTCAGAAAAGGAGCTGTTGTGGTTCTAAGTCACCGACTCCCTTTCCCAGGAGTACTTGCAACTTGGATTTGTTCTTTTTCAAGGAATTTTAAATATCATGAAGAAATGCAGTAGGTGGAGGGGAAAATCTTGGAAGAGCTGGCCAGGATCCAGTCAGCCCACTTCTCCATGCGCCTGCCATTTGAAGGGGTGCTGGGATCCATTGGGCAGGCCTTTTGTCCTCTCGATCCAAACCCTAGAGCCATCAAAGACCCGACCTGGTGATCCTCAAACCAGGCTGTGACCAGTCCCCTCCTGCCTTGAACTTGGGAAGGCTTCTGACTTTTATCAAAGCAGTACGCCCTGCAAAGTACCACCTCCCTCAGCCCCACCCCGAGCAGAGCTCTAAACCATCACAGGGTCACACTGGGTGACTTAAACAGGCGGAGACCCGACACGGTTGCCCCAGGTCACGGGACTTGCCCCGTTAACCAAGTTTCTTCCTTGGTGGGGAAACTACTCAGACTTTCCCCCCTCCTTTTCACTATCTGGACTGTTAAATTTCTCTGCAATTAACATATGTCAGCTGTGCCTTTAAGACGAAAGTAAAACTTTAGGGGGGGCACCTGGGTGGCACGGTTGGTTGAGGGTCCGACTCTTGGTTTCTGCTCAGGGTGTGATCTCAGGGTCCTGAGATGCAGCTCCGTTTCGGGCTCCGGGCTAAGCCTGGAATTTGCTTAAGATTTTCTCTCCCTCTGCAATGCCGCCCGCCCCTCCCCCCCCCGTCAAATAAATAAATCTGAAAAAAAAAAAAGAAGAAGAAGAAGAAAGTAACGCTTTAGAAAGACCAGGAGTTAGGAAGTATAGCTACAGAGGGCCATGGTGGCGGCTGCTGTTGAGTTGGTCACACAGCCCCAGTCAGGGGTGTGTCCGCGGATGTCTACTGAGCAACGGGCCACTCCAGGGCCCTTCGAGAACAGGCAGCCTTGAGCCCTGGGCAGCCCCAGGCTGGGCCAACAGAGGCACCTGTAGAGGATGAGAATGAAGGTAAAGAGAGGAAGGGTCAAAGGACCTGGATGGTTGAATTCCTTCCACAGCCAAAAAACTTACATGATATAAGTGACGGAAGCCTTGGGGTTTTTCCGTAAGAGTCCAACCTATTGTAGGTGTATGCTTCGCAGCCTTCTATTAAGTATGCTGGTCACTGCTTGATGATTAGTGGGTTGGCCATTAATTATTTAACAGGAAGGAATCAGGAGTAACTTGTAAATTTATACCGAATGCTTCATGTTCTGAATGCTAAACTTGAAGGATAAACAGTGGGGAGGTGGGAACAGTAGTGTGGTTTGTATGTTTTGCTTTTAAAGAGTGACAAAGTTAGAACTCCTGGCTCTTGGGACGCCTGGGTGGCTCAGCTGGTTAAGCGTCTGCCTTTGGCTCAGGTCATGATCCCAGGGTCCTGGGATGGAGCCTCTCATTGGGCTCCCTGCCCAGCGGGAAGCCTGCTTCTCCCTCTGCCTGCCACTCGCCCCTGCTTGTGCTCTTTCTCTCTCTCCCTCTGATAAATAAATAAAATCTTAAAAAAAAAGAAAAAGAAAAAGAAAAAAGAAAAGAAACAAATCCTGGCTTTTGTCCAGGCTCTGTCCCTAACATAAAGACTCAAACTTGGCGCCTGGGTGGCTCAGTCGTTAAGCATCTGCCTTCGGCTCAAGGCATGATCCCAGGACCCTGGGATCGAGCCCCACATCGGGCTCCTCTGGGAGCCTGCTTCTTTCCCTCCCGCTCCCCCTGCTTGTGATCCCTCCCTCACTGGCTGTCTCTCTCTCTCTCTCTGTCAAATAAATAAACAAAATCTTTTAAAAAAATAAATAGACTCAAACTTTTCTGCCCAAGTCCCTTTGATAGCAGAGAAAGGAGAGTGAATGGACCCCAGCAGTCTGGGGGATCAGCTTGAAGGGCCCTGACCAAGGACCAAATTCTCTTGAGGCCTTAAGTTTTAGCTTTAAAATTATGCAAACTTGGCATTTTATTAATAGCATATTTTGCATGTGTTAATATAAAAATGGTGGGGTTTTTTTTTTAAGATTTTATTTATTTATTCGACAGAGATAGAGACAGCCAGTGAGAGAGGGAACACAGGCAGGGGGAGTGGGAGAGGAAGAAGCGGGCTCCCAGCGGAGGAGCCTGATGTGGGGCTCGATCCCAGAACGCCGGGATCATGCCCTGAGCTGAAGGCAGACACTTAACCGCTGTGCCACCCAGGCGCCCCAAAAATGGTGTTTTAAACTATTTGCCGTTGAGACCTCTGTGGTACTCAGAGAGGCTTCTTACGTATCCTGTGACACCCCCACCATGCAGCCACGGCCGTGTGGCCCTGGGGCCCCTGCCCCTGTCAGTGTGTGGCCCTCTATGTTCCTTCTCTGTTGGATTTTTTAATTCACCAAACTTCTCTGCCACTGTCGTGAGTTACATCTGTAATGACTACCACTCAGTGAGCACTTACTGTGTGCCAGGCTCCGTGCCAGATGCTGGATATGTTTGACTTGGCGCAGCCCCCGAAACTCAGAGAGTCAGTGGCTTGCCCAAGGTCACACAGCCGTCAAGAGGCCAAGTGAGTATTACAACATCGGGCTGTTTTACTCCAAGCTGACTGTGGCGCCCTGCTGCCTCAGGGGTCAGGGCTGGAGCCCCTGGCTAACGAGTAGCCGCCTCCCTGGGAAGGAGGTTGTTGTGGTCCATCTAGAAAGAGCGTGGGTATAATGTAGATAGGAAGTGTCAGAAAAGCTCGGTTTAGGGCTGGCTCTGCCCCTGACTAGCTCTAGGTTCTCGAGGGAGCTCCTTGGCCACTGGGTTCTCATCTATAAAAGAGGACGAGGAGGTCTGTGAGAGGGACTGGAACAAAGATGAACCTTAGAGCCAAAATCTTCTTTTTTTAAAGATTTTATTTATTTATTTGAGAGAGAGCGCGTGAGAGAGAGAGCATGAGCAGGGGGGAGGTTAGAGGAGGAGGAAGAAGCAGACTCTCCGCTGAGCAGGAAGCCTGATGTGGGCTCGATCCCAGGACCCTGAGATCATGACTTGAGCCGAAGGCGGATGCTTAACCGACTGAGCCACGCAGGGGCCCCCAGAGCCAACATCCCACACCCCTCTCCTGCTCTCCTGCGAACCCGCCATGCCACCTTAGGTGGTTCACCCAATCTCTAAGCCTCTGTTTCCTCCCTTCTGTTTTGTTTGTTTGTTTGTATGTTTTGGTAGGCTCCACGTCCAGCATGGAGCCCAACGTGGGCCTTGAACTCACGACCCTGAGATCAAGAACTGAGCTGAGATCAAGAGTCAGATGCTTAACTGACTGAGCCACCCAGGTGCCCCTATTTCCTCCCTTCCAGAATGTGGAAGATAATACCTCACAGGGTTGCTATGGAGATTAAAAATAATATATGCAAAACATCTGGAACAGAGTCTGGCATGTGATAGTTGTTCAAGAAATGCTTCCCATTGGTATAACCCTTGTAATAGCAGTAGCAGCAGTGGTACCCATATTCGGAAATTGTAGGGGCGCCTGGGTGGCTCAGTCAGTTAAGTGCCTCCTTTCAGCTCAGGTCATGATCTCAGGGTCCTGGGATCGAGTCCCGCATCTGGCTCCCTGTTCAGTGGGGACTCTGCTTGTCCTCCTCCCTCTGCCCCTTCTCCCACTCATGCTCTCTCTGTCTTTCTCCCAAATAAATAAAATCATAAAAAAAAAAGAAATTGTAATTATTAAAATAAGGGAAACGTGTAAGAGCAAAACCATGAAGGACCACCAGAGCTTAAAAATACGATACTGGAGAAGGGTCTACCGTAACACACCCCAAAATAGTTCAGCTGCTTGAAGGCCTGGAGCTCCCTTTCATTGAGAACCCTCTAACACAACTCAAAACTAGAGAAGGAGCCACAGCTCATGTTCTTTTTTGCTTTTCATGTTCTTTTTCCTCTCTCTTCTCTATGATCCCCAGATGAACACTCTTCCAGCTCATTCCCACCTGCCCTGGTGCCCGGCACCCAGAACACTTCGTCTGTGGGAAGTCCTTCCTGGAGGAGAAGAGACGCCAAGCATCTCCTGAAATGGATGGGGGAGGGGAAGGCCAGGTGGCCTGGAAAGAACAAGCCCGGGGCAGGCAGAGATGGGGACAGCCAGTTTGGCAGACAGAGCCAGTCCCTCCGTGAAGAGAGACTCTCCTGTCCCAGCTTTAATGCTGGCTAAGTCCAACTCTGTGACTCGGCCAAGCCCAAGTTCCTCCATTCGGCCAACATCCCCAAAGACCACCCACCAGCGTCTCAGTGAACTTGTGTGGCCCCTGTCTTGGGAACGACTCGCAGGCACTTCCCCAAGTCTCAGTGACAGGACTTTCTCTGAAGGGACACCGGGCCTTGACCAAAGACCACCTTTCCATTTTCCTGTTGGGCCCTTGCAGCCCCGCCTGGAGGGAGTTTCCCAAGGCAAGCGGGGCTTCCTGAGTGGCCAAGACACTGTGGGGGGATAGGCTGTCTGCCCTGGGCCTTTCCCCCTCAGCCGGCATCCCAGGCACCTCTCCCAGTTTGGAAAGCAGATTATTTATGGTTTATTTTTGACACCAGATCATCGCTGCCCAAGTTTCATCAATTTGTCACTGTTTTTATTGTCAGCAATTGCCCATAACTGGAGCACATTTAAAATGTCATTGATCTTGGTATTACAGTGTCATAATCTGACAGTAATAGGTGTAGTCAGCTCAGGAAGCCCAGGCCCCGAGATTGATGGCGCTCAGCACACCAATTATATTCTGTCCATCTAAGTGATAAAAGAGTACGTAGGAGGCATTCAATAGATAAATTAGATATCGCTCCCAATTATGTCCCTTTATTTTATGGAGTCATATGTTCCCCTTAGAACTTTTTTTCTTCATTTGGCTTGTAAAGGGAGCATTACTTGACCCCCAAAGCTGAGGGCTGCTCCCCTGCCTGTCCCACCTTAGGCTTCACCCTGATTCCTCTCTACCTTCTAGAAGTCTCTCACCAGGGCTCTCCCTGAACTCGCCCAGGAGGTGCCTGGCATGCAGTGAGTGGGCCCAGGAAGGAGGTGGAGGTGCCCCAGTGTCTGGGGAGGGTTGGATCGGGCCTTGGGAAGGACTTAGGAGGTCAGTTGGTGCCTTTCGTTGATGTGACCCTGGCCAGTAAGTGAGATGGGGTGAGGAGCCATGACATGGGTTACCCTCCTCCAGCCCCCGACGGGCAGCGCCTTCCAGTCAGGACAACTAGTGAATTGCTCTGGCTGGGGGGGAGGAGGACGGTCAGAGGGCTTTCAGTCCTCAGGAAGTGAATCCGTCCACCCCCTGCCTCCACGCTAGCCCGAGTCGAGCCAATTCAAACCTTTGGTCAGCGGAAGCCCTGGAGCGGCCTGCACCTCTGTTCCAGTCCAGGCGCCCTTCCTCAGCTGGGCTGCCGGCACTAGGCCGTGCGGGGAGAGCGCTGTGGCTCCCGGCCCGAGAGCAAGCCCCACGAGTAGCTCACTTCCAAAAGGAAGTGCCTGGCCAGCCATGACAGACAGAGAATATAGGTACCTGGCTTACAAACTCCTCCAACTCTGAGGACAGCCTTGATCTGCTCCCCAGACCCCTGTTCCCCAAACTCCACGTCCCCCCGAAGCCAAAATGACACACACAAGAGGCCGAGACATCAGGTGGTTAACAGTGTTCCAGGTCCATTTATTGAGCTTTGCAAGAGGAAGTATCCACGGGCCCGGCCGCCCCCCACAGCCTGTTGCCATTGAAGCTGTTATAAATAATCCTGGCACTAAAGTGCCCTGTTACACTGAGGGGAAGTTGTTCTTATGCTGTGAAACCTGAGAATATGGGTCAGGGAGGAGGGATGATGGGGACAGGAGAGAGAGACGGGGAGCCATCGCCCCGCGGCTCCTCAAGTACCCGCCCCCCCCGCCCTGAGCTGGTGATAGATGAATTTCTGGAGCAGCGGATGGCATTTCAAGTGAAATGTTTATAGGAAACGAGTGTGATTTAAACAACGTCTTGGCCGATAAACACCAGCCAGACGGGGGAAGAGGGCAAGGCGAGGGGTAGAGGAATCAAAGGCCCGGAGGCCCCCAGTGTTAAGTAGCTGTCCGAGGCTCTGCTCAAACACGCACACCAGCTTTGGTCTTAACATGTTTTTAAGAGCTGGTTATGATTTCCTTGAGGGCAGCTCAGACGAAGACTAGAGAAGAGCCCCCCAGCTGAGCGCCTTCAATAACTGTCCATCACATCCTCTTTAAAGACAGCAGCCTCCTCCCCTCGGCTCCGGGAGCCCGCAGCCGGGGACGCTGCCAGGCTGCCCTGCTCTCAGCCTGTTCCTCGGCAGCACTGGGCTGTCTGCCCCCGAGGGGGCCCTGCCCTGGGTGCTGGGACAGGTCCTGGGACGGGAATGGAGCCCCCGCCCCCCACCAGGGAGCTCTCAGTTGTCAAGGAAAGAGAAAATACCCAACCTAGAAAAAAAGAGAGAACATGACGAGAGCAAAGGGACGGAAGCCGAGGAAGCTCTAGAGAACAGTCACCCAGGTCACCCAGTCCAGAATCCAGGCTCTCGTCCCCACATCCGCTGCTGCCACCTGGTCCGAGCCACTTGCCTCTCAGGTGCACTTGGGCAATAACCTTTCCACAAGTCTCCCTGCGTCTTCCCTTGCCCCATGCAAACCATTCCCAATACAGAAGGCAGAAGGACCATTTAAAACTTAAGTCTTAGCATGTCTTTCCTCCCTGCTTCACTCAGAGTGAATGAAGATCAAACTCATTAAGACAGCGTATAAGGCTGTGCATCATCTGTCCTCTCGTTGTCTCTGTCATCCTCTCCCAGGCTCCTTGCTCACTCCGCTACAGTCACACTGGCCTCTAGGCTCCACAAACTTGCCAGACATGCACCTGCCCCGGGGCCTTTGCACCAGCTGTTTCCAGCACTTGGAATACTCTTCCCCAGAATATCTGTGGGGCTTATTTACCCCTTCACCTCTAAGTCTTTGTTCAAATACTATACTCTGAATGAGACCTTGCTGACGACATACTTAAAATTGCAGACATCTCAGGGCGCCTGTGTGGCTCAGTTGGTTAAGTGACTGACTCTTGGTTTCAGCGTAGGTCATGATCTCTGGGTCTGAAGATTGACCCTCTATGCTGGGTTCCGTGCTCAGTGGGGAGTCTGCTTGCCCTCTCCCTGTTCTTCTGCCCCTCCCCCCAGCTGGCACACTCTCTTTCTCTAAAATAAATAAATGAATCTTAAATAAATAAATAAAATTGCAGACTTGCCCACCATTCTGATGCTTCCTTCCCTGATCTGCTTTTTTCTATAATCCTTACCACCTTCTAATATACAGTATAGTTTACTTATTTAATAAATATATTGTTTATTATCTGTCTCTTGCTGCTAGAATGTAAACTCCACAAGGGCAGGGTCTTTCTGTGGTCACTGAAGCATCCCAAGAACCTGGAATAGCGCTCGATACTAATTGCTTAATGAGTAAATGCAAAGGATGAGAGGTTAACCAGGGGAGAGTTTGGAGAGGACGGGGGAGGCCATTCCAGGCGTGGGGTTAACTTGCGCCTTATCTCGCTACAGGCCACGTGTGAGAATCTGCGAGTCAAGGCGACAGGCCCACATGCAGGCTTGGGCTAGGGCATCACCAAAAAGGGGGATTCATTGTCAAAGGGACTGGCCTGGATTCACCCCCTGACTCTGGTAGAGGACTTGGCTTTAGGCTCAGGTTTAGCGCGAAGCGGTTGGAAATGAGGGCTGGACCAGGAATTCAGAGCCTTCAAGGTGGGGAGAGGAGGACTGATTGTGTATGCAGGGCACGGGAGGGAACCAAGTCCGCCTCCACTGAGAGCAGAATAAAAAGTCCTGGGCTGCCCCCAGAGTAGAAGGCATTGGAGAGAGGCATCGAGAAAGACTTCCCAACGGCCACACGGGTCGTAGAGGGAAGGTGCGGAGCCCTGTGCGCTGGAGATCCCGAGCAGGACCTCAGCCAGGCTAACGCTGAGGGCCCGGTGGGTCTGTGAGACCCTGGGATGGGAGTGCCTTGGGCAGCTTCTGGCCTCTGTCTGGCCTCGCCCCGCCCCGTTCCTGCGGGGCTTCTGAGCTCCTAGGACAAGCAGCCCTCTCACCAGGGTGGGAGGGGACACGGACAGTACTTGGTACCCCAGAGCCCCACCGGCCCAGGTGTGTCCCTTCACCACTCCTCCCAAAAACCTCAGTGCTCAGCTCAGCTTCGTGGTGACTTCAGGGGACAAGCTGGGAGAAGTAGAAAATCTCTTTGGAGGCTGATACGAGATAGTGGTTAGTGGGGTTATAATGAAGAGAGGAGCCAGGTGGCCTGGGAGTCCTGAGGACGGGAGGGAGACTTACTTGTCACTGTACAACTTTTGGTGCCCTTTGAGTTTTCGACCATGTACATGTATTTCCTATTCAAAAAACATAAGATAATAAAATCAGACAAAACCAACAACAGTCATAACAACAAAGAATAGATCCAGGGAAGCGGGAACCCGACGCCCGCAGTCGCTACCCTGAGGACAATGACCTGGCCCTTCTGGCCCGTATGCATCCTCCTCCTTATCTGGGATCTTCATTCGGTTCAGAGAGGGGTGTGGCAGCATTTAGAGGCTAGCAAAGGTCTGAGGCCAAGTGTCCAGACTCACAGCGTCGGCCTTCTCTCCTGGTCCTCAGTGCTCTGCTCCCCTTGACCTGCCCGTGTTATTTGCAGGCCTGGGTAGATGCTCAAATCACCCTTCAAAGAGGCATCTTAAAAGGTGCATCGTCTTAAATGTCGTCTTTCTCAGAGAGTCTCATCTTTACGGAGTTCTCTGTCCACCCCACCTGCCCCCATGTATATCTGATAGGTTATTTCCTCCCTTCCTGCCTCCCTCCTCTCCACCTCCATCCACCACCAAAGAGGCTCTCCACTGCAATTTGGCCCTGCCCCTGACAAGACATGTGACCTTGAGCAAGTCATTTAACCTTTCAGTGCCTCTGTTTCTTCATCTATAATCGAGGGTCGTGACCTTCCTCCCATGGCTCTTCATTCATCCATTTGTACAACAAGCATGTATGCTGTGCCAAGTGCCAAACCCAGCACGGAGATCACATGGGACGATGTACATGGAGTTAGTACAGAGACACGGAGAGTTATTGCCAAGGCCTCCTCCCCTGGATACTCTGCTAGGCTGGGCGCTCCACCCCCTCATCCACATGCCCTTGGAAGAATTTCTTGTCTACTCGCAACCTCTCAGTTTCCAGCACCGCTCCTGACATCTTCCTCTGGATACAGTGTCAGGGGCTGCAGAGAGCCAGGCTTTTCCACTAGACTAGATCCTAAGGCCATCACTTTGCCTGCAAGAAGGAATAAATGCTGAAATTTGTCTGTGGGTCTCTGATCTGGAACTTCACGAGTGTCTTGCCCTCAGATCCCTGAGAATCTGTTCATGTCCTGCTCTGCTCATGTCTCTCCCTCCCTGAGCCCCACACCATTCTGGGGACTGGCACAGAGGCTAAGATTCTGGGATTGGAAACTCATATTTTCCTCCCTCTAAATAGAACCTTGGCTGTGTATGAAAGCTGGTCCTGGGGGCGCCTGGGTAGCACAGTAGTTAAGAGTCTGACTTTGGCTCAGGGCGTGATCCCGGCGTTCCCAGATCGAGTCCCACATCGGGCTCCTCCGCTGGGAGCCTGCTTCTTCTCCCACTCCCCTGCTGTGTTCCCTCTCTCGCTGGCTGTCTCTCTGTCACATAAATAAATAAAATCTTTTTTTTTTTAAAAAGAAAGCTGGTCCCTTTTTCTTCTTCTTCTTCTTCTTCTTCTTCTTCTTCTTCTTCTTCTTCTTTTTAAGATTTATTTATTTATTTGAGAGAGAGAACGAGTGGGAGGGGCAGAGAGAGAGGGAGAAAGAATCTCAAGCTGACTCCATGCTGAGCGCGGAGCCTGAGGTGGGGCTCTATCTCATGACCCTGAGATCACACCCTGAGCCAAAACCAGGAGACGGACGCTTCACCAACTGCACCCCCCAGGCGCTCCTGCTCCCTTCTTTAAAACCACCGCCACAACCTCAGAGCATATAGGAGCCTGTTTCATCTAGAGGAAAGAGAAGTTTCCGGAGCCCTGGGAGGGAGGCTGTCCCACTCCCTGCCTGGGACCAAGGGCTGGGCGAGTACCACTGGGTGGGAGGGGTGTTTGTAGAAAAGATGCACGGCTTCGGCCTTGGTCATGACAAAATCCCAAGTCAAGTCCAAGCGATGATGATGGGCAATGGGGAAGGAGGGACCGAGTTTAGACATAAGGAGGCACTTCCTGTGTGTTGGGGAACAGGCTTAAGGAGAGAGGTTGTAGGGGATTAGAGGGAACCACTCAGCTCTCCCAGAGGCAGGAGGAAGGAGATGATCTGGTGGCAAAGGACTTGGGGATTCCATGATGCTGGCAGGGACTGGGGGCAGCCAGAGAGGTGTCAGTTCATCTGTGTCCAGAGCGCGAACCCCCTGGACAGGGACAAGGTTCTCTGGAACTGCTGACATGCGGCACAAAGCCTCACACAGGGCACTGGAGAATCTGGCTGAAGAGGACAAGTCCTTCCCTGGAAGATGGTGCCAGCTCCACCCTCCTGGTGTCCTCAGGTGGGCCGCGGCTTTAGAGTGCCAGCAAAAGAATGATTCCAGGCTGTGGAGCGGGGACGCTTCATGTACAAACCTCAGTTCCGCCGCCAGCTTGCTCTGATCACACTGTAGTGGGGGGGGGGGGGTTGCCCATCCCCAGAAGACTGACTGAGGAGGCAATACGGGCCTGGCTTTCAGGTCTAGCTTGTGGGCCATGGGAGGCAGAACAAGTTGGCCAAACTTGAAGGCACCTGTCTCCGCTCTTGGGGAGTCCCGTGGAAAGTGAAGGAGGGGTTTCTTCCATGGAGCTGCCCCGTGGCCCAGGGTGGGGGCAGCACAGCAGAGGGCAAGGGGAGTTGAGTGGCCAGAAGAAGTGGGGTTCCCCGAAGCCCCCCTGAACTCCTCTGGAGGCTCAGACCCCCTCCCCCAGTCCAGGAAAGACCGGCTTCCAGAGGGCTGGGTGCCCCGGGGGCCAGCACAGAGCAGACACTCAACGCCCAAGTTGACTGAATAAATGAGCCCGGAAGCCAAACACTAAGCCAGCTGGCAGCTGAAATGGCTCTTGGATGATGGCTTCCCCTGTCTGGGCCTCAGTTTCTCCCAGTGTAAAGTGAGGGGGCTGCACTAGCTTATCTCTAAGGTTCCCTCCAACCCGTTTGGTTGCTCTCCTCTGTATCTGCCAAATTCTCTCCTCTTGCATCTCTCTTTTCTTCCGCCCCCGAACCCTTCTCTCCCAAGCACCCCGGTTCTCCGCAACCCCTGTTCAGCGCCCCCCACCCCACGCCAGCCCACTTGCTCCTGTTTCCCCCTTCACAGGTGTTTCTCTTTCTGCTTCTGGCCGGTCCGCCCCGCACGCCTCCGGCCCCCTCCCCGGGGCCTCGCGGGTGGGGTTTCCGGCCCCGCCCCTCACCGGACGCGGCGCCCCCCTCGGCGCCCTTGGACGCCAGGGCGGGGGCTGGGAGGGGGGAGCGTCCCAGAGCAGCCCCGGGCCTCCGCAGGTCCCCGCCCCGCGGTGGTGCCGCAGCGCGCCCTCGCCGCTCGCTAATGCGATCTGGAGAGACCCCGGCGGGCGGCGGGCAGTCTGGGCCGAGCGTCCCGGGCGGCGCTGATGGATGGTCCCCTGACAGTAATCGCGGAATGAGGACGCGCTGGCGACGCTCTCGCCCGAGGCCCCTTTGGTCGGCGATCCCGGGAGTCCCCTCCCTCCACAGCGCTGCCCCAATCCAGCCGGCTTTGGGGAGGCCTGAGGCCTCGGGGTCAGGACTGAGGCGGGGGCTTCCCGTGCCCTCTCTCCCTCGGACACCTCGGTTTCTGTTCTGCAATCATCCTTGGATCCCCCACGGCAACTGCGATTCGGAGCAAGCTAGTCGCTCGTCTCCTCGGGCCTCAGTTTCCCCTTCCGTATAATGGGAAGCAATGGTCTAAGCCCGGATGGAGAGTGTTCGCAGCCAAGGCGATAATACCGAGGTTTGATTACCCTCTCCCTTAAACTGAAATCGATTTTCACTTCTTCACAGTGCTCAGAATAACCCGGGCTAAGGTACCAAGCTGAGGGACAGCTGGGTAGATATCCAGACCAGAATATATGTTTATGCACGGACGCGTGTCATAGTGCTTTGGGAGATGGCAATGTCAGCGTGGCTTAGGCGTCTTTAAAAAGAGGCCCAGGGCAGCCGGCCGGGTATTTCTCCAGGGAGCTGACCGCCTCCAGCAGCACTCCTCCTCCGCTCTGCTGAGGCCCGCCTACCCGCCTAAGCCTCATTCCCCATCCCATCTTGGGATCCCCCTCAGCCCAGCGCTAGGCTGGCTCAGGGCTGCGAGGAGCGGCTCCTTCTTGGGGAAGTGTTCTCGGACAATTTCCCAAGCCCCTCACCCACTTCCGGGGGACACAGAGTTCTAAGGCTTCTCCACTCCTCCGCCCCAAGGGATACCGTTGGGGCGCTGGCCCGGCAAAGGGGCCACGGGCAAGGATCCAGAGCCAATTACAATTCTGAGAGCACACCCAGACGCCTCCTCACTCCCTTTTAACCTTTCTCTCTCGTCAGAAGCCAAATTGAGTTAGTCTTGAGTTTTGATTTAATTCCCCAAATGGAGTCATAATCTGTTTAGTGTCCTTTTTCCCAAGTCCTGGGTACTGAAGTGTATGTGGGGGGAGGGGGAGTTAATGAGAGAGTTGCTCTGTGGCCTGTGGAGAACCCTGACACACACTTAACCTCCCCACACCACCCAAGGGCAGGAGCCACTCTGGCCTGAGAGTCCCTGGTGGTGTAACGGTGATGGTGATGGTGATGGGGATGCCGACTGGTATTTAGTGGGCGCCACTCTTGAGCTGGGCTCTGGACATGCATTTCTCACAGTGACCTTGCAGGCAGGTACCCTGCATATATCCAATTTACAGATGTAGAAACTGAGCCTTCGGGCAATTTAAGTAGCTGACGCTGCGACCACAGCTAGAGAGGAAATGGCGGAGCCGAACTACGGTCAGTGCTCTTCACCACGTAGCTGGGGAACCCGGCAAGATTCTGAGCTTCCACAGGCCCCAGCCCCCTGGTCTGCACAACACAAACCATAAATAGGGATGATAGTACACTCCTTTCAGAGGGCCGTTCTGGTGATTAAATGAGATAGGCATTCATCATATTCACAGTAGCACTGAATTGCTTTAGTGCCCCAAACACTGGGGTGGAGCAGAGCAAGGGAAGGGGTGCAAGGCAATGGGGTGACTATTTATTAAAAATTGTTCCCGCTGATAATAATAGTTAGCATGCACTGGGGAACGTGCTGGGCCCAGGCAATCCTCCAAGGGAAAGACTGCTATGCCTGTTTCGCAGATGAGGAAACTGAGTTTCCGAGAAGTGAAGTAAATTGCCTTAAGCCAACCGGTTAATACACAGCAAAGCAGCACTTATATTCAAGCCGCGGCCCTTGGACTCCAAAGCCGGCTGCTCCCAGTGCCCCCAGGGTCACCACAGACTGGCCCCTCCTGGCCGAAGTTGGGGCTGAGGCCAACAAGCCCACGTCACACATTCTACCACCTGAGACCTGATTTTCTCCAGGTGAGCAATGTTTCCTTAAACATTGAACAGGAGGAAAGTAAATAAAGAAGCAGATGAGACAGTCTCTGCCTCCCCCAGAGCCAATGTGGAGCCTCCCTTCCCTCCCTCTCCTCACTCCCCTGTTTCCTCCGTGCTCAAGTTGGTGGTCATTAAATAGAAGAGGAGAAAGTTTGAACCAGGCATGAAATATTTATCAGTTAATTACAATATGCAGATTCTGTTCCTGGGGGTGATTTATCTTTTTGGAAATATAGGAAAAGATCCTGGAAACTTGTATCCTAATTGCTTGGCCTATTATTGTAGCAACCAGGTAGAAATTCCATTTACTATGTAACTACAAATTTTCCCACTAGCTGCCTCTGCCACTGTCACTGGTGGTCTGGGACCATAGGCTGTTCTGAGGAGAGAGGGGCCTCTGAGACGTCAGTTTGTCCGTGCCCCTCTTTCCTCTTGGGGTGGCCCCTTTCAAAATCCTAGCAATGGCAAGAAATGGAAAAGATGAGTCTCTCAAATTTGGAGGTGTCCAGAGAAGCCAATCCTAAGTGACAGTCCCCCCACTGAAGCCAGGCGGGCTGCGGCTGAGGGAGCATCCACACTGCGAAGCAGCTCCCTGCTGAACACCCTTCCTTCCTGCACAAGAGAAGGGCCCTGTGGCCGCCTCCCACCCCCAGCTCACCTCCTCGGGCCCATACTTCACCCCCAGGCCGCACATTAGCATCACCTGCGAGTTTTGACACCTCCAGATGCCTGGGCACCACTCCAGACCAACCAAGTTAGAACCTCTGGAGGTGGGATCCAGACATCAGTGTTTTTTTAAAGTTCTCCAGGGGGTTCCAATGTGCAGCAAAAGATGAGACTCCCCCAAGCCCCCCCACACCCCCCAGGGCTAACAGAAGAGTAGGCTGCCTGGTAAAGGGGCCCTGCTTATCTGCAAGGCTATGTAACTTTTATCCCTCCCTTTCAGGTGGTGGAGGGGGCAATCCCTTCGCTTTTATTGGAATCTGAAGAGCATCCTTTATTCTCCTTACGAGAAGCTTCTACTATTAATAACTACCATTTATCAAGCCCCTGATGAATGCTCGGATCTATGCAAATAAAATTTAATCTGATCTACACAACAACTCTATAAGGTCAGTGGGGATGTCCATTTTACGGATGGCTCAGAGAGGCTAAGTAATCTGCCCAAGGTTGTACAAACTAGCAAGTGACAGATCTGGATTTGAATTCCAAGCCCGTGGTTTTAACCACTGGGCTACACTGCCTCTCAGCTTCTCCAGGCTGGAAGGGAAGTGCTTCAGAGCTAGGGTGGGAAGGGCCTCAGGGACATCTTGGGGAGGGGAAGGACAAGAGAAATAAGGAGAAGGATATACATGTGGATGGAGCATGGAGGGAAGAGGGTGGTGGGTGGGAGAGATGGCAGAGGGGTGTGGGGAGGACATGAGGTACCTGGAGGAGGGTGTGGAGAGGGAACAGGCAGTGGCGAAACTGGGGAATGGGGTTCAGGAGTGGGAGCTGGCAGTCAGAAGGTCCAGAAAGGTGAGGAGTGCCCACCAAGGACTGGGTAGCTGGAGAGGGGGAGGGACCTTGTGTCGGAGGAGGAGTCTTTGTGAAGCACGCAGCAGTGAGGAATGCCCGCCATGAATACTAAGGGCAAGAAGAAGAGAAAGGGCCAGAGGGGGCTGGGTGATGTTTAGCTGCTGGGGTGATTAATGGGGGTGAACGGAGGGTGAAACTCAAACCCTTCGAACGGAGATGGTGGGGAATGGTTGTCCAAGAACAACAGAGCACTGTTTCATCGAGAAAGCCAATGTCCAGAGGAGGGCCGGGTGGGGAGGTCGCCAGGCACAGTTGCTCCTTCCCTTTTTCCCAAGGTCTCTTTATTTGCCATCAAACAGTAAATTAAAATATGCTCGACAACTCCAGAGGACTCTCTAGATGGGCTTCCTGCCTGCCTTCTGGCTTGGGGGAGAACAAGGGTGCTGGAACGATTCGGGGGAGAGCAGGAGAGGTTTGGGGTGGCGGTAGAGATGTCTCCATGGACTGCTCCACTGGGGCATGAAGTGGCCATGTGCTGGCTGGGCCGCTGGTTCCCTCTGGACCAGACATGCACTGAGAGAGGCATGGGGGTTGGGTCCCCAAACGTCCTATGAAAGGTGGCGGTGTTCTTAGAGCAAAATTCTTAGAGTAGACACCGCCTCAGGAAGGGGGGGAGGGGCTTCATTTCCCTGAGGCGGAGTTGGGGGAAGGAGGAGGGAGGGCCCCTGGACTGGGGTGTTGATCTGGGTTTGAGGAATACTAGGGGAAGTAGGAGGTTTGAACCCCCTCCCTCATTTTCTACCTCTGTCTGCCTCTCTCGGGATGCAGCTGTGGGAGCTGCCTCTGCGGGTCAGCATTTTCAGAGGGCAGGGAAGGAGGGAAGAGGGGATGAAGAGAATGTCTCAGCGCAGGGGGAGGTGAGCTGCAGGCAGGGATTCAGATGGAAATTATCTCACAGGATACAATTTTCTCCCTCTCTAGGCCCTTACAGATGTGAAACAACTGGCAGATCCCCCTTCCCCGCCCCCAAACATCGCAGAGTCTGGCGTATCTTGAAGCCTTTGCCTCCTCAAGGGAATGGGGTGGGGGGAAAGGGAGGTCAGGAAAAGGAGCCAGGTGTGTACTGGGGGGTCCCCAGAGGGCTGAGGGACACCAGCATCTTCTAGGGCAGGGAAAGGCAGAGGGCCCACCCCTGATGCCAGATCACTTGGGTTCTTGCTCCTGGAAGTCCTGCTAAGAGGCCTGCACTCCTGTCTCCACCCAGAGCTTGGCCAAGCTGCTTCCCTCACTGGAGTCTCACTAGCAGTCCTCACTCTACCTTTCTAGGAGCCAAACCAGCAAAGCACTTTGAAATCTGCAGTTACTGGGAGGTGGTTTACTGATTGCAAATACTCTGTGGGGGTGCAACATGACTGACTGGTAGTGAGGCAACCGGTCCACACACAGGCCGAGTTCCAGGGCTGCTTTCCGGAGGACCAGGCCTCAGTTTGCTTATTCCGAGGGCAGGGGCTAACAGAGGCTGCCCTGTGCTTCACAGAGGAGAAGGAAATAAATGAACCCACTGGAGAGCCATGGTCACAATCAACAGTCTTAATTATGAATTAATAATTCATAATTATTCCAGACTTGCAGATAAGCACAAGCCCCCTGAAATTATTTCCCAGGGAGGAATTCAGTTAGAGGGGGTGGGAAGGGGACTTCATTGCAGCCATTACTTCTAGAGGCCCTTAAGTTCATTCTTCTGCTTCCCAACCAGAACATGGAGGAGATTCATTAGCTTCCTTGGCTGATTCCTCCTAACAGCTCTCGCCCACAGGGGGTTCTAAACACAGGGCCAGGCTTCTTCTCTGTTCTTCCTGAGGCCAGAGGGTCATCCCTGCCAAAGAGAACTCAGAACCTGGACTCTGGATTTCTGGGGTCTCTCTGTTCCCTGCCGCCTAGTCTGCGGGGTGCCCTGCGGGAGGAGCTGGCACTGAGTGTCCCATTTTTCTGGTTCTTCTCCCTCTCCCTCCTCCACCCTCCAAGGGATTGCCTAGGAGCTCTTGTAGTGGTGGAAGGCCTTCCAACTGTATGGGGGAAGAGACACAGGGAGCACCCATCCTAGTGTGGATGCCGTTGGTTCCAGAATCTGGATTTGAGGGGCTGACTCTGACTTCCTGAGAAATCCTCTACATGGCATCGGTCTTGGTGATGGGGTCTATACAGGGCTAAGCAGGCATGCCCAACACCAGACCCAGCTCTCTGCTGTTCTCCTCCCCACCACCCATAACCCCAAATTCCCACCTCAGTGGATTTTTAAATATCTTAAAGGAACCTCAAAGAGCCAGTCGCATCCTCAGAGCTCCAGGTGATCTCCTTTTCTCTCTTAGGGAATCTGAAAAGGAGGAGAGATTCTTGTTCCTCCAAATACTCACTATCGTAGACCACAAAGGGGCCTTATCTTCTGGCCATTGAGAGATCTTTGACCACCATCTCTGCTGTGGAGCCACTTTCTTCAAAATGCTGGAAGGAAGAAGGAGCGAGTGGCCAGTGGCCAGGGGGATGTGGCATTAGAAAGAACTTCCGGTCCCAGTTCTGTGGTTTTCCCATCAGCCTCAGCAGTTGCGTCAAATCGGCCTGTCTGGCGACATCTCAGGATGAAGGGAGTTGGAACAATTGGGACCTAAGCTCTCTTCCCAACCTGTGGGCACGAGGGTGCAGTTGGAAGCCTGGACCAGGCAGCGGCTGGGCACCTACTGCCGTGGGGGCCGCACAGCCGCCCTGCCCTCCAGGCTCCTTCCCCGAACGCTCTTTCGGTCTCACGAGGAGGACCAGTTAGGTGTGATCCAAATTACCCAGATAATTAATTGTGGAAGCACGACTTGTGTGTTTTAGAATGCCGCTCCTTTGGCCTCCAGAGATCCTCAAAGCCCTTCCCGAGCGCCTCCCATTCTGTACTCGCCTCCCCAACATACTCCCGAGTCTAGCTAGGAACAGACCCTGAAGTAGGGGACACACTTCCCTGATCTACCGCTCTCCCCCACCTGCAACTCCTGACCCTCCCCCCAAATTCTCTCTCTTCTGAGTCTCCGCTCTTCGCTTCAAAAAAAAAAACCGAAGAAGAAGGAATTTTCAATAGTCCCACTTGTCAAGCGAAGACCATCTTTTAACCTTCAACAGCAGCGAAAGCCGTGTGAACTCTCGGTGAACCAAGATTGAAGTCATAAATCACGCGTACAAAGGCGGCTGCGGGGGCCGGCGCGGGCTGCTGCACCTTTAACGCTTTCTGGGGCTGACAGGCGGCGGCCCCGCGAAAGTTCACAGCGCCCGGGGAGCCCGCCCCGCCCCGCCCCGCCCCCGCCCCCGCCCGGCCCGGCCCGCTGCTCCCGCGCAGGGGGGCGGGGGGCGTGCTCTGTCCCGCCGCCCGCTCGCCGCTGCAGCCCGGCGCCCCCGCCCGCCCCTCGCTGTATTTAAATAGGCAACGGGGTCCACACGGACACAGCAATTTAGCTTGTCTTTGGCATTTTCTACAGAACCCCAAGAGATGGACCCTCCACTCTCCCTTTTCTCTCTAGAACCCGCATCTTTCATCTCTGTCTATGCGGGCCCGATTCTACAGATCCTCGGGGTTCCAATGGGATCGGAGTCGCTGGAACCAGGAACACCTGGCTGAAAGATGCCATGCAATTAGGGCTTTCTTCCTCTTGCTCTTTCTTTTTAACCTTTTCTTTTCCTTTTCTCCCCCCTTCTCTTAAAAAATATTTTGCTTTAGAGTTTATGTATTTGTCTATTGATCAGAGGGCTAGAATCAGCCTCCTCCACGGCGGTGGGGTAGGTGGGGTGGGGAAAAGGCCCAGCTTTCGGCCCCTTGCAGGAATCTCCAGGCTTCCCGCGCCCGCCGGCCTCGCTTCCTCTCCCTGGCCTTCGGCCTCCTCCTCGTCCTCGGATCGGTTTGGTTTTGTTTTTCCCTCCCCCCACCGTCTCCTCTTCGGTTTAATTAAAGTTTAGCGACTTCGCTTGCCTTTTCTCTCCTTTCTCTTCGAAAGCGGAAACCAGGCGGCCCAGGCGGCCGCAGCACAGTCCCTGCCCGCCGCCGGCAGGGCCTCCCCCTCGCCCGCCTCCCTCGCCCGCCGCCGCCGGCCTCCCGGACTGGTCCCCAGCCCCTCCACCATCCGGCAGGTGTGCGGGCCGCTGGCCCGGGGGACCTGAGCGGCCCGGGCTGCGGTAGAGGTGTCTCGTCGTCCCCTAAACCCACCCCCAGACTTGCTCCAGAAAGTTTGTGGGGTGGGTACACCCCGACTCAGGCAACGCGCTCCCCCAAACCCATGGCTGACTAATATGATATGACAAAAGCCGGTGATGGATTTGGTATATGTTAATTCGCAATGCCCTTTCCTCCAGAATTTAACTATAAGTTAATACACACCGGAAACCACGCGCATACACGCTCGTTAATGGGCTTAGGTATTAGCGAGTCCTAACGATGCATACAAATGTGCTCTGCGCTCTGTAGGCCCCTCAAGATTTATGGGCCTTGAGCTCTCTGAAGCTGTAAACAAGGAGAAAAAAAAGAGGAGAGAGAGAGACTGGGGGAAAGAGACAGAGGCCTGGCTCACCCCTCCAGATTGTGGGAGAGAAGGGATCTCTGCAAGTGGGTTCTTATGTATTTTGCTTTCGTTGCAGGCTCGGTGTGTGTGGGTTTTGGCGTGGGGCTGGGGCTGGGGCTGGGGCGCTGGTTGGGCCTGGATGCTGGTGTGAGCGGGCAGTGTGCTGTGTGCGTGCTGGAGCGGACGCCTGCCTCCCAGGAATTGCTGTGCAGGGGTCTGGATCTGGCAGGCGTCTGTGGGCATATACCTATGCGTGTGCTAGGTGTGTGTGTGTACGTGCGTGCATGTGTGACAAGCAGGCCTCCCTCTGGGCCTGGCTGCTGTCCCCTGAACCCGGCGAACAAATCTCTAACAACAATCATAGTAACAATAAATAATAAATAACAATAAAACAGTAGTTAACAGTCCCTCCCTAGCAGGATAACAATAAAATGCAAGAGGAGATTAGTTTGAGGAGGGGCCAGGGGGAAGGAGTCGGGATCACAGCAACCGAGGGGAAGACAAGGGAGGACGGGAGGAAGTTAGCTTCTTCCTATGCCCTTGGGGGGCTGGGTTTGGGAACCCCCTCTCCAGACAAGGTCCTCCGGCCAGAGGAGGAGAGGGAGAGCCCGGAGGCCGCTCTTTCCTGCTTCTTTTTCTCTGGCTTTTGCTTTGTGCGATCAGGGGAGGGATCCCACATATGGGGGTGATGAGGGGCTTTGGGGAGTCTCTGGAGCCCCTGTTTTGAAGAGGAGGGCAAGCAAACAGGGTCAGGCGGGGTGGGGGGCCAGATATGGATGAGGTGATGGCCAGAGCCGGGGGCCTGGCCACCCGGGCAACAGAGGTGCCCAGGAAAACGCGCCGCTGGGTATAGACGGAAGCAGAGAAACGTTTATGGCCGCCCGAGAGAGGGGAGAGCAAGGCCGGGGTTTCCGGTAGGCCCAGGGAAAGTTCCCTTTCTAGGGGCTTTTCAAATACACAAACAAACAAAACAACAACAACCAAAAAAAAAAAAAAAAAAAGGAGGAGAAGGAGGGGTGGAGGCGCGCTGAATATTCCTTCGCGGGCTTGGAGCGAGCGGATTGCATAAAGGAAGAGAAGACCGCGATCCTGGATCCCTTCCACGTCCGCCTCGTTCTCTCCAGGTACAATTTTCTGATAATCGTGTTAATGTATTTACTGCGGCGCGGGCGGGGGGAGAGCCAGACGCGTGGGGACAGGACACTCGCCGAGGAGAAAGCCGCCCCACGGTTTCGGGTCGAACGAAATAGCCCCCTTTAAAACAACTGTACCAAAAGGAAAAGGAAGAGGAAAAAAGAAAGAAAAGAAAGAAAGAAATCAAAGAGTAAATATAAAAACACAAATTGACCAACTTTTTAAAAGAGAAAGAAAAGGAAAGAAAATGACCATAGCAAACAAGCGTGAGAACTTTTAAAAGATTTAAGCCACAAACCTTTTCAGAGGTTTTGATTCTTTTTCAGCAGCCGCTGCCCCATCTGGGCGGAAAGGGACGGAGAACTACACTTCGCACGAGTCACTTTAAGGCCGGTGCACACACAAAGATTCAAAGGGAACCCGGGCGGCCTGCCTGTGAACCACACGCGAGGGGGCCTGTGATAAGCGGTCGGACGAAGTACATAACGTAAGATACAACTGGCCCGAGCGCGGGGCGCAGGGCGAGCGCCCAGAGCCCAGATCTCGGGTTCCAGGCGGCCGGCGAGCGAGGCAGCTGCCCCGGGCGATGGGGTGCCGGGCGGGCCGGCCTCGGCCTCGGCCTCAACTCCCCAGCCGGTCCCCGCCCGCAGCCCCCTTCTCCCCAGCGTCCGTGCCCCTGCTGCCCTCGCCGCGCTCTGATGCCTGGTCGGGCTTCCCTTGTGCGAGGATTTGGGGCCTAAGAAGAGGCAAAATGACTCAAGCCGGACTCTCCGTTTCTCTCCCCTAGGCCTCTCCACTTGCCCCAGCTCTCAGCCACCCAGAGACCGACCCGGTGGGGGCTTCTGGACTGCCCCCCATCCACTCCTGTGTGGTTTCCCAAAGGCTCGCGGCCTCCAGCCCTCCTTGGAGGGGGGCATATCCGTGCCCAGACCGCTCTGCCCCCTGTCATAGGCGAGCGTGCTCACTGCGGGAGTATCTTGAAGAAGGAGAAGAAGGCAGGCCGGCTGAGAGCTGTGTTTACGTCTAGTTCTCCTGCTCTGTTCACATCTGGAGACTTTATTTATGACCCCCACTATAACTCTCTCTGTTTGGAGGCACTGGTGGCTCTATTGACAGACTGATGTCTAGAAAATATTGCTCTATCTCTAACCACACCTCAATGTGCTGTGCTTGTATTTACAGATTGATGCTTGAGGAAAGTACAATTATTTCCATTGTATTTGTGCGTATACAATAGTTATAGAAGCAGGTTTATATATGAGGAAATATACGACTCTCTTATCGCCATGCAGTTTTATGGACATTTGATATCCTGACAGATTTATGTCTCCGAGCAGCTATATAGATAATGTATATCGCTGGAATTATGTACCGGGAGATATATACTTATTGATTGTGATATAGGGTACTTAGAGCATTCGCTTAGAGCCGTATATGGCTAGGGAGATATTTCTATGTTATTATCACTCTATATAGGCATATCTATTTATAACTACATAGTTATAAAAATAGACATAAGTACTTATAGTCCTATATGTACGTGCTGCTATCTCTCTAGAGTTATAGACACTTGTGAATGTAACTCCGCAGAGGTCTCTGTATGCATATAAGGGGGTAATTACCTTGTGATGTGTGTGTATTGGGGCTTAGGCCAGTCTATCTCTGTACAGACGTACTTATATGTAGGAGCTGAGAGAGACTTGTTCACGGAAATATTTCCAGAGAACCGGCTGAAAAGCGGGATCTGGCCATCTAGGAAATCCGCTAGCACAGTTCTTTACTTGTGGAGGGATGGAGTTACCAAAGGGTAAGCAGGACATAAGAAGCCTCAAGGAGAGGAGGCGAATGGAAGGTGCTTGGGGCATGGCTGGAACAGACAGGCCGGAAAGGGGTAAACACGGGGCACCCGCAGGAAGATGGGAAGATGGGGGACTGGTTTTGTGAGGGGCAGGTGCAGATGGTCACTGGGTCTCATGGAAGGGGAGGTGGTGAACAGTGCTACCACGTGGGGATCTGCTCCAGCTCTCCACTGAGGGAGCGGAGCCTCAGTTGGGCTTTAGTGCACCAAAGGTCAGCTGCCACCTAGCCCCTTCCACATTCTTGGTGCGTTGCTCTTGAACCTAGTTTCGGGGTCTCAAAGAGTAGGCTACAGAGGTGAGGAAGTTTGGGGACAGGGCCGGGAGGGGGGTGCACTCTCACCGCCGCTGCTCTCTGGCAATAGGGCCAGGAAAGCCAGGTAATGTGGCCAAATAAAACTTGCTTTCACCTGGGCGTCCTGTGCCCCTGGGGAGCTGTGTGGTAGGAGCCTGGTGGATTGAGGGGTGAATTCTCAAGTGTTGGGCTTATTCTGATGGGAGCTTCAGGAGGCCTTCCTCAGCCCCCCTTCTCAGAGGCCGGGGTCTCATGAGCCTAATTCTGCTCCACCGGGCCATTCCTTCCCTGTTGCTCCCCAACTTGGGGTTCTCTCCCCTCTGGGTACAGAAGGCTATACCTTCCAGCTCCCTAACAGCACCGCCCTGGGCCTTTATGGGAGAATTTGACTTTAATAAGTGGGGAACATGGATCGGCACCTCTAGATCTCATCACGCCCCCCCACACACACACCTACCTGGCTCTCCCACCAGCCTCCTTCCAGGCATCACTGGGCCCAGGCTCCACAATTCTTCCCCCGCCACCAACCATCCCAGAGGAAAAGACATTTTTTTCCTGGCCCTAGTTCTTTTCTTTCTTTCTCTCTTTCTTTCTTTCTTTCTTTCTTTCTTTCTTTCTTTCTTTCTTTCTTTCTTTCTTTCTTTCTTTCTTTTTCTTTCTTTCTTTCTTTTTCTTTCTTTTTTTTCTTTCAACCAGGGAAGCACAGACCTCTTTGCTCAATGCTTTGTTTGCGGGGGTTTCCCTGCACTCTGTGTCACCGGCCGGTCAGGCTTCCAAGATCTCTAGGATGCTGGGAAGGGAGTGAAGACCCCTGGGCTGGGGTTAAATGCCAAGTGCCACCCTGCACACATGCCTGCCCACGGGCTTGGAGCTTCTCCAGGACAGGGACGCTGCTGCCTGGCACAGAGGTCTAGCCTGATACACGCTTGTGGAGGTGAGCTGAATGGCGATCAGAGCAACAGCTTCTAGCAAAGGCGGCCTCCCCTTCTGCGGCCACCGCTGCGGGCTAGCCGGCACCTGGGCGCCCTGGCAGGAGCCAGGCCCAGGACCCACAGTGGCTGGAGGCCGCGGGCTCTGGCGGGGCCAGTGGTTAGTGCCCAGTGGAGAGCGGCCCGAGTTGAGATGGGGGAGTGAGGGGTGGAATGAGGCACAGAGCCAGGCTCTGCCTCCCCAGAGGGCCTCGGCCCCCCACCCCAGCCTCCTGGCTCCCCAGACCCCCCGAGTATATGAAAACTAAACCAGAGCCAGGCCCTGGGCTGGGAAGGAGCTGCCTGTCAGCCTGAGGGGCCCAAAGAGGAACCACCGCTTGGTCCATTAAGAAATACATAAATAAAACAAAAATAAATCAGCATGAGACGGCCACCCTGGCGGAAGGAAAGGCCTTGTTATGCCTCAGCCGGGCTCCAGGGATATTACCAAATGCATCAGAATGACTGAGTTTAATAAGAAAATTTTTTAACTTTAAAAAGCTTACACATTTTCTGATTCAGTAATATCTCCTAATCAGGTTGAGTCACATAGGTCTTTTTAAAATTGTCATCATTCCCTGTAGATCTGGTCCCTGTAGAGTAGGTCCCAGAGTTTGGGGACAGGCAGGTCACTAGCAGTGAATGGGGTGAGACAGGCAGTTTCTCTATCCGGTGAGGGTCTTGGTCTGCGGGGAAGGCTTGGCCTTCCCTCTCCCACCAGGCTTGGAGCGGGGAAGACTCTCCCAGATTTGATTCCTTTTTTCCATAAGAGTCTTTAGGGGCAATCTGCTCTGTGTCTGGGTGAGGATCCAAGGTCCAGAGAGGGGGCTAAGTTAAACCTGGAGCCTCATTTCTAGTCCCCCAAACTCTGACAGTTTCCTCCGAAGACACCCCCACCCGTCCGTCCCCAGAATATCTAATGTCCACAGAGATGGTGGGTGCTTTCCCTAAAGAAATGCTGAGAGGGAGAACGGGGGCCAGCATTTACATGTATTTGCCTAAGCAGGACTCTGGGCAGGTGTCTGGGCTCTGGCCAGGATGGGGGTGGGGTGGGGGTAACTGCTATAAACTCCAGAACCTGTGGGTTCAGGTAATGATTGTCCTTGGCCGAAAGACAGGAAATGGAGAAACCCTGACCATACATCATTGATCCTAAAGAGACCTGGGTCCCTTTATCTGGACTGTAATGGCTCTTAGCTGTTTCTGGGTCCCAAACCCCCTTTGAGAAGCAGACAAAAACAATCTGCCCTCTCCCCAGCAAAACGTACATACACACGGTGTTGTTGATGGGTGCTGGGATGATCGGAGCCCAGGAAGCCCGAGACCCCTGGGTTGAGTATCCCTAGTTTGGGTATTTCCCCCTTTTCTCTGTGACCCATCTCCGATTGTCTCCCTTTGCTTTGGCCGTCCCTGAGGGCCTTTGCTGAGGAGTCGGGCAGTTCTTCTCTGCCCTTCTCCTTCTTTCCTCTGCTAGAGCAGACACCAGGCAGAGGCCTTGCTTGGACTGAGGTCCTGATCTGCTCTCCTGCAGAAACCGGGAGAGTGGCTGTTCCCTGAGGCCTGGTCTACGTTGCCCTGCTACTCCACCCATCTCTGGGGGTGGGGGAGGAGACTGGGGGCACATTGGCAGCGTGTAGGCCTGGCTGTAGGGGGACCAATTCCCATCTCTAGTGCAAACTTGGATGCAAGGAGCAAGTTGCAATTGCTATAATAATAGTCATAATAATAACAATAATAATTTATTTAGCATATCATTAGATGTGTATTTACTGTCTTCCCTCTGCTTTTTTACAAGTGTCTCCTAAGGAATTCTCACAACACCCGGGGGAAACAATAATAAGCTAATTACCACCCTTCGGCTCCCCCTCCTCCTCCCATCCACAGAGTCGCCCTCTCGGAGCATTGACACAGCCCCTCCCTGTGTTTACACCTGTTTAGCACAGTCCCCCCTTCCCCATTTCTCCTCTCCCATTCACAGTTTTTTTCCATCCCTGTTAAGGAAGTTTCCCCATCATTTGGAGGAGGAAAGGTTGGGGAGGAGAGTAGCTGAGCCCCAGAGAGTTCTGGGTATTAATACTGTTTCCCTGACATTACAACAATGATGAGGATGATTCGGGAGGAACCAAACTCTTACTTCTCTGATTGCTCTTTTGGGGGCAGAAATTGCCTGCAAGAGGGTTTAGAGGCAGACGGGTTAGAGAGGGGACAGGTGCCGCCATGATGCCGCCACATCGGAGTCAAGGGCAGGAGTGTGGCGGGTCCTGCAAATGTAACATCCATACCGGGGGCTCTTACGTTGCTCAGGCCAGACCTTAGAGATGCCAGGCCTTGGAGATCCCCTTGGCCTCTTTCGGCAATGAAAAAAGAGAAGAAAAGAAGGAAGGCAGACGTGTGCCTGTGTGTGTATATGTATATATAGAAATTTACAGATGCATAGATATTCACACACATTTTTTTCCTGAATGAATAATCATGATGATGGTTATACTTTTTAAAATAGTCATTTCTTTCCACTTTTAAAGAAAAATCCGTATCTTCTCAGAGATGATAATGAAAACACAAACCAGACGCATGTTTTCGGATGACAGATTCTAAGTGGTCGCTTGGACCACCGAAAAAGGCCCCTGGAGTCCCAGTGATCTGCTGAGCCTGCTCGTAGTTGCTCATTTCCTCAGCCCCACCCAGGGCAGAGAACTGCAGCCGATGTCGTGACAGGTTTGCTCACAGACGAGCCGGCCTGTCCTGGAGATCGGGATGTTGCTGCTCAGAGGACTCACACCCTGAGGTCGCTCTCCACCCCTCTGCCCAAGTACACCGTCCCTCCTGGGAAGAAGCCAGTCTAGGCCGGAGAACAGAAGAGCCAGGTAGAGTCAATCTAAAGATGAACTGAATATAAAGAGTCAGTATAAAGTGTGAGCGTTGGGGCGCTTGGGTAGCGCAGTCGTTAAAGCGTCTGCCTTCGGCTCAGGGCGTGATCCCGGCGTACTGGGATCGAGTCCCACATCGGGCTCTTCCGCTATGAGCCTGCTTCTTCCTCTCCCACTCCCCCTGCTGTGTTCCCTCTCTCGCTGGCTGTCTCTCTGTCACATAAATAAATAAAATCTTTAAAAAAAAAAAAAAAGTGTGAGCGTTGCATCTGCTTCTTAGCTCTCTAAACCGCAGTTGGCCTAGTTGACATTTTTGGTGGGTCCCATAAACCATTTGGTGTCTTTTCCTCTTTCTATAATCCTCATGCTTTTCTGTAGCCCACACTCTCCGCTGTCTGCCTCTGGCCCTTTCACGTCCCCAGGCCTATCAAAATGTATTTGTCTGGAGTGCCACTCCGGTCTCTACTGGGTAACAGCCAGATTGCCAGATTAGGGAACCACCAGTGTGTGGACATGGACCTTCTCCTGGGAGACTGCGCTTTTTGGGGTAGGTCTTCGGGAGCCACTGCCCAGATGGAAGGAAAGAGCCATGATGATGGAATTTCGGGCGGCATGATATAAATTTATGTGAGGGGAGTTTATGATTTTTCTTAATCCCTATCATGGAGGCAGCCATCCAACCTGTCTGTGGATAAGGCTATCCTCGCCCCCAACTAAGGTTTCCAGGCTGCTTAGAGGAGTCCAGAGCATGTTGTGCACCTTTTATGACCAGATCTTGAGAGATAAAATTAAGTTGGAAAGAAACTAGAGTCATCCAGGTAAAAAGAACATTATGCACAAATTGTTTAGATGTGGGCTTCTGATTTGTTCTGAACGTGGTGGTCATTCATTCCATGACTTAGTTCCAATTTATGGATAGTGTCTTGAAGCCCCCTCAATACTCATAACTATAATAGCTTCTGTTTCTAGAAGATGACTATACGCCAGGTGCTTTATTCTAAATTTGATAAGGAAATGTAATCTCAGAAAGGTGAATTCACCCGCCCAAGGTCACAAAGCGGGGTCTGGATTCAGTTTTTCTGGCAGCCCCTGTGGTCTCTCCCATAATGACTTGGAATCCACCCCTTCCCCGAGACGAAATACTTCCATAGTTCACGCCTCTGGGTTCTAGGGGAGTGCTTCAGGCAGAGTCTCGCTTTCTCACAAGGGTCAGCCAACAGGAAACTGAGGAGTATCTCGAGATTAATCTTCAGAACCCCTCACTCCCCGAGCATCCCCCACCAAGCGCTGCCTTTCCGGTTCTATCCCTGCTTGATAAAGTATCCCAGCGGTGCTTTTGTATTTGAAAGGATGTGATCTGCGGAGGACTACTCTTAACACCGAGTGCTCTAATGGTGGGACTTGCAGCATTTCAGTGGCAAGATAATTGGGGAGGGGGACACAGAGTCTTCCCAGGGGCTTTAAACTGCATCACTGATCCTGCATCTCATTATCCATTAACTTCAGATGAAAGCTATAACATTGGATCCCTTTATTCTGATATTTGAAACTAAGCAGATAGGGGGCTAATTTCTCTGCTTTTACCTGACTGCTGGCATCAGGCAGATACCCTCCCGTGGTCCTGCCCCTTCTAGTCTTGGCCTCCCTCCCCTCAGGGGCAGGTCCCTCAGGGAAACAGCTCCCCACAGTGTGCCTGCAGGGGCCCTGTGGAAAAGGTTGAGTTGTCAAATGAGGAGACACCACAGCTAACACCCCCTCTCCCCCACCCCCCACCAACTCTGGAATGAAGATGGAGAGTTTTCTGTGCCTGGTTTGGTTCACGGAGACACATAGTCCATCATTTGATTTTCTACAAAGAGTATTCCTTCCCTGCCCCCCAGCATCCTCTAGTTTTTGCTCAGAGCTGGAAGGATCTTAGTGATGACCTAATCGAACCACTTTAGTGTGAAGGAAGGGAAATTGAGGCTCAGACAGAGGCCAGGATCCAGGTATTTTGACCCCCAGGCCACGCGGCATCTGGCTCTCTTTGCACTTCAGCTGGACACTTCTTAGCTTGCTCCCTCTAATTCCCAGGGTCCAAGCTGGCTTTCCCGGGCAGAGAGCACAGGCACCAAGGACCATCATGATGATGCAGGCCCTCCTGTCTGGTCGCGGCCGCTTTGGGCCACAGGCTACGTCATACCCACACCGTGCTCCATAATCCCACTAGAGCCCCCCTGTGATTTCTGTGAAGTCAGAGGGCCTCTCTGTTGTCCCTGTTTCTGCACGACTCCCTAGAGCTGGCCGGGGGCCTGGAGAGGGGCTGAAGGTCTCAGGCGGAGAGAAAAGGGGTAAGCACAACTTTCTTACCTCTGGTTTCCCTCCCTTCCAGCCTGCTATGAGGAAAGAGGCTGTCCTGGAGAGAGAAGTTTCCTTAATATGCTGTCAAGCCTTCCCCAAGCTTCAAAGGAAAAACTCCTGTCTTACTGTCTAATTCTGAGGACTGAAGGTCAGGGAAGGGAGATGAGCTGAATCAGCCTGAGGAATGCTGATTATACGTAAGAAAGAACTTGCCTGTCCTGAGAGTCTTCAGACAACTGTCAACTCTGAATGCACCAGGTAGATTCTCATCCCCCCCACCCCCCGATATGGTCAAGTTAACCTCACAGGTTTCCTTCCAGGCCAAAGATTCTAGCTACTTTTCCCAGTATTTCGTGGTCTGTGTAATCCTAGATTCTTCAGGCAGTGCTCACGCACGTTCCCATGGGCCTTGGCCCTGGAAAGCATGTTTAAATCTCCTGTTGGCCCTAAAAAATTTTCCCCATCCCTAAGAAACAAAATTGAACCAATTCAGGAACAAAATCTACCAGATCTCTTGTCTGATGTGGCCACAACAGCACTGGACTGGGAGTCCAGAGTCTTGGTGTCTGTTATGGGCTGGATTATGTTCCTCCCCAAATTCATATGTTGACATCCTAACCCCCAGTACCACAGAAGGTGACCCTATTTAGAGAGAGGGCCTTTGAAGAGGTAACTGAGGTAACGTGCGGTCATACTGGTGGGCCCTAATCCAGTCTGACTGGACTGCTTGTAAGAAGAGGAGATTAGGACACAGACAGGAAAGACTACGTGAAGCCAAGACCATATGAAGCAGACCATCTACAAGCGGAGGGAGAGAGACCCCCAAAGAAACCAAGCCTGCGCGCCCGCGTGGCTCAGTCTGTTAAGCGTCTACCTTCAGCTCAGGTCATGATCCCAGAGTCCTGGGATCGAGCCCCACATCGGGCTCCCTGCTCAGCGGGGAGTCTGCCCTCCCTCTGTCTCCGCCTCTCCCCTGGCTTGCGCGCACGTGCTCTGTCTCTCTCGCTTGCTCTCTCAAATAAGTAAATAAAATTACAAATAAAAAAAAGAGAAAGAAACCAACCCTGTCAACACCTTGATCTTGGACTCCTAGACCTGCTGAACTTTGAAAAAATAAATTTCTATTGTGTAAGCTACCTGGTCTGCGGCACTTTATTCTGGCGTCCCTAGCAAACTCATATAGTATCTAAGTATGTCTTGGCCATTTATTTGCTGGGTGATCTTGGACATTTAAAACTGTCCAAGCCTCAGTTTCCACGTGAGCTCAAAGGTCCCTTCGATACCTAACATCCTGTGATCCCATGTAAAGGGAAAGCCCTGGTTATGCTACACGATTTTTACTTTCTTGTCAGTGATGTTGGATGTAAATGGGCACAGTTCTAGGTACATGTCCTCATCTAATCACACACACAGCCCTGCACCACGGCCCTGGCTTTCCAAAAATGCACAGTCCCTAAATGCCAGCGCCGACTCAGCTCTCGATGCGGACGTATTCGGGTCCCCTGACTCCGACGCTGTGGCTGTGGCTATGGTGCATCTCACAAAAATTGCTTGAAATGAGGACATTTGAGTCAGTTGACTGGTTCTGGTGAACATAGTGCCAAATAGCCCCACTGCTTTATCTCTACTTAACTGATGGATTTTATTTTTAAATTGCCAGATTCTGGCCTCCCTTTTTGAATCAGAATCACTCTGCTGCCATGCAAGGCCTCGCCAACCACTGTCTGACCCTCTCAGCAGCATCGCCTTTATTCTTTGAAGGGGTTGGTAAGTCGTCAAACCCAGACGACTGACGCGGCCTCCCTCAGGCCCACAGAAAGCACTCTCGGGCCAGGTCTGTAAGATGCCAAAGCACCCACTTGGGTTAGCCAATTGAGAGAAAAATCAGTCCACCTATACCCGTAGGACCCCGTAGGCAAAGCAACATCCCCTGTCAGTCTGAGCTGACCTAAAGTCTGTACGTGGCCAGTGTCTTTCCCTCTTCTTACTGAGCAGACCTCTTAGGACAAAGAATTGAGTGTCCATATGGTCCCGCACACGCATACATAGCATGCCACGGGACTCCTAGCCTTGTCTTTTGGGAAGAGAGGACCAGGGGGAACAGAGAACTTGTGCTGTCGGGGGCAATGGGAAGACCTTGGGATGACTTGTCTCTGGTGCATATCTGCACGGATGTGACACAGAATGCAGCTTTGGCTGATATTCGACCTGTTTGATGAGATGAGAGGGGAAAAGCCAGCTAGAATGGACCTTGGCCATGTTAACTGGTCATGAGTAAAAGTGTATATTTGCATGCGTCCAGGCTTTTATACTAGGCTTGTTGTAATTTTATTCCAGAGCTTCGTTTGTGTCCCTGCGTATTCACGTATGTCTGAGGGTTCGGACTGGTGTCTCTGGGTTTCCCACATGGCTGTTTGCTGGTGCGTACTGGTACGCTTGCACCTGTCTGAGCGTTTGCATGGTTTGTGCATGGCCTGTGTGAGCGGCTGGATCTGCCTGTGCCTCTGTGCATCTCTCCTCTTGGGTTTCTGCAGGAGGAAGCTATTCCGTGTACGTATCTGCGTGTCTTTGGAGATCAGTAAGTCCAGTGAGACTTCAGACATTGTGAAGTCTGCCTGGCAAGCCAAGGATGCAATCTGATGCTAGAGAATGGTTAGGCAGGCCTTTTGCTCAGACTCCTTCGGGCTCAACAACTATTTTCTTCCAAAATGAGGTCTTCAGTGTCTTCCAAGGGCCCCTTCTGGCTGCTCCCACCAGTTCTAGACCTCCAGGGTCCCCTGTCAGCCCATTTTTAATGGACCTAATGAGTTGAGGGGAGTGTCTAGAGGTGAACTGGGATTTTAAGATGGAAATAAAAAAGGAAACTTCATCCTTGCCTCCCCACTCTACTCATTTTCCCTTACTGACATTCATCAACTCTGAGCACGAGGCACAAAGGAGTCAGCCGCTCTGCATTGTTAAAGACCTTTCTCCATTCTTTAAAAGCTAACAAATTTTACTGAAAAATTTTTAGGTGGGTATGATAACAGTATTGTGGTTATGTTATAAAAAAAAGTCTTTATCTTTTAGAGGTATTCATTGAATTGTTCATAGGAGAGGTGACATGACGTCTGAGATTTGTTTCAAAATATATGAGGTAGTATTGGGTTCAATGTAGATAAAACTAGATAGGTCATGGGTTGATCATTGTTAAAGGGAGGTGATGGGTAAAGGAGTGTTTGCTTATATCATTTTCTCTACTATTGTGTTTGGACTTTTCGATAGTAAAAAAGGAATCATGTTCACTCAGGCATCTCCTACTATTTCCCCACTACACTCTCCATCCAGAAATGTAGCTGAGACTTTAATTATTTCCCCCCATTATGTGGATGAGGAAGTGGAGACTCTCACTGGGTAAGGGAAAGCAAGTGGAAGCAGAAAGCCTGAATTCAGGCAGCCTGACTTCCAAGCGAAGGTTCTTCTCATTGGATCCTGCATAAACATGAGCCTCGCACAGCCATAAAACATAGAATTTGTGAATAAATACTTATCGGATTAATGAAAGAACGGAGACTCCAGTTGCGCATACATTTGCATGGGGCTCACCCCGACAGGTGTAGGGACACCCAAGGGCTCCACCTCTGCATCTACACAGCAGATACACCCCTCAATTCACACAGCTATGCTGTCCTTGGTTGGACCCTTGTAGGTCACTTATTTTGAAAAGATGTGTTAGACATGATGTTTGGGGAAAGAAAAAGAAGGGCATATTAGATTGTTCCACCCGTTCTGTGTGCTCATGAGCAGATCTGAGCAATTTACGCACCCTCAGTGAGGATGTACCAACAGGAGACCTGGAAGGAAGAAATGTGCTGACAATGGACAGATCAGGCCCAGGACCACAGACACATGGAGAGTTTGGTGAGGACGGAAACGCTGTCAGGCTGGTGCCTTGTACCTCTTAACAAAACCATAACTTTGCAGGCAGGTACAAGAGCGTCTTCTCCTCTAAAACATAGATACGTTCAGATAAATACAACCACCACATACACTTCCAGAAAGAGCCTGTGCATGGCGCATAGCCACCTTCCATACACATGCTATACAGCCATGTCTCTAGAGAGAGGGGTTCTGAGTGGGCACACACAGGTCTAGGAGTCAGAGGACAGGAGTTCGAGTCTCCTGTCCACCACTTGCAGAGCATGTCATCTTCAGCAAGTCACATCACCCTCTTTGGCTCAGTTTCCCCTCCTGAAACATGAGACTGATAGTAATAGCTAAGCCGCCCGTCTCAAACAGTGCTAAACACAGGAAGGCCATTTTACCTATAAATTTGTATCTTATTCTACATTTTCATACTAAAAATGACGAATATATATCTATGACAAACATAGCATATATGTATGTATGTCTAGCTTTCTGTTAACCTATCTATGGGATAGAAAAACTGAGTAAGTTGCCTAAGATGACGCATTCTAGTACAGCACGGAACAGTGGAATGAGGTTTTGGAATCAGAAGCACCACTAATGAGCTAAAACAGTATCCAATATAAATGTTATGGAGTGGCTTCTGCTGGTTAGCTCAGCCAACTAGATCAGTGGTTCTTAAACTGTGGTCCAAGGATCCCTGGGGGTTCTTGAGGACACTTTCGGGAGCTCTGCGAGAGGTCCTTCCTCTCCCAGCTACTTCTCTGCATGAGGCTACGTACTTCATATAGTTCAACCAAAACAACGTACTGCAACAAATTGAATGCAGAAACAGGTACAAGAATCCATTCGTCTCCTGTGAAGCTGGACATGAAAGGAATTTGCCTCCATGCGAAAACAGTGACATTCTTCTCACTTAATTTTTTGGAAAATATAGTTATTTTTCTTGAAAAGTTAGTTACATTAACATGTAATGGATTCGTTATTATTATTTTAAAAGATTTTTAGGTTTCCATTTTAATTTCTAAGAAGGTAAATATGGGTAGATATAACCCATATTTTAAAAGTTCTTTGAGATTTTAATGATTGTCAAGAGTGTGAAGGGATCCTGAGACCAAAAGTCTGAGAACCACTGGGTTACAGCCTGGTGTTGACAAGGACAAGAACCCGCGAAGGCCAGCCAGGGAGCGAGGTTACTGTAGGCGCTCAGGCTGGTGTGGCCCCGCGCCCTCACCGGTGCTCCCTGCTAAACTCAGCCCATCCTGACAGCCAGGGCCGCTGTCCATCACGAGCAAAGGATTGAAGGGTTCAGAGCACCCTCTCTGGAGTCAGGCAGTGGACTGGAATCCTGGCTCTGCCAGTGGCCTGGGCTCCCTCAGCTTGCTGCTGTGTAAAGTGCAGATCGCAGTAGCTCGAAGGAGAGGGCGAACTTAGCCAGCGCCTGGTCCAAGGTACGCGCTTAAGAAAATGCCTGTTATCGTTCATAGTAATAGGAAGAAGGAGGAGGAGGAGGAGGAGGATAGCACTTACTGAAAGCTTACCCTGTGCCGGGCACTCATCGAAGTGCTTTTCCTACATTAACACCCTGACTCCTCCAACACTGCTGTAAGGCAGTTACCGACCCCAGGAGATAGTATTGAGGTCCTGCTGTCCCTGCCGCTGGCGCTGGCGTGGTGGCGGCGGTGGTTTCCTAGGTCCTGCCTGCAGGGCAGAGTCATGCAGACTGGAGGGTTAGAGAAATGTTTGTGGTTTTGATTTCACTTTGAAAAAGTGAATGTATTACGTGAGGAATCTGATCTTCCAGAAGCCTCTGACTCTGCCTCCTTCCTCTATAGCCAGCCCAGGCCTAAGGAGCCAAGTTGCAGGATCAAGGGTGCGACCTCAGGGCACATAGCCTTTGGTGAAGGGGTGAGCCTGGGAGAGCAGCATGTGGGAGAGAGGGGACAGCAGAAGCCTCTGTTAACAGGGACATTAGTGGTAAGTCGAAGAGCCTACTTCACAGGAGCTCGAGCTGGGATGTTATTTTCTGTCACACATTATGTCTACTCACACGCACGTGCACGCACGCACGCATACAGACGCGCGTGTGCCTTCAGCAAAGTCACCTCCCCATGCAGATATGAACAGAAGAAGCAAATGTATTGAGGTCCTGGCATAAATCTGTCATGCGTGTTTTGAGGGTGTGTTCCTAGGTAAACATGTGTGCAGAGAGAAAAGACTGAAATTATAGGCTGGAGGGAGGGACTCTCTCCCCAGTCTTCCCTCTTCCATCCTGACTAATTAGCAAAGATGCCATAACACAATATAGACTCCTGTCTCCCGTATCTTTCTTTGGTCAGGTTCCCCCAGAGAACATCCTGGTGGATAGCGGCCTATCCAACCAGTTGAAGGGCAGGGGGGAATAGTTCAGTTGCCTCTCATTGCCATGGAAACTAAGTGGCAGAGCCACAGGGAGCATGAATCTGGGGCTCTTGGCCAACCACTGGTCTTCAAGGACAGAAGAGGGAGCAGGATGCCAGGCAGGCTAAATCTCAGGATGGAGCTGGAGAAAAGGGAGGGAGGAGAGGACTTATTCGTATCTACCGGTTTTCAGTTGTGGGCAGTAGGGCAGGGGCCTCAGCTTTATTCTGATCTGGTGCTCTGGGACAGAAAGTGCGTTCTTGCTAAAGATAGGTCTAGCAGGCGGAGTTCTAGAGTCTTGACCTGAATTATCTGGACTCAGACCGAACTGGATTGACTAAGAGAGGAAAAGACATTCTATTGTTTACCCAGACTGGGTTTACCACCCTCTCCTTAAGCTTTGAAGACCATGTATTCTTGGATATGTTTCTTATTTATTTTTTGGAAGAGAGAAAAGAAGCCCTCTAATGAGCACAGTGTGGACACTGTCTTGGTCCCCTCAGCTAGGATCATGGACTTCTGGGTGGGGTTGGGGAAAGGACTGGTATCCAAGATCTACAAAGAACTTCTCAAACTCAATACACGAGAAACAAATAAACAAATCAAAAAATGGGCAGAAGATATGAACAGACACTTTTCCAATGAAGACATACAAATGGCTAACAGACACATGAAAAAATGTTCAAAATCATTAGCCATCAAGGAAATTCAAATCAAAACCACACTGAGATACCACCTTACGCCAGTTAGAATGGCAAAAATAGACAAGGCAAGAAACAACAATTGTTGGAGAGGATGTGGAGAAAGGGGATCCCTCCTACATTGTTGGTGGGAATGCAAGTTGGTACAGCCACTCTGGAAAACCGTGTGGAGGTCCCTTAAAAAGTTAAAAATTGAGCTACCCTATGATCCAGCCATTGCACTACTGGGTGTTTACCCCAAAGATACAGACGTAGTGAAGAGAAGGGCCATATGCACCCCAATGTTCATAGCAGCAATGTCCACAATAGCTAAATCGTGGAAGGAGCCGAGATGCCCTTCAACAGATGACTGGATTAAGAAGTTGTGGTCCATATATACAATGGAATATTACTCAGCAATCAGAAAGAATGAGTTCTCAACATTTGCTACAACATGGACGGCACTGGAGGAGATAATGCTTAGTGAAATAAGTCAAGCAGAGAAAGACAACTATCATATGATTTCTCTCATCTATGGAACATAAGAACTAGAATGATCAGTAGGGGAAGAAAGGGATAAAGAAAGGGGGGGTAATCAGAAGGGGGAATGAAACATGAGAGACTATGGACTATGAGAAACAAACTGAGGGCTACAGAGGGGAGGGGGGTAGGGGAATGGGATAGACCGGTGATGGGTAGTAAGGAGGGCACATATTGCATGGTGCACTGGGTGTTATACACAACTAATGAATCATCGAGCCTTACATCGAAAACCGGGGATGTACTGTATGGTGACTAACATAATATAATAAAAAATCATTATTAAAAAAAAAAAAAAAAAAAAAAAAAAAAAAAAAAAGAGTTCTAATTGCTCAGAAAACGACTTTGCCATCAAGGGAAGGGGCAGGCTCCCCTGCCAAGGCCATCTCCCCTCTATGGTCAGGATATGAAGATATGTTCAAACTCTGGAGCCCAAAACAGCCCCCGGAGAACTGGGGCAATTACCTAAGTCATTCTTCACCAAACCCATCGACCTCAGATTCCTTGCCTTCACCTGAATTTAATGGGTAACTGTCCCAGTGAGACAAGAGACTGGTCCCTGGGGGCCAAGACTCAAACTCTGCAATCCCAGGGCCCTCTCCAGCTGGGAGAATGAAATGCAAGTGGGGGGGTGGGGGGGGAGGGTTCTCAAGGGTTGGCCTCAAAGGTCTCTGAGCGCTGGGGTAACAGAGCAGGCTAGACGCCAGAGGCCCTCCATTTGGGGCTTCTTTGACTCCCAGAAGTGGAGGGAGGCAGAAAAGGAGGAAAGGAGGGTGTAGGGGGAGGGGCAGGCAGGAACAGATGCTTCCAGATCTAAAGAAATAATTTGAGGGGGCAAGGCAGGATCAAACGGAGGAAGAGGAGGGGGAGGTGGGGGGAAAGGGAAGAGAACAAAGGTATGGCGGGGATTGGAGCCTCTTTGGTGGAGGAGATAAAGGGGAATCCGGGTGAGCTGGCCAAACCGACATCTGCCCAAGCTGTAAAATCTTGTTCTATTTGCTGCTGGCTCTGGAGCGGTCCGTCCACTCCGCCCCTGAGGTGGCCTGGACTGGAGGCTCAGCCAGGAACCTTTGAACCTCAGCTGTCCCTCCCAGATTGCTGCCCCCGCCTTTTGGTTCCTTTTCTCTGCTTTCTCAGTTGGAGGGGAGTTCTAGGAGGAGCACTGGGGCTGGGGATCATCCCAGAGGTTTGCTGCAGGATGAGAGGGGCAGAGGAGCAAGGATGTGAGGAAACACGGAGCACAGAAAGCAGTAGAAATGCCAGGCAGAGACCTCGAAACAGTCAAGCAAAGACAGGCAGGGCTATAGGCAGTCACATTCTAAAATGGGTCAAAATGGTCAGACAGAGTCCAAGAAGAAAGGTTCCCAAGTGGGGGGGGGAGGGGTGGGCATCTCTCCATCTCAGCTTTGAGCTTGGTTGGGCAAGATAGGGCTGAGGTGGGGAGCTGGGGAAAGGCAGGAAGCAAATGTCCATGGAGAATATTCCATACCTCCCCCATTTTCTCTTCTCCCCCAACTCCCTGCCTTTTTTGCCTCCAGCTAGAACCAACCGTATTCTGCACCCTTATTTTCCAAAGTCTATTCTAGCCGAGTGGAAAGACTCCACATGTCCAAAGTTACGAACATTGCACTACTGCCCAAGGGACCAGAGGCCAGCAATCACTGGGTTGGGGAGAGGGATGGAGGAACAAGAACAAAAACAAACTGGTTGGGGGACATCTCCCAAGTTACTCACTCCCCACTCACACCCCACCCACCCCCGCCCGCTGCCGCCCATGGATAACCCAGTCCTGCCCCTGCCCGTCAGATTTGAGAGCAGGTCTCCCCTTTCGTAAGAACCCTGACCCTCATCTGGCACCCTGAGACAAAGGCCAGGGGAAGAGGGAAGAAATTCTTCCTCCGGTTTGGGGTGGAGGTGCAGGGAGGACCCCTTCCGGGCCTGGAATTCCTGGGATGGAGGGGACCATTTGTTGGTTTGATGGCCTGGGATTCTTCTCCTCTCTGCGTGCCCACAAAAATCTTGAGAGGGTCCCTTTCCCCGCTCTTGTAACTCGGAGTAACTACGCTTTCATTTCTCAAGAAAATGGAATCCGAGCTGGTGGTGGTCGCGGTGGGGTCCTGCTGGGTCGAGGAGCAACGGAGAGCGTGCTCAATTTCCCACGAAACAACTGAAGGCGGAATAGGGCAAAGAGAAGGGAGCCTGGCTGTTAAAGGGCGAGCCCCGGGGGTGGCGCGGAGTTCACCGCGCAGTGAACCCGCTCGGCCGGTCGCGCAGCCCGCGGCCCCCGCCCACAGCCCTATTGTCCGCGGGCCGAGCCGGGGTCGTGACCCAGCTGGAGGCGACACGGCGCCCGGAGCGGCCGTGGCGTGGAACCCGGAGGGGGCGCCGGGCCGCCGGCGGCCTCTCGCGCGGCCCCTTTGCCCGGGCTGGCCCCACTCCGCCATCCTCGGGACCCTGGTCGCTCCAGGAGGGAGCGGGGACCCCCCCGGGCGGCGGCCGCGTCGTGCCCCATTCTCGGGCACCCGCCGCCTGGGCAGCCGGGGGCCGGCGCGGGAACCTCGGGTCGGACTCTCCGTCCTAAGGCTCGCCCCCCGGAAGTTCAAATACGCTTCCCTCTCCCAGTCCCCGAGGCTGGGCAGGTCAGGAAGGGGGAGTGAGTAGAGGGGACACCCCTACCCCATCACGACTGGCAGGAGACACCCGGGAGGACCCTACGCCTTAGGAAATCTGGCAACTCTGATGGGGGCTGGAAATTTAAAATAGTCCTTTCCATTTATTAGACTCCTTCACTCTGTTTTCACCCTCAAACATGGGAGAGCACCCCCCACCCATCCTTGTCTTCCCCGCCTCGGAATGGGTCAGCTAGGCGCGACTGCAGGAACAGGGCGCAGCAAGAGGGAGCTGCCCAGGCCCTTGCCTGTGTCTGCAGGGGTGTGGGCTGCGCTTCTGGGTGGGCCCTGTGGCTGAAGAAGCTCCTGAGCGGACCCCAGAGAGAAGAGAAGACAGACCCTGAGGCGTGGAGACAGTGCCGGGTCTGAGAAGGGGCTCCGTACCTGGAGGGCAGCCGGGCAGACCTTGGTTTCTCTCTGCTGCCCAAATCCAAAAGGGGTCCGCACGTCTGGAGCTGGAGAGTTTCAAGGTGGCTGAGGGACCCCTTCAGGTCTCCGGTTCAGTGTACCGGGCCACTTTTAATTCTCAAGAGGCGACTAAAACTCTGATACCCCAAACAGCCACAAGCTTCGAGAAAAAATTTAAATGGGGCTAGCTGTATGGGGTGTAGAAAAAGCAGGCCAAGTTGGGGGGGGGGTCAGTTCAATCAGAAAGATTGGTCAGAGGCAAAGACTTTTTTCCCTACCAAATCCCCCAAATATTTATTTTGGGCTCCTGCCCATCCAGATAAATCAAGCTAACAGATTAGGAAGTGCATAAAATTGTATTCTTAGATAATGATATCCAGAGAGGTAATAAATATTCCCTCTGCTCTGGTGGCCGCTGGAGTTGGGGAATCCTCCCTCGGTCTCTTTTTCCAAGCCTGGGAAGGTTCTCAGAATTAGCTCTCCGAAAGTGGGGTACCAGGTAGAAGCTGTGGAAAACTATAAGAAGTGGCTCTCCCCCAGGACTGGGCAAAAGGCAGAGGAAAAGATGGTGGAATTGCCCCAGGCCACTGCTCCTCCCTCCTTCCCGTCATAGCACCCTCAATCTCGAGGGCCCCCTTCGGAGTCTGTCTTCCCTAATCTTGAACAAGCAGACAAATGGTGCCCAGCAGAGGGTACCCTGGTCCCAAGCTCTGGAGAACCCCTTGTTTTATCTTCCGTTCCACTCCCCCAAACGCACACATACACGTCCATCTAACAGCGGGAAGGCAGCTGTGAACTGCAATCCGCTAAGTCCACGCATGAAAAAAAAAAAAAGGGGGGGGGCTGATGCCCAGATTGCAGAGAAAACTTTGTAGGAAACTTCATACAAGCAGCAGCAAGACGCCCTCAGAGAAATAAAGTTCCCCAGTCCTTCCCCCACCCCAGGCTCACTGCCCCCCACCTTCTCCTTTCTGAGCCAAGTTTCTTCACTCCCCAGGTACACGAGGCAGCACAGAAACTCCATTTTCCCCAAGCAGAAGCCCTCTGTTCATGATTGGTTTTCCCGCCTTCCCTCCCCAAGATCGGGAGTTGAGCTAAAAATGGAATGGCCAACAGAGACAGAGTTGAAACTGCTGTGCTCCTCGCCCTGAGCAGATCGAGTGCTAACTACTTACATGGCAAGGGGATTTGTGACCTGTGGGGATCTCCTGGTGCTTGGAGAGAAGGACCTTGGAAGATTGGCCTTGCCGCTTTCACCCCGTCTTCTTTTAACTTAGCCATTGGAGAGAGAGATACAATACGCTAGCAGGCATTCATGCGCCTTGCCTCTCCCATTACTCTGGGCAAGAAATCCCCAGCCCTACAAAAGCAGTGGCATCCTATCTGGAGACCAGGGGCTGAGCCAGGGCTGGCTTGGGAGGGTCGGAGATGGGGGTGGGGGAGAGGTCAGAGGCGCTGCTGAATATAAAGGCGATGGGAGAGAAAATGCTGTGTTCTTCCCGTGAACCTGGGCTGCGTCCTCCCCGCCCCCCCCCCCCCAGCCTTTCCCCTCTGCTCAACCCAACTTCCATAAAAGCTCTAGCCCTCTGGCAGCATCGCATGGAGCAGCCGCCTCAGCGGGACCCGGACTGTTGGAGCTAGGGGCTCCGGCCCAGGTCGGCCCTCCACACCCCTCACTCCACCCCACCCCATCCTTCCCTGGCACCCTGATCCCATTCCGGGGTGGTCAGGCCCAAGAAAAGGAGAGCTTGGGGAAAGAAGAGAGAATGGAGCCCACTGGAGGGAAGGCCAGAGGCCAAAATCTCTAAAAACTCAAATGTAGGGGGGTTCAGTTTCATTTCATTTGTCAAGAATTAGGGATTTCTGATGTGTCCCCTTGTCACACCAAGAGGAACAGAGAACAACTGCGTGTGTACATGTGAGAGGGAGGGAGAACTGAAGCCCCCGAAAGAAGGCAAATGAAAGAACTGTCCCAATCCTTTCCTGAGCGGGAGGGTCCCTTCGGCAAGTTCAGGGAGAAGCTTAAGAATGAAAAGATAGTAATTTTTCTCCTCCTCACTTTCATGTCTTCCACTTTGGGGAAGAGAGGGGAATCAATTCCTCTAAAACCAAAGGAGCAAAGTTAGAAAAGACTATGGATCTCAAGTTCCTTTTCTTTCTCTTTTGCCCCTCTTTTTCCATTTAAACTTCCTTACAGGGTTGAAAAGACACCCCAGTCCACCCCTCAGACCTTCCTTCCCTTTCCCCAAGCATAGTTCGAGCCCCTCTTCCTGCCCCAAAGTCAATTACCTCAAGATGCTAGGAGCCACAGTCAGATTTGGCCCCTAATTCACTGGATTACACCAAATAACTCCAGATAATTGTTGGCCCTGCTTCCTCACACTGGAGGCAGCGTGTTTTGCTGTCTCCAGGGCACCATTGAGGGAGGAGAAAGTAGACCTGCAGGACCAAGTGATTCCCCCCAACACACACACACACACACACACACACACACACACACACACACACACACAGATGGACGCGCCCACACGTACTCCACTCCAAGTTACCAGCCAGCAAGTGGTTCAAGAAGAAATAAATCCGAAGCACTCCCAACAACAGATTTGCACAACTGTCCCATTGCTACCTTTCACTCCAGAATTTGGGGAGAGGGGATAGGGGTATCCCTGGCTCCTCTACAAATCCCAGATCTCTTCGCCCTCTCTTCTATTTCTGGTAGCCCTCCCTTCTGAAATTTGGATAAATTGAGAAGCTCACCAAGTACCCACCCCACCTTCTCCCAACAAACAAGCAAACACTTGAGCAGGTCTGTTTAGGGCCTGGTCTTCAGGATCAGGATTATTTGGGAGCCTTTGGCTTAAATTAATTATTCAGGTAATCCAGGCCAGTTTTTGTTGTTGTTTGTTTCTCTCTCTCTCTCTTTTTTATCCCCAAGGAAACAATTGGAATTTTTTTTTTTTTTTTAAACAGCAGGGAGAGCTTTTCCCAGCTATCCCCAAGCCCTGCCAGGATCTGGGAGCTTATAGGAAGAGGGGTGGTCCCTGCCTCTCCCTGTGTCTTTTCTCAACACCTGGCAGGTCCATGATAAAAGTTAGGGAAAAAAAATAAAAGTTCTTCATTATCTCCAGGCATCAGGCTTTGAGGCCTACCCATGCAAGGGGGCCTCCCAGGCCTCTGGCCTCCACTTCACCCTTCTTTCCAAGTCTAAACAAACAGAGAAGCCATCCTGACAGGTCACTTTGCTGTTCCAGAATCACCAGCTCAAAATCTTCCTTCTTTTAAGAAGCACAGGCACTGTCGAGAGGCCATCTTCCTTAATCCCTCATCCCCAAAGAGTCCTAAATGATGAAAACTCTTCTCTCCCTCCCACTCCCCAAACTTGCCTTCTTGTCTGCAAATCAGGCAGGCCTACTCAGCAGAGAGGAAAGAGAAGAGGGGAGAGGGAAATCAACAAAAAGGAGACACTGAGCCTAACTAGAGAAAAGTGAGACCCTCCCAGCTCCTCTATAAGTACCCCCAGGAGAGTCTGGCCTCCCTGCAGACTCAGGCAAGGGGCAGGAGAAATCGGCACTAACCTTCCACATTCCCTCTTTTGAGAACCCCCTGCCCCAACCCCCTTGCCGGTTGGTCTAAGGACATTGGAAACCGAGCTGAGAGTTAAGATTTGTGTGTTTGCTTACAGTCAACTTAGGCAACTACAGAGAAGGTGGGATGTTACCAGGCCAGAAGGAGGAGGGGGATAAAAAGAAACCATCAGACATTGACGTAAAACTAATTCACATCCACTGGTTTATTATTGATCACGGGGCATTTCACATCGACACTAAAATTCTTTATTGCAAGTTTTACAATAATCAAGTAAATTCAGTCCAAAAACACAATAACCACGATGGCGGGGGGGGGGGGTTTCTACCTATAGACTGCCTCTCTGAACTGAAAGTTCATTTTTATTTTCTTTTGGCTTCTCAAACTGAACAGCTCTGAGAGGCTCTTCAGATGCATTTAGCTTTGTCTGCTGTCGTCCCCCCTCTCCTCCCAGCCCCCCCCAACAATAATACAAAAGAACTTCATAGCTTTGTTCTCCTTAAAATGACTTCCCCCTCACTAACCTCCCCCTGGTGCATTTTCAATGCAAAAGGCCTAAGGAAAGAGGGGGGAAGGAGGAGGAGGAGAGGAGGAGAATTGGCTTTAAAATCTCTCTTTCCTTTTTTCTTTTCCTCATTTCCCCTGAAATTCACCCAAACCAGACCATCGCACCTTGCAATATATAATTTTTGCAGCTTTTTCCTTAAAAAATAAATAACCCCCCAAAATGGCCTTAAAAAAAAAAAAAAAAACAAACCCCAGCAGGTACCATGCTAAGACAACATCACATGCTTAAAAGGGTCCTTAACAGTGGAAGGGAGAGAAGGGCAGAAGGCTTGTTTATCTGTTTTGTCAGTTTGGAATTGACAAGGGATAATGTGGGAGGAAGAGAGAAAAGAACCAAAAAATATATATATATTAAATTCTATAAATAAGAGTCAATTTGTGTGTGAGGGGAGGATGGGGGCAGGGGTGGGGGCAGGGGGTGAGTTATGTTTTATAACCTGGTAATGTCCTCTGCCCGTTGCTGCTCCGGCGGCGTGGCGCTCTGGGAGTGGTCTTCAGAAGTGCCCGGGGTGGCTGCCGAGAGGGTGCTGGGCGCAGCGCCGGCCGGGGGCGCTGACCTGACTTTGGTGTTGGGGAGCCGGTGGTCCTTCTTCCATTTCATGCGACGGTTTTGGAACCAGATTTTGATCTGCCTCTCAGAGAGGCACAGCGAGTGGGCGATCTCGATCCTTCTCCTTCGGGTCAGGTAGCGATTGTAATGAAACTCTTTCTCTAATTCCAGGACTTGCTGCCGGGTGTAGGCTGTCCTCGAGCGCTTGGGTTCCCCTCCGTTATAATTGGGGTTCACTGGGGGGAGGAGGAGGGGAAGAGCAAATAGTGGGGTTCAGAGGCAGCAGGCTCCCGCCCCCCACCCTCACCCCATCCTCGGCTCTGTGGAACAGGAGGAGGGGGTGGTGGAAATAAAGTCATCAAGCTAAATGGGTTATAAAGAAGTTGAAGGAAGCTGGAGACTTTGTAGTGTAATAAGAGGGGAATCCTCATTGTAACGACACTGAATTATTTATGCGCCCTTAGAAAGCGAGCACAGTTTTCACACATACATAACAGATCGTAGCACATGGCTCGGACTGCCCAGAGTAGCTAAGCCATAAAATTTATGGGGGATGTAATTACCCATTCTCGCTCGTAAATCCAGTTCAATTGTGCTAACCCAGAGTCGCTCCTGGAGAGAGAGGGGGAAGGAGAGAAAGGAGGACGGGGGCCGGAGGGGGCCGGGGAGGGTGGGGAGCGCCGGGGAAGAGGGGAGGGAGGGGGAGAGCAAAAAGCAAAGTTGCCTACCCGTGCTAACGTGGATTTTTTTCATCCATGGGTAGACTATGGGTTGCTTGCTGGCGGCGCTGGAGGGATGGTCAGGGGCTGGCTGGCTGCAGGCTGGCGGGGCTGGGGACGGGGAGGCGGAGGCGCCTGAGAGAGGCGCCGGCTCGCAGAGCGGCTGTGATTTCTCGGGGTGGTGGTGGCCCGCCTGGGCCGGCCCGTGGCCTCGCGAATTGCCCGGCCCCTGGAGACTGGTGCAGCTATACTGGCGCTCGGGGTAGCTAGGGCGCGGAGGCGGTGGTGGGTACAGCTCCTGGTGGTGATGCTGGAATCCCGATTCCCTGGTCCGGCCGTAATATTCCGGACTGTGCTCAGGGATGTAGCTATTTTGCGAATATTCTTCGCATGGAGGAAATTTCGGATCGATGTAGTTAGAGTCCATCAAATACGAGCTCATGATCATTAATTTCTGGAGTGGAAAATAATTTTTCTCGCTTTGTCGTTTTTCTGCTCCATAAAGCCCTCCTACTAGCTAGCGACCCTGTAAAGTTACTTTCACCATGTGACTCCGCCGGCCAATCACACGGAGCAACCCAGTCCCCGGATAAGGAACCGAATCGCTTTATTCAAAATGTATCCAATTTTTTTTTGTGTGGTGGTGGTGGTGGTGGTGCTGGGGGTGGTGGTGGTGGTGATGTGGGGCTAGCCGGCGGGGGCTGAGGTGCCCCCAGTGCGCACCCCGCCAACTGACAGCCCTCCCCTGCAAAAGGAGATGGGAAGCCCCCAGCTCCCTTCCAGAGCCTGGGCTTTGGGGGGCTGTCGGGAGGCTGTGGTTCAGCCCGCTCCCAGAGTCTCCCCGTGGGCCTCCGGTGGGCCCCTGGGCCTCGGCTCCTGAGCTTTTCGAGAGGTCTCCATTCATGGCGATCCTGTCTCAGTCTGTGTAGGTCACCGGGCAGCGCCCCTCTTTTGCAGGAAGAGGAAGTTGAATGAGGAGGACTGGAGTGGAGGTTGGATGGGGAGGGGCCCAGGCTGAGCCCAGGAGGCTGGAGAGCCTGGGGTGCCCCCCATCCAAGGATACCAGAGTCCAGCCCCCTTCCCCATACACACTCACCCAACCCTCTGGCCATGGGGCCGGCGAGGCAGGGTCCCAGCTGGACCGGGCAGGTAGAGGCAGCGGGACGCAAATGATTCTGATGTCATTTCTGGAGGTCTGGGGGTTGAGCCCCCGCTGAAGAGAGACAGGAAGTGGTTGGCAAAAGCAGAGTTCAGAAGCCTTGCCCTCCTCCCCTAGTACCCACTGACCCTCCCTGCCCCGGCCCCAGAGCAGAGGATCTCTTCTTCCGCTGGCTGCTGTTTCCACTCTCATTCCATCTGGCCTGCTGCTTTCTGACAACTACCTCCAGGGCTGGCTCCTAAGGACCTGGGGCGAGCAGGAGAGGGATCTGCCAGGAGCCGGTGCCCTGCGATGGTGCCCAGCCAAGGCCCTGAGAGCTCTTCTTTCTTCATCCCTACAGAGGGATGAGCTTAGCCGACCAAGCTAAGAGGGAGGCCTGTGTGGGTAGAGCCTGCTTCCGGCCAGGGATTGTATCCATGTAACACATGTGTTTACATGTAAACACACATTCCCAAGGGCCAGCTCCAGGCTGCCTTCCAAAAGCTGAGGGGTGAGCTCACCAAGCTGGGGAGGCTGGGCAGGCCTTGGGGGTCTCCAGTCCATTCCTACCCGCTCCCCTTTCTCTGCCACCCACCCACAGGAATACCCTGATGGCGGGGTGGCAGGGCCATGGAGAAAGGAGGGGGCAAGAAAGGGCTGCTTTTTCTGACCCCCCCCCCGCCAGGGGTGGCCACGTCGTGCCACCAATTCCAATGAGCTGATCGCATAACTCTGAGTTGGGGGTGGCGGAAGGGGGAGCCCAGGGAGGGAGCTGGGTCCCCTTGTTGTACTTGATAACAATTATAGTTTAAAATCATAGCTTGCCGGGGCTCGGCTATATTTTACTTGATAACAATAAAAGTGACACATAAAGTTAACTGTTTATGTTTTATTTATTAGACTAAATCTGCCAGCGGTGGTAGGAGCGCTTGCCTCCTCGCTACAGCTTTTATAGGCCTGTAAAACGTCATAAATCAGTCTCGCGGAATCGCCCGCACTCTTTGTGTCGGCGGCGCAGGGCTGGCGGCCGCTGGCTGCCTGCTCCCTCCTTTCCACGAAAAGTCGTAATGTGATTTTTTCCCTCTGATTTTATTATTATGATCGCCGCCGTGATTAGTCAATCTACCTCTAATTCGCCGCCCTACGCTGCCTCCTCCCAGCCCAGCCTGGTTGACACTTGAATAAGTACCTTTTAAAACGGCATAACAACTATTTGAGGGTTTAATTAGAACATCTGCAATTAAGGGAATGAGGAGGGAAAGGGAAAAAAAAGAAAGCCCTCGTGAGAGGGAGACTGAAGGCGGGAGATTCCCCACCTGTCTTTCACCACCTTAGGGATGTGGGAGAGGGGGTCCCCACGTCCAAATTAGGGCTCACCCTGAGGGCAGGAACGAGAACCGCCTGGGCCCGCTGGCCACTCTCTATCCTCCAGGGCTGAGTCTCTCCTCGCCCAGGCTCTCCAGGAGCCAGGGCTTGGGGGCCCCTGGATGCCCTCTCCCCAGGAGGACAATGCCCTGTGCCCCTACCACCAGGAGAGTGAGGGAACAGGAATTCCCTCAGAGAAGAGTCCCAAATTTCCCAGTGGGTCCCTGCCCATTCCTGTCTGGGACCGTCTGCGTGTGAGGACTGGCCAGTTTGGGTGGAAGAGGAACGTGAAACTGTGGGGAAGAGAAGGCTGCTGCTTGGTTGATAGTGGTTTGGAGCCTGGGAGGTTTTATTTGTTCTAATTATTGGGGGCAGGGGTGGGTTAATTATAAGTTGCTGGAAGAGGGCAAAGGGAAACCAATGCTGAATGCTGCCCTACATAAAAGTCTGAACCGCAGCCCCAGACTGCCCCCCGGGGAGAGCCAAAGCTCCAGAGAGCTCAGGTAGGGTGGGGGAGGGTTGCTGAAGGAGGAGGAAGCCTTCCAGCCCCACCCCCAGCCTCCCTTCAGGCCAGCACCTGGATCAGGCTGCCCCACCCAATCCTGGCCGAGAATATTCTCTTCCTCACCTTGGAAAGGTGAGGTCTTGGCCTGGCTCCTCCGCTCCCAGCCCTCACACTCATCTTCTATCAGCCCTGCCCACCCCACCCCCCACAACCCTTTTCTCTTCCATCTTTTCACCTTCTTGGGCTTGTTAGGAAATTCTTCCCAAGGCGTCGCCCATCCTAGCCCCCATTCCCCAGGATTCTGAGCTCCTGCAGGTGGGTCAAGGGAGCCGGAGCAGGAAACCCACTTTGGGACAGTAAGTGTAAGTAGATACAGAGTTCGGGTGCCTCCAGCTGAATGTCAAGTCTGTCTTTGGTTATTACAGCTAACAAGTGTATATGCATACGTGCTGGTAATACTTATTAACACATTAAATGCCTCCTTATGCAGCCGTAAAAACGTGGGGTTCGCATCCCAGGTTTGCACAGCTAATTCAATGCACCTCCAGAAAGTGAAATCTGGGAGGTTCTCCCAAATTTGCCCACATTCATCTACATCATTGGCCAAAAAACTCTTTCTGGGTGCCCGTACCTTAACACCTTAACAGCAAGGAAGTTGCTTATCACAAGGGGGAAGAGCAAGCCAGCCAGACTCTACCGCACACATACATGCAAACATTTTCACCTGGATATTATTACAAGCACAGAAATCAAATCCCTCTGGAGAGCTCGTGCACTTAGCATTGGCTTAAGGGGGGGGGGGACTCAAGCAGCTCTTGCCTGTGATGAGTCCTTGTATCTGGTCCTCTCTCCTTTTGTGCTTTGCCCTCCTGCCCCTGTCTTGCCAGCCCAAGGATCTCCTCCCCGCTCTGCCCTCCACCTCTCTCTGCCCCAATTTTATTTATTTTTTATTTTTTCTGACCACCCTTTGCCAGCGTCCAAATGCTCTCTGCAGGCCACCCTCCCCACCTCCTTTCTAAATCTCGATCTGGTTTCTCTTTCGGAAACATGTTTCAGTACAAAGCGCTTCCCTTCTGACACCGCTGAAGAAAAATATGTGTCCATTGTGTGCGAGGCCTTATTGTGCCCGGATTACCATACTGACCGTTGGATAACCCATATTCCTCCCCTCCCCAGTAACAAGCTGCCGGCTGAGGGACCTCGGCCGCTCCACTCATTCTGTGCTGCATTAAAATCTCACCTCTCAGACTCCCTGGATTTTCCAGGGAGAGAAATCAATGGGAGAACCAACTCAGGATTTGGAGGGCCAAGAGAAGGAAAACGAGGGTCACTCCTTTTCCCACCCTCAGAAGTGCAGGATTTTGTGTGTACGATGTGGTTCTGTGATTGTTGTTTTAGAGATTAAAAACGCAGCACCTCTCTTTCCTCTTCCTCAAATAAATGGACTTTCAGATGCTATGCAATCAAGGAATTCACTTCATTTTTATTTTTTCTCCAAACAGCTTGAAAACCCCAAACTAAAGCAAGACTCTTATCTCATTTTTGCCGTTGCGTCCGTATATTTGTGTGTTTTTGTCCCTTTCTAATGCCAGCAGGCAGAGGTAATGTATGCAAAAGAATATGCAAATGCTTAATTGATTTTTTCTTAAATCTCTTGTCAGTAAAAGTAATGAATTGGTCTAAAATGATTTTAATAACCCAGACGTGTCACCAGAAAATACTAAACCTTTATTTTTCCTCCTGGAATCGCTTATAGTCTCAAAAAAAAAAAAAGCAATCATGGAATGTTAATTTGCCCCCCTTTAAAATATTAAAGATGAATTTCTCTTGTTTGTTCGGAGACCATAGGCAAGGTCCTCTCGTGGATTTCCCCCTCCTTGCCTTGCCTTCCTTGGAATTCAATTTTCCTCAAATCTCGTTTAAAGTGGCTTTTTAAAAAGTGGCCGCATTTTAATATTGGTTAGACAGAGTGACCTGCATTTCACCTCGGGTGTTTGACTTGTTCCAATAGGTCACTGCCATGGGGTTATTGATGGGGAAACTCCATTGAAATTTGTCTCTTCGCAAATGGCCTTTAGATCTTCCAGCGAGTTCAATAACTAGTTATAATGTGGAAGGGGAAAAATGAAGGCCCTGGGCTAACGAATTTGATGTTTCATTTTTATGCTGGAGAAATTGTTAGTTAGAGGTTGGGTTCCCCACCCCCTTCCTTGCTCATCCTGGCCTCACTGACCCCCACTCTCATCCAAGGCTGCTGGATTATATCCCCTTTAAAACTTGAGCTGGGGTGTCCCTTTCTGCCTTTGATGCAAGCTTTAATTCTTTTTATTATTAATATTGTTGCTGCTGCTGCTGGAAATTCTGACTTAAGGTTGCAGGAAGCTTGCGCTGCTGGAGATTTGTAACCTAAACTTTCCTGTTAGAGGGGGAAAAGGACTTTTACTTTTAAAGGAGGTGAAATGCAGTTTTGAAAGTTCTAGGAATTAGGCTGGCTTTAGGGTAGCTTATGGTGGGCTCCTTGACCTGGTGCTTCCAGAATTAAGGAAATGGTAGGAGGCTGGGAACCCTTTGAGGGCTTGACGAGGGCATCTCAAAATGGCCCAATCTGTTCTTGGCCTCTGAGCTGCCACAGACCCATGGGCTCAGGCACCCAGGACCAAGGAAGGCAGAGACTGGGAGGGAGAATTCCATGGAGCAGGCAAGAGAATCCTGGGTCTCTCTCCTCCAGGGTCCGAGACAGAATTCCTGGAGACTTGGATCGGTAACTGCTTGCTTCAGGAGAAGGGCGCTCCAGGAAAGCCCACCGCCTGAAGACAGTGCATTTTAGTGAGCTGGAAAGAACAGAGGAAAATAATGGGGGTGGGGGGTGGAGATTTTTTATAAGATTCCCTTGTTTTCTGGAGTTCTCAAGGAGTCAGAGAGGAAAGGGCAGGGGGAGGGAGGGAAGGTCTTTATTTTATTCTCCCCAACCACAACCAAGTTGGGGCCCCCTTGACTTGTCCAGAAAACCCTCTGCGAGAAAGGACTGTGGGGAGTTTGGTCTCTCCGGCTGACCCAGCCGTACAAGATCATTACCATTATTAACCTCTGTAATAACAAGAGCATCATTCCCTCACGAAACAGAGCTCCCAGTGTGCCTCATTTTCTTCTTCCAGGAACTGTCCCTTCTCCTTCCCTGTCCAAAGAGGCCCAGTTTGTTCAACCCCAAGTTTCTCCTTTAATAAAGCCCACCTGCCTCCTACTCCCTTTCCCAGCCTTGGCCCATAGATGGGAGTCATTCCAAAGGCTTGCCTGGACTCCTGGGTTGGGGGAATCAAGGTCCTGGCCACTATGTAAGGGCCTGAAACCGGGGTGCCACCTCCCTCCATCCCCTCAAACCTAGAGGCTGCATCTTGGTGCCCCCTGGGCTCTCGACAAACTTCCCCAGACGCATCCCTGACACCACTGGACTATGGGGAGCAGAGTTTAACCCCGCACCGCAGCTCCATAAAAATGGGGGGCCGAGAAGGGGCCATCGGGTGGCTTCTGGGTCGGGCCTGGGAGAGGACACGCAGCCTGTTCTCCCCAGCCCAGCGGGAATCAATTGCGATCTGCTCTCAACTTGCCCGCAGCCCCTCCGCGCTCTGGCCCCAGCGGGCGAGCCCCCATCCCCGGGCCGCTCGCCCGCCTCGGCCCACACCTTGGCCGCCTCCTCCGAACCCTGGACCCCCAGCCTCGGGCCTCGCCCTCTCCCCGGTTTAATTACGTGATTGCTTTTCGCTTTGGTCGCGTCGGGACGCCTCTGCCTCCGACTGTTTAAATCTTTCGGCTCTCTTTTTGTGTTTCCGAGTCCTCCTGACGGGCTGTAATTTAGAGGCTGCCCCTCGGGTGGCCTGGGTCCGGTCCGGGCTGCCGCCTCGCCCTACACTCCAACGAAATGGTCCTCCCGCGGTTCTCGGAGCCGCCCGGGCTGCAGCCGCCCCCCGCCGCCGGGCTCTGCTCCGCGGGCCCTGCCCATTCGCCTTCCTGAATTATTTTGTGCTCCATTATCCTCTGATAGAGAAATGTTCCATGGGAGTTATCACTCCGTGCCTGGGCCCGGAGCTGCGCTGCTCCGCGTTTTCGTGTTTTCTCTTCCCCCGAGTGTGGCTTGCAGGAGGAGGTCTGGATCGGGACCGAGGCAGCACCGCGCCTGGCTCCAGGCTCGGCGGAGCTCCAGCCGCTTCCCCCACGCAGCCGCCCGCGCCGGAGGCCCCGAAGCGCCCGGACGAGCAAATTCGGCCGCCACGTTCCGCCACGGAGCGCCGGCGGGACCGCAGGGGGCGGCCCCCAGCCCGCAGCGGGCCGCGGAGTCCGCTTCTGCCTCCCGGCCCCAGACAGAGGCCCGGCTGCGGGCACCTGCGTCCAGCAACACGCGGGGCGGCGGCCCCGGCGCCGGAGGGACTGAAGGTGAGGCGAAGGGCGGATCTTTGGGAAAGAGGGAAGGAACTTTGATTTCGGATCAGTGTGGCTTTGGGGTGGGGAGTGGAAGGGGGAGCCATGGAATAAAGAAAAGGAGCCCCTGCGCCCACCGTGGCTGACCTCTTTCCCCGGCTCTCTCCGGAAGAAAACACTCTCTTTCCTCCCCAAACCGCTGGTTTTCCGCTTACTCATGCATCTGTTTACAACTAATAAACACTTCTCTGATGATTCTCCCACGTCCTGTTCATTCTTTGATCCCTCCTAACGAGGCAAGCCCTGAGTTACTATTAGCAGTATTTTCTGATTGTGTTTTTCCCACTCGGGGAGAGGAGGGACTTGGGAATGTCTTTCTCACTGGGGAAGAAGTTCAGGGAAACTTGAGTTGGTGACAACCTTCTCCCTGTCCTCCGACCTACAACACCCCAACCCCTGCTCCCCCAACCCCCCCCCCCACGCAGCAATGTTGCCAGCTAAATAAGAGTCCGCCTGCCTGGCTATTAGGATTCTGGAGACGTTGGCATCTGTAGCAATCATTAGTCAAAGCCGCGGAAGCCAAAGGAGCCGAGGAGTTGGACAGAAGAAATCTTGGAAATAATATACAGGAGCCGCGAAGGCATCAATCCCGGCCGATAAGAGCGCGGCTGCAGGGAGCGCGCCGCCGCTTAATTGGGCCCTGGGCACCAAGAACAATCGGGGAAGAGGCACCTAGGGGTTGGGCAGTGACCCTGGCACCATGTGGGCACCCTACAAAAAACGATCCGGGGCTTACACACCCTTTCCCCCCAAATCCAGAGGCCCAGTTAGGGTTGGGGAGGACTCTCATGTCCCTGTCAGCCTCTCCACCCTGACAGCCAAGAGGAGCCGGACTGAAGGGCTCTCCCCTTCTTCTCAGTGGCTGTCTTGAGAGGTACTGCAGGATGGGGAGCCTGGCTGGGACTTCAGGGCACAGGGACAGCCTGGAGAGAGAGACTGTGGTCCCTACAGTAGGTTTCAAGGGGGTAGATGACTCAGTTGGACTAGATTTGGAGATAGCTTTAGAGATAGCAGCAGAATTGCTCACCTTAATAAGCAAAACATCCCAAAGATATTTGTTCTCCATCCCCACTTGCCTGATGTCTCTATTGATCACAGAGACAGAGAGATGCAGGAAGTTTAAATCCTTCCAGAGGGAGATCTATGCCCCTACATATAGATATGTGTATTATGGAACCATCTCTAAACATATGCTCAAATGTTTACGTTTGCAGCAAAACTACAAAGACCATAAAGATCTCCACATATGTAGCTTCGATATGTAGCTACTTTATGGGTTGAGGCCCTTGCATAAATCTAGATAAAATTTTCAAAATAGAGATTGAGCAACACACACATAGTTCTTTCCAATCGAGGAAAAAACCCCCAAATATTCGTCTAGATGTTTAGAGAGCTATACCAATACATCCCAGCGTATGCATCCAACCACTGCAGGAAGATTGGTAATGCGCACACAGGAATTCGACAGAGGACTGGATGTTCACTGTGGATCTATAAATCTGAAGCTCTATACACCTGCATTTAAATGTGGAATAGAGAGTGATATAAAACATACGTCCTGTTATATAGACATAGATCGATCTATAAATACATCTTCACGGGGGTAGCTATCGGACTGCTCAGCTCTCTATAACGACATGTGTATTTGCATTGAGTCCTAGGAATGAGGGAGATTCTCTAGTGCTTGTGGGCTTGGGATGTCCCAGCCCAGACCTCTCTGGGAAACAAATGAGGGTAAACGAGAGCCTGTGCATGTGCTAAGAGGCCCAGGAACTCATAATCTACGGCCTCATTTCCAGCATATGGGGGCATTTCTCCGGGCAATGGATAGGAGTCCTCATCCCTGGGCCCCAAAGCGTCCCTAACTGAGATGGAGGGAGAGAGCTCTTTACTTCCTTTCCCTTCAGCTCCCTAGCCCAAGGCTGGGGTGGAGGGACCCGTGGGAGGTTGGGGTGTCTTTAGGGGAAGGCTCATTAACATTACAAAATGGAGCTATTCAGGTAAAATATAGTTTTGTTTGGAGACAGCTCAGTTACAGCGTTACAGCGAGATGTGAGCAGGCTGTGGGCTTTCACACACACACCTGCACCCGTCTTAATCACATAAAACCCGGTCACAGGCTGTAGAGAGTTTCCTCCATTCTGGCTTCTTCTATATGCCTCACTCCCACTGCCTCTTCTCAAGAGCTCTCTATACACCTGAAGTCCCATCTTCCCAAGAAAGGGTTTGGGGCTCAGGAAAGGGGTCACAGGGAATAGCAGACCCAGAAGTCATGGTAGAGTCCCCAGGAGTCATAGTATTAGCCACCAGGTGCAGAAGCTGATTGCCTTTTATGTTAGTTCTTTTTTAATTGCGGGGTTGGGGGGGGACCAAGGTCTGTGTGGGGGAAAAAGAAAAAAAGAAAGATTGCATCGTTTTTAAATCTGGAACTTTGAGGGGGGAAAATCACTGTTGAGCCCTTTTCTTATTGGAGGCATAGGATTTGGAAAGCTCTGGACTTCCTTTTATTCTTCTCTTTTGGTTTACGGGGAAAAGGGAGGTAAGGAGGGGCCCCAGGTGGGCTTGGAGAAGTGCAATCCAATCTAGCTGGCCAGCTTGGGGGAGAGTGATTTACAAAGCAAAACCTCAGATGCCACTTCCTGAGAAGTCACCAGATCAAAACAGCTCCTCTAGGCTTTTATGACCCCGTCTCTATTCCCAACAGGAAAAGCACCCTCAATAAAACCTCAGCCCATGCCCCCATCCTCCATCCAGAGGAGGGGGAGAGACACAATCTAAAATGAGAGACCTGACCCTTTCTCCCTTCATTCACACACCACACACACACACTCACACACACTGGATTTTCCAGAAAGTTGACTTTTTAAAGAAGTATTTACTAGATGAAAATTTCCCTCACTGAGTAAAGAAGCAGCCCTGAGTTTGAGCTTGAGCCTAGAATAGCAAGTAAAAGGAGGATTTGATCAGATAAGGGGTCTGGTCTTACAGTCCCACATTGCCTTCCAACCCCCCACAACCGAACAGGCTAACAGGACACTAAAGGTCATCAAGAGCCTGACTGCCACCATCTGTGGGGGCTGCTCCAGGGTCTTGGTTTTCCAGGGAGGCAGAAGAGAGGAAACTTAACAGTTACCCAGGGCTTCAGGGGGCAGGGGTGGGCTGGGGAGGACAAATGGTCTCCAGGCTGAACGGACGGGACGAACAGGGCAGGACAATGAGTGGGAAGTTGGTTCAGGTCAGCTGGTTTACTGTCCTCTGCCGGGGTTGCTCTTTCACACCATACTTGGACACATACATATGTACACTTCGGAGTGTTCCGGTGTGGTGTTCGGGTCCAGGGGGCTGGGAGATGTAGGGATCTTTCAAGGGCAGAACCCAGCCTGCCCTACCTCTCTGAGAGCTGTGACATCTGCAGTCCTGAAGGAACACCAGGTAGCTGAGCCCACACATTGCACCCAGCCCGTGTGGGGCTGCAGATCATGGTAGAACTTTCTCTGTATGTGTGTTAGGTGTAGAGAAAAAGCTGCCTTCCTTCATAAGTCTCCTAGTCAACTTCTCATTGTGGATCTTAAGGCCTGGTCATCAGAGGCTAAACAAAGTCCTGGGTTAACTTGCCCAACTTTCCCAAGTCCCAAATTGCACCCCACCCATCCACCCCATCTCTCTCTCTCTCTCTCTCTCTGTCTCTCTCTCTCTCTCTCTCTCTCTCACACACACACACACACACACACACACACACACACCCTGAATCCTTCTGGGTATCTCTGTTTTCCTTTTGCCCCTCAGTGATCCTTAGGAATGCCAGAAGTTGGATCCCAGGGTTGTGTAGGACTCAAGGATGAAGAGATCTCTCTCACCCCAGTTCCTCAGTCGAGACACCTTGAGCTTCTGGAGCCCCATCAAAGTAGCCAAGGGATATATACAGACACACTATTCTGGGTTACAAGGACCCAATAAAAGGGAATGTGATTTTCTTGGCCCTCCGGCAATCTAGTTCCTTCCTTAAATTGAATCTCTAATCCAGAAAGCCTTAGCTTGGGGGTCTTAAATCTGGATTGTCTCTCTTCTCCATCTCAAAGAGCTCCAGGGTCTCCAGTCCCATGAGCAGGAGACTCAGAGTAATTCACGCATCCCCGGCAAAAGAAAACAGAGAATTGAAGCCTAGGATCATGATGGTTCAGCTCAAAAACTCAGCCCAAAGCATTTGTACACAGAAAGGGAGAGTCAAAGAGACAGATAAAGTTCACACGGGTATTAGGAGGGATTGAGGCAATACAATCTCTCTTTCCAGTGCCTGTTTGGACAGAAGCAAGCTTCCATCTTTCTTTTTCTACCCTTCATGAGACCTGGAAACTCTAATGTGAGAAATCCACACTCTAGGTGAAGGTTGGTCTCAAAGATTACCACACCATTTACCAGGGAAAAATAAATGTTGGTGCTTTAATTCTAACTCATGAAAGAGGTCAATGGTGCAGTGTGGTTGAAGTTGACTTGGGACGTGGGGGCTCCTGGTTTCTAAGAAGAGCTGCCCTTCCTCTGACTTCTCATCCCAGTCCTTCCCATCTGTCCTGTGGCATTGTCCCCAAATCAGGCCCACCCAGAAGACCAAGGAGCACAGGGGTGCTGACAAAGCCCAGCTCATACTGGCTTATTCCTTCCACCCCTGCACCCTTGATGCCCCCGAAGAGAGATTAGAGGTCTGGGTGGCACAGGCCATCAGACCTCCCGCCCCTCAGTCAGCTTGGGGAGGCAGAAGTTCAAGAGGAGAAGGGGAGTGAAGGGGAACTCAACCATAAAATTCACCATGGAACAAAACCCTGGAGACTGGAAGGCGAAATGTCTGGGTCTGGACCCACACACAAGTGGATTGGCTCAGGGCCCAGCCCAGGTGTTCAGGAAACACAGGCACTTCTGTCCGACGTGCACAGCTTCTGTGCCATCAGATGCTCTTGCTCAGAAATAGTTTCTCACCCACTGCTTGTTCTGACTTGACCCATGTAAACACGAACACAGAAATCCACACCTTCCTGGGCTGTATCCTTTAATAGCTACCCACTGAGCACAGGCACAGGATCATCACTTAGTTGTTTTTATTATTATTATTATTATTATTATTATTATTATTATGAAAAGAAAGGGACTTACATTCATCAACTGTTTATAATATATTGGCGGAGGGTCCTGGTTTTCTGTGCTCACTCCTTTTTCCAAACCCCTTTTTCGACCGGCTCAGAGTTATTCAACAAACTAAAGGTACCAAACACAACTTCCAAACAGTCTCCACTTCTGCTCCCTTCCCCCACCCCATCAGAGGTCTTCTGATAAAACCAATGGCTCCTGGGCACTTCCAGAAAGATAAATCAGAACAGGTCTCCTCTAATCACCCCCACCTGCCCCCAGGAGGATCAGAAGAGAATGAGAACTGGTACAAGGTGAGTGTTTAGAGAATAATCGCCGTCAGAATTTGAATTCGGGGCTGGAGTTCATGTCCACACCTACTTGCACGCCCTGATCTAGAGTCCACATCTCTAAAGCCCAGTGAATTGGGAATGATCCAGGGGACACCCCCACAACTTCAGATCCCTGTAAACCGAGAGGGACCTCAGGGCACATTGTTAGAACTGGAGGACGCAAGCCAAAGACTCCCCAGAACTAGTTCAGAGACAAAGGGAGGGGCTAGAATATTTTCAGCATGGCTTTTCCCATTCATATCTGAGATAGGGTGGACCCAGGAGCTAAAGGGGGTGGTAAGGGAGGGATGGAGGAAGGGGAGTTGAGGGGATGGGCGAGACAGAGATCCAAGTACTTTTTGGCTGATTGGTCGGTGGGGGCCATGTGACCTTGCTTAGAGCCTTTCTGATTGGTTGTTTGACCTTTTCCAGGGTTAAGGACCTAGGAACAAAATTAAAAGCTTCCCGGGTTGACTGGGGCACCTTGGCACTTGATTGATGGCCTATCTCCCACTCCAGGAAGACCCCAAAATTGAGTGGGGGGGCGGGATGGAAAACCAAGAGTCTCAGGCTCAAATGATATTTGTCTTTCTTCCATTTATGTATTTGTTCTACAAAACTGTAAAAAAAAACTGGCCCAGACAGATTATTTGAGAGGAAGGACAATCTATTATTACTGGAGCAGGAAGAGGGGGTGATATTTAAATGGAACTTTTGAGCCTAAGAAACAGAAAGGGAGATGAGGAAGTCATAGAACCCCCAAGAGACGCTGTGTAAATCTGTAAAACAGAAACACACCCCTCTCCATGGACAGGAAGGGAATGGGACTGCGCTTTGGCCAGGAGTACGGGAAGGCCGAGTTTGCCTGGGTGTGGGACTTTGGCCCTGGCTAAATTCTTGGTTGAAGACCATTAGACTCTCACTCCGTAAAGCCCTGGGGAGCTGGCAAGAGGGGAAGAGTCAAGTTAGAGAGCAAGGAAAACTCCCACCTCCCTGAGGCTTGAATGGAAAGTTTCCAGAAACCCCCAAAATCACAGACTGGTGGGGAGGGGAGAGTGGAGAGGGCCGATTATGAGAAAGGGAGAACCTGAGAGTTAACTTTTTGAATGGGCTCCTGGGGAGATCTTCAGGGATCCTCATGCAATAAAGGAGTGGAGAGGACGACAGTGGGAAGGCCCAATCTTGGTGCCGGTGGGGAGGCCCAATCTTGGTGCGGGACAGGGGTCCCCAGAGGGAAGGCGTTGGGGAGTGCCCCAGGTCCCGCGCCAGCACTCCTCACGCAGGCAAGAGCCCGCTAGAGCTGGCTTGGAGATCAGCTCAGGCGCCCGCCCCGTGTCTTTGGGTCTCTGTTCCCCTTCACGCTCCCAGAGTCGGCCTGGGCTCTCCGTCTCTGCTTGAGTCCTGCTTTCCTCAGCCCCCTGGGCGGCAGGGGCACACTCACTGCGTCCTCTCCCCGTCCCCCAACCGCACTTCTCCACAAAAGCAGGTGTCCAGACCCCCTCGCGCCCCAGGGCAGTCCTCCCTTCTGGAAAGGCACAGACCTGGCTCTCCTCCGCCACTCTCCTCCCCTTTCCCTTGGCCTGGACCAGTCGCCCTCCATGGGCCCGCCTTCCGCCCTGATTCAGAATCCCTCCAGATTCGGTCGATTGGGCCGGCCCCTTCAAGGAGCCTGGGTTTCTCCGTAGTCGCTGTCCTGGCTTAGCTCCGGCTGACGCACGGGAGGGGGGTGCACTCGCAGGTGTGGAGGACACGTGCCTCCCTTGCCCGAGGCCTCACTACTCCTTTCTAGAAACCTTTAGGGAGCCCCAGCCTGAGACTGGCCAAAGAACTCTATGCCCATATTGGGCCCTGATGGCTCCACCACCAGCCCCAGGCCACTCTCTCCCCAGGACTGGAGGGCTTTCCTGGACAGCCGAGGAAAGACATTGCCTCCACTCTCCGGACCGGCGGGAACCTCTAGGCCTGCCCGGCCTACTTTACCCTCACGCAAGCGCTAGGGAATGCCAGGGGAGACCCCAACAGCTAGAGGGAAGCATGAAACCACACTGGCCCCAGGCAGACTAAGACCCCAGACTACAGACGCTGGAACAGCTGCCCCCCCCCCGCCCCCGCCTGGTGGTAAGGAAAGAGAAAATGCTCTGGGACTCTGGGCTCAACCCGCTACCTTTAAGATGCTTCTACCATTTCAGGTCACAGCCTGTGGGCTCAGCAGTCCCAGTCCCGAAGCCTTCCTTCCTGGCCTCCCTCTCCAGCTGCCTGACCTGCCTGGACTCTGAGCCACTGGCCCAAGGGCTGGCCTGGCCCCTCCCTGGGCTGGGGGGGCCCCAGAGGCACTTTGCGCTTGCGCCTAGAGTTTGCACGTTCTTACAAACGCCAAACACCCATGTGTCTGCCCAGTCTTGCTCCCCAACTGAGGAGGGAGAGGGGGTCAGGGAGACCTGGCAAAGCTCTAGAGAACCCAGGCCTCTCTTTACCGCAGTCGACTTGCAGCTGGAGGGAATAAAGGGCAGGGAGGGGAGGGCTGGTCAGAGGAGACAAGTTCCCCCATCCTCCTACCTCCCAGCGGCTTCTACTCTTCTTCTTCCACCAAAGCCTGGGAATGCCCGGGGAGGCCTTCTTCCCCTCCCCTTAATGAGTGGGAACTGCCTTCTATCATGGGGAGGGGGGATTAGGTAAACGGGAGAAAGGGTCAGAGAGAGAGAAAATTAACTTACAGCGTTCGCCTGGGATTCATTTGCGAAGATGTAACCTCTCACCGTCATCCCCAGCGCCGTAATCCCCTCTAACTGCCAGGCCCTCTGTCCTAGCATTAAACCCCACCAGCAGCTGCGTGGCTGGACAGTTAAGATTATATATGATGTAAATATATTGTGGGTTTGTCAGCTCTCCCTACACCATAAAACTTGGTTTAATGACATCACGTGGTCCCCCAAGAGCCACTCACGGGCTTGCCTTCGGGCCATTCACATAAATAACCTCCAAAAGTTTCAAACTCCTAAATTCACATAGAAGCCGTGCGTATTTCTCTAATGCTCAGTTACACTAAAAAGCCCTTGTGCTGCTCCTTTGCCCCACCCCCACACCCCCCTTGCAGGGTGGGGAGGGGGGAGAGGGTGGATCCTTATTTATTTATTTATTTACTTACTTACTTACTTACTTATTTCCATAAGGACCTGTCGCCTTGAGGTCGTGTTGATATTTTTTCCTCCTATTTTTTTCCTCCTCTCTCCTCTAATTGCTCAGAGTGGGTCGTGTCCCCCTCTTCCCACTCCCCCGGGAAGGTAAGTCATGCTTCTTCCCCTTTTTTTTTGCTGGCTGCCAGAGGGGGTGGGCTTCAGGGCAAAGTGGGGAGGAAGGCTCCATGGTCCCTGCTTGGGACCCAGAAGCCCCTCCACTAACTTTCCCAGAGCAATGCCAAATCCTGGTGCTTGGAGATCGGTCCGGAGGCTGGCTGGTGGGAGAACCACCCCAGGCTTCAAAGCAGAAGGCTCTGCTCAGAGAGAAAGCAAGGGTCTGGGCCGTACCTAGTCCCAGCGTAGGGGAGTACGGCGGAGGCCTCTGGCTGGGTTGTGGCAGCTGCTGCGGCTGAGGCAGAGGCTGGGGCCTGGGGCAGGCCTGCACACGGACAGGAGGGGCGGGGGCAGGCGGGCGCTGGCTGCGTCGACCCAAGTCTGGCCAACTTGAGTCAACCCTCCAGCTCCTCCAGGGAAAGAGGCCTTAACGCTGCAGGAAGGAGGCATTCTGTGCAAGGTGGGGCTGGTGTGCCCTGCAACGCGGGTCTGAGCAACTTCGCCCCTGGCCCTGGCCCAGCCCTTGGTTCTACCCCTGGGGCGGTGTGTCCCCTGGGGAGGAAGCTCAGGGCCTCGGCAGCCAGGGATGCTGGAGTGCGTGATGGCGGGCGCCACGGCCTCTTTCTTAGTTAACTGTTACCCATTGGAGACGCCAGTGCTTCTCCACGCTTCACCGCCCGCCCAATAGTTTTACTCAGCATGGAGAAAAAATTAAAATAACTCCCTGAAGAAAATTACACATTTTATTTGAGAGAGAGAGGGAGAGAGAGTGAGGGACTGAGAGGGGAGCCGAGTTGGTGCTCAGCTGGGCCGACTGCTGTGTGCTAGTCAGGGAGAGACGCAACTGGCGCCCTAACCTGGACTGAGAGCAGTGCGAAGGGAAGGGTGTAGCAATGGGCACAGATCAATAAACATTTGTTGAGACCTCCTACGTGCCGGGCACAGGGTGAGGAAAGACTCCTGGGTTTAAAAAAAATGACGGATAGCTTAGGCAGTGGGATGCAGAGAAGTCAGTCCTTCTAATAAATCCAAGGAGCATCAGCATTAATAATCATAAATATTCCCCTTGCCCCTCCCCAGAGTCTCTCTGCTCCCTTTCCCTCTTGGCTGTAAGAGCAGCCTTCCAGCCCAGCTCCTGAGCCGCGCCCTCCCCCAGTGTGGGGGGCCTAGGCTTGGCTCCAGGAAATCACCCCCGTTGTGGGAGGCGGGAGAGGAAATGCAGTAAAGTTTTATGGACCCTTCCCACATTTGTTTCTCCTATAAAGTACTTCCTCCCCCATCCCATCCCAGGAACCTGGAGCAGAGCAGAGTGTGGGCCTCAGCCAGCCTCGGCACCACCTGAATTATCCGCCTTTTCCCCTTCCCTTTAGCCCGCCCTCCCCCTCCACACAAAATCCCAGAGACTGAGACAAATGAGGGCAAACAGAAGGACTCCGGCACCAGTCTACGCAGCTCCTCTCCCAGCTAATTGTCCTGCATAGCCTCAGGCCCTAGAAGTGGGGGAAACAGTCTGCACGTTTCCTGCCAGGCAGGTACACTGTAGGCTGCCCTCCTTGCTCCCATCTCCCCCAGTATCTTAAAAAGCTGAGACACACTTCCTCCAACTCCCCCAGACCCCTTCACCAAGCAGTACCAACTCTATCTGAGGAGGCTTCTTGGGACCAAAGGGGCCCCTAGGCTGAGGGCTCAGCCCTCCATGTCCAGCGAGGCCCCCTCAGGGAACACCTAGTCCTGGGAGAGATCTTCAGAGGCCCAGAAGGGCCCGAGAGTCTGAGTCTGAGCACCACGGAGCCCCCAGGCCCTGCAGATTATCTCTGGCATGCAGTGGGGGCTGCTTGCCAGTCTAGAGGCCTCAGACCCACCTAGCCAAGGTGGGAGTGGGATGCAGAGGCCTGAAAGCCTTGGAGAGCCACAGCACGGGGAAAGCCAGTACAGACTGCCTACGTGCTCTCCCCTTTCCCCAAAGGCCCTTCTGAGAACCAGGGATCTGGAAAGGAGCTCAATTTCACCTCCCTCTTCTCAATACCTCTAGAAGCTCCTAAAAATTCTTTTTAAAAAGAGGGCTGAGAGGCTGTGGGTCTCCCCTATACCCCACAGCCCATTTAGACCCTTTCACCCAATGCATGCCCCAAAGAGAGGCACCACTGCATCTTTAGTCCTGTTCTCTCTTTGTCTTTATTTGATATGACAAAATATAGTTTCAGGGAAGACCTGGAGTCAATAAATAGTTGGACAACAGCGATGGGGCAGGAGGGCACAGAGAGTCGTGGCAGGGACTAGTGGGCAGCCAGGAACCTCAAGAACTGCTTGCTGGGGTCCAGTGACAGGGAACCCCCATAGTTGAGCTATCTAGTGGTCTGAGGCGGAGGGGCCTGAGGCGGCATGCAGAGGGCGCAGGCTGGAAAAGTTACCGGGCTTAGGGATGGGTGAGAAGGTTTGGAGAGCCTAGGGCAACCGAGGGGGCCCTAGGCGGACCCTCCAGTCATCTCCCCCTTTCATATGCAAATCATTTAAAAACCGAACATGGACTTTAGTCGCTACAACCAAGCACCCCGAGTCTGGCGCCGGACTCCGCCAAGCACAACCGCTCTCGCCAGCCCTCAGCCGCCTGGCCAGCCTAAGCCGGGAACAAAGGACGGGGGAGGCCGGAGGGTCGGGGCGCTGGGCCTGGAGCGCCTGCAGGGCCCACCTTAATTCCGGCGGGCCGCGCTGGGGCTGGAAGCCTGAGAGGCGGCCCAGGCCCGGGGTCGTTCAGTGCCAGCCCGTCTCCCGCAGCCCTCTGGGGAGCCCCACGGAGCTCGCCCTGGCCCCCGGGTGCTGAGCAGAACTGAGGGGAGTCCGGGCAGCGCGGACAGCCCCGCGGGAACCTGGGGTCGGTGGGGATGCGGAATGCCAAGGGAAAGCGCTTTTGTCTGTGAGGCCCCGCAGCCGGTGCTGCAGCCCCCGCCCTTGCCCCAAAATATAGAGAGAGGAAAACGGAAAAGGAAAGGCGCGGGGACCCAAGCGGGCTCGGGGCGCTATCTGCGGGCCTCCCCGCTGCCTCTAAAGAGCCTCTTTGCTTTTCATTTTGGAATCTTTCTTCCACTTCATCCTGCGGTTCTGGAACCAGATCTTGATCTGTCTCTCGTTGAGACACAAGTTGTTGGCGATCTCTATGCGCCTGCGGCGAGTGAGGTAGCGGTTAAAGTGGAATTCTTTTTCCAGTTCCAGAGTCTGGTAGCGCGTGTAACTGGTTCGGGACCGCTTGCCGTCCGTCTCTGGAATATAAACCCCCCAAGCCAGGAAGGGGTGAATAGCGTGCAGCGCCCCAGCGTCCCGACCCCAGCCCAGGCCCCCACCCGCCGCCGGAGGGAGAGGAGGCGAGCAGGGCAGGACAGGCCCAGCGGGCCGCAGGCGGGCCCGGCCCGGCCCAGCCCAGCCCAGCCCCGGGACAGGCGCCTCTGCCCTGGCAGAAACTTTCCGCCGCAGCCTTCACTCAGCAGCCGGAGGGGCTGAGGGGGGTGGGGGGAGAGGGAGACCCGGGCTCGGACCGAACAATAAGCACCCTCGAGATCCGAGCACCGGGGACCCCCCTCCCGCCCCTCCCGAGTCGCTGGAATCCTCCGGAGCGGCCGGCGCCGGCCGAGCGGGCTCCGCAGGGGAGGGAGGGAGGGAGCCGCGGGGGGATCCCCGCTCTGGAGCCCCGCGCTCCTCACCCTTCAGATCCCTCTATTTTTTTAACTCCCTCCCTCTCCCCCAAAAATTGAATATTGCCTTTTATACACGTTTTGTTCCTATGATCCAATTATGTCGTCGTAAATTTGGGCGCACACAGCCTCTAAGCCTTTTAGTGGACAGTTTTACGAGCCATTGATGCCTGGATCGTAAAATTTATGGCCGCAGGTTTTTTTTCTTTATTTGCCCCGCATGGCCTATAAAACCCAGGCGGACCCGAGCGCGCAAAATGAAGTCCTAAAGTTTACCGTGGCTCATGTGCAGTTTGGTCATCCACGGGTAAATCTGTGGCGGGGCCGGTGGCTGGCTCAGTCCGGCGGGCTGCCCTGTCTGCGCCTGTTCCTCTTTGATCTCCCCACCGCTCTTAGCTCGCTCCTCCAGCGCTGGGCGAGCCGCCTTCTGACTGTACATCCCGGGGTTCAGAGGAGCCGCTTCATCTCTGCCCAGAGCGTGTCCCGGAGCGGCCGCGGCGCTGCAGGCGGGGCGGTCGGGGTGAGCCCGGGGGTTGGCAGCCATGTCTACCCCGTGGAGAGAGTTGGAAGGCGCAGGCGGTGGGAAAGTGATGCTTAAGTCCAATCCACCGTAGCAGTACCTGGATGCCTGCACCTCTGAGGCCGATCCATAGTTCCCACAAGTTTGCATGTTATAGGCAGGGATATTGGGGCTCTGCTTATAGAATGAATTGGCTACGTAGGAGCTCATGGCGGGGAGGGCCCAAAAAAAAATTTCTGCACCCTTTTTGATTAAGGGTGATTTGTGACTCTTTGAAGTTGAGGGTTTTTTTGTTCTCCAAAGTGCACAATTTATAGGTGGAGATATCTCTTTCTTTATCCTATGCGCTCTTCCCAAATAAGGGAGCCTTAAATAGAGTCACGTGACTCCAGCGGCCACTCATAAATTTGGCTTGATGACCTCCGGGAGGTTAGTGATGGAAGCCGGCGAAACGCATCTTGATATGTTGGCAAAGCCCAACCAAGGGGGAGAGGGAGTGAGAGAGAAAGAGAGAGAGAAGGGGGAGAAAAAAAATGGTTCTTGGAATTGGGGGGTAGCCGGGACAACGAGCCCACAGCGACACCTGGTGCCTACTCGGAGGAATTGCAGTCTGGCTTGTTGGCTCGCCTTCAGACCGCTGGATTTTCTACCCTGTAGAGAAACTGGTTGTTGCTGCAACAAACCCTTGAAATGGTCTTTTAAACTGTATTTAATTTTAAGGAAAGATGAGGTCTTGTTTAGGATACAAAAACTAAAGCATAGCCCTGCCTCCCCACCCCCCGAGCCTTTCAATCTTCAAAAATGACTGAGGAAAGGAGATTTAGGTAGGGGGTCCCTGGTCAAGTTGGAGATCCCAAGAGATTTATCTCAGGTTCTCTAAACCAAGGGGTAAGGTCCCTCTCCTTGCAGGCCCCAAGGCCCTGCTACTGCTGAGGAGGTGACTGTCAGCATGGGGAAGTGAACCCAGCCCCTGGAGAAGTAGATAGGGTGCCCAGAGGAGGAGGGGTCCTGGGTGGGCAGACCTAGATAGAGGGAGGGTCAGGAAGCTGAAAGTGCTGGGAACCCTGGGATGAGCCTGGAGGTGAGGATCCAGGGGGACTTGAGTACACCTCACCATGCTGGGACCCCAGAGTGGTAACTAGGCAATTTTCTGTGTGTGTGTGTGTGTGTGTGTGTGTGTGTGTGTGTGTGTGTGTGTAGAACCAGACACAATGGGCTTGGAGGACTGCTCTGCATCCCTGTGTATGACCTTATGGGGTATTCTATGCCAGATATTTGGGATAGAAAATAGATGTTAATTGAGGGCATAGAGACGCAAGATTAAAGCCTCCACAAATATTATATGAGCAGGGCAGAGGAAAAGGCCTGTGTTGTGCCCTTTTTGAAAAAAGGCCTCTGGAACAGGTTTTCAGGGACCTAGATACAGAAGGTCCACAGGAGAGCAATTTCTGAGCTATTTGGAGGCGTGGAAAGGACCTGGCTGGGGGTGGGGGATGGAGGAGTTGGGCAGGGCAGGCGCCTGGGCAACCTTCACAGCCTGTGGCCAGGGGCTCCGCAGCCATTCGGCCCCTTTCCGACCCCCCTCCCCTAGCCCCAAGTCTTATTCTTTCCTGCCTGCCTCTCCCCAGGAAATCCCCGCCCCTGCCAGGAGAAGCCCCCCTCCGGCCCCCCCGCTGGCGGAGGCGCTGGAGGGGGCGCTGGCGGGGATCTGGAAGGTCTGGAAAACTCTGGCGGATTTTTTCCCTCCGGGAGACCCCCTCACTACCTCACTCCCTAGGTCCACTCAGGTTTCTCTGGCTGGGCTTAAGGAGAGAAGGCCCGAGCTGGGGAAGGGTGAGGGTCTGGCTGCGCTCCTCACCCGCCGAGTTTGAGAGGTGGAGTGCGGAACCAGACTGGGGCTGTAAGGAAGAAGGAATTTTGTCCCAGCCCTGTCAGGAGTCCCAGAGCAGGCTCAGTTTCCAGGCTTTCTTTTTCGAGATGTCCTTGAATCGCTCAGTCCCTGCGGAAGGGCTCAAATCCCGCGGTCTTCTCTTTCCCCTCGGCTCTCCGCCTCCGCCACGTTTCGCAACAGTCGGCCTGGCGCGGGCTGGGGGCTGCTCACGCGGCGCCCCCTCCTCACTCCGGGGAGTGGACGGGGGAGACCCGGGTGCCTGGAGAATGCTTCTTTTCTGGCCCTTGGGGGCTCGGGGTTCAGAAGCCGAGGACCCCAGACTACCACAGGCTGGAAGAAAGGCCTGTGTGGGGCTGGAGACCAATCCGAGCAACCCAGGCCCCCCCCCACCCCACAACGAGATCCTATGCGGCCTTTTTTGCGGGGTGAGTGTGTTGCTCGGCTGGGAAGCCCAGAGAGGCCCCCCAGCCCCCTAGCGCGTTCACCAGGAGGACGGGAGGCCCGGCTCTGCGCCCGGCTCCCGGGAAAGGCGAGCGCAGGGGGCTGGGGGCTTGCAGGCGGCGGGCAGACGCGGGAGCGCTCGGAGCCTGCTCCAACTTTCACCCCAGGCCGGCGGACGAGCGAATGAACAGAAATCCCCATATAAACTTTTAAAAATAATATCAGTTTTATTAAATATTCGAGAACGGATCCAGAGGTCGGATTTATACAGGAGGGTAACACGAGGGGATTTTTTTAAATTTATTTTTTTCTCCTACTGGCTAAACAAACGTCATTCACTTTTTTTCTCTCTTTTTGTAATTTTCCCTCTTTTTTTTCCCCTTTTAAGACGGGAGTGGAACACGGACGGTGCTAAACATAAATATAAATACAGAGACCACAAATACAGCTAAAAATATTCACACAGAAACGGTCACAGTTTGTAATATGCCATAATGACCCCCAGGATTCTCTAAATACAATTTGCCTGGGCTGGGCATTTGCTGGGTTAGAGGGGCCGGGCAGGGGCTGCGGGGAGGCCCTGGGGGTTGCTCTGGGGCCACGACGCGCCCTCCTTGGGCCTCCCGCCCTCCGCGGCTGCCAGGCCGGGCCCTGAGGCCCCGGAGCGAGGCCCCCGCCCGGGAGCCGGCTCTCTGCGCAGGGCGGGGGTGGAGGCGCCGAGGGGGTGGCAGGCCCAGTCCTCATGTGGAGGGAGATCTGTAGAGTCTGAAGCGAGGTTCAGGGACGGAGCCCCAAGGCCTGGGCGGGGGAAGGGGCCTGCAGACGAGCCGAGAATGAGCTAGCGAGGGAGCGAGGAGGAGGAGGCGCGTGTGGGAGAGAGTTTGTGCGGTGAGGGAGGGGGTCCAGAGTTGACTTGCAGGTCCATATTTGACTCCCTAATTTTGTTTTAGGGAGTCAAAACGCATCAATTGTGCCAGTGATAAATATAGAGTGTGTGATCAGGAGGGAATTGGGGGGGGTAGCAAGGGAGAAGGAGAGCGAGGGGTGGCAGGGACAGTCCTGGTCACTCTTTCTGCTTCTCCTCTTCTGTCTCTTCCCGCTTTTCCTCTTTTCCGCCCAGGCTGTCGGCCGCGGCCCCTCCGCCGCCCCCTGAGAGCGTGGACGTGAGATTAGATTCTTTTTTCCACTTCATCCGGCGGTTCTGGAACCAGATTTTGATCTGTCGCTCGGTCAGGCAGAGCGCGTTGGCGATCTCGATGCGCCGGCGCCGCGTTAGATAGCGGTTGAAGTGAAATTCCTTCTCCAGTTCCAGGGTCTGGTACCGCGAGTAGATCTGGCGACCGCGCCTCCGGTCCGCTCCGTAGCCGACCCCTAGAGATCCGGGCACAAAACACACTAAAAACAATCAGCGAGGCATCCTCCGTAGATGATATAGCCTAGCAAAGTCCTGACCCTCCCAACTTGGCCAGCAGCTCACGGGCCCCCTCGGACTCCAGCCTTCTCCCTTTTGCTCTGCCCCACCCCCACTGGGGGTACAGCCAGGATCCCAACTTCATTCAGTCGCCCACCATATGTTGGTAGGTGAGTGTCCCAAAGAAGGGGGGGGCAAGAACCAGGCAGAAAGCTGTAAGTCTAAAAACTGGTTTTTGAAAAATCCCAAACACTGGGGAGGAGGGCCCCATTTCTCAACAACTGGGCTCCCCCACCTCCCCAAGCACCCTAGCTCCTTGGAAACTTCTCCCCACTTCTCTGCCCCCTCCTCTCCCCCCTCCCTTTTTCTCGGCCTGACTCGACTTTGGGGGGCTCCCTACCCCCTGCCCCCTCCCATCATACCCTGCCCTGTTCCTGCCCCCTCAGCTAGCCTTGGAGCCCTCCAATCCGTCAGGGGCCGAGGGGGCCAGGCCCCTGCGAGCAAGCGGGAGGCGAGCAGAGGGGGCAGAAGAGGGGGCCCTGTCTCGGCGTCGGCGAGGAGACGAGCGTGATTGTTTTTATGGGGCCATAAAAAACTCTCTCCGCCCGTTCTTCTAGGGAAGCCGGTCATAAAGCCAGTTCAGTTTATTTAATTTATATCTCGGAGCTGTAAAACTCACCACTGTGCGAATTCATTCGCTGCATCCAAGGGTAAATCTGGATGCTGGCTTTCTGGTCCTGGGGCGCAGTCCTGCCCTGCTCAGAACTAAAATCCTGAGCGATTGAGGTCTGTGTGTTATGTCCTAAGGTGTTTTGTCTGCAGTTTGAGAGCATGTCTTTCTCCTGGTAAAAGGAATTAGATCCATAGTCATACGGCCCCCGGCTGGAACTGAACACGACATTCTCCTGTGGCGAATAAAAGGGAGTCGAGTAGATCCGGTTCTGGGCAACGGCTGCTCCATAGGTCGAGAAATGCCTCACTGGATCATAGGCGGTGGAATTGAGGGCGACGTTGGGGAGGACGTCCTGGCCCCCGGCGAGGTGGCAGGATAAGGAAGGGTTAGTGAAGTAGGAATTCATCCCTTTGCCTTTACCTGGTCGGGCTATGATTTCTTTAATATTTATTTCTGTCTCCAGTTTGTACTCGGAACTAGATGGTTATAGGGACGGCTCCAATCCAGGACAGACAAAATGACAAAGTCAGCTGACCCCCTTCCAGCCAATCGCAAGCCAGATGTCAAGAAGGGGGAAAAAAATCGCTTCTGCTTCTGTTGATTCCCTAGTTGAGACTAAGTGTGTGCTTTGAAAGTAAGACTTGGATTTCTTTTAAAAATATATATGCTAGGGAACTGATTTGGAGGTGAAGAAGGGTGCATACGCATTAGCAGGGCCTTGGGGCCCAGGGAGAAGAGCCGCACTGCTAGGAAATCTCAGCCCCAGCTAACTTTGCTGTGCTGTGGCCAGAGCCAGATCTGGAGAAATCCCTCTATTTTCAATCTGATTTCATCTTTTATATCTTTCCCCTTCTAAAATTACATCCTGATTTCTTTATGGAAAGAGCCCCTTCCCAGCTCCTGGGGGGAATCCCCAGAAATCCTACAGGAAATCCTAGTTTGACCCTCCATGGAGTGAGTCCTCATCACTAAACCAGTATTTTCCCCCCAATAATTAAAAAAATCAAAAGTAGAACGAACTGCGTAAAACATGGTGCTCAGAGCAAGGAGAGTGTGGCTGATAGGCTTAGGTGGAAGGGGGATGGAGGGAGCAAGGGGCTCTAAGGGCTCAGGGAGAGATTTCAGGATAGAGTGGCAGAGCTGAAGTACCAAAGGGGCCATGCATTTGCTTCCTCTTCCCCTTAGCCCCCCTCTGCCTCTCAGAACACCCTTTTGGGGGGAAACTCTTGCAGCATTTTTGCCTAAAAGGGAAAATGTGTAAAAACACAATAGAAAAGAGAGAGGAAGAAGTAAAAGGTTGGAGAGAGAGAGAGAAAGGAAGAAAGAAAGGAAGAAAGAACTCTGAGAGTCTTTCTAGACACATCAACTCCTGTTTATGTTGGTGAGAATTTATGATTTGGAGCCAGCAAGGGCCGGTGGGGTAATTCACATAGGATCCAGGCAGAAAGAGAAGGCTGGTGGGGCTCTGAAGGCCAGTTAGCGTCTTGCAGGCTGAAGCCCCTGCACAAGTCAGAAGCCCCCAGCCCCCTCCGAACACCGCCCCGCCAGGGAGGCACCCCTGGACCTGAGCGCTGGGGCTTGGGAGATTCCAGCAAAGGGCTCCTGGGGAACTCTCACTCAAGGGCCAGCCACACCTGGCAGAGCCCAGCCTCTCAGCAGCCCCTACCCCCGTTTTCTCTCCACCTTGGGGCTGAGAAAAAGGAAGAGAAGGTTAGGAAAAGGCAGCTGAGTTCGAAGCTTCTGAGGGAGCCGCAATGGGCGAACTGAAACAGCGGAAGGTGTGCAGATGGGTTTTCTCCTGATTAATCCAAACTTAATTTGATATCGTGACATAGGCTGAAAATGCTTTGAGCTGACAAAGAGGGGGCGGTGGGGCTAGCAAAGGGAGCAGTGGAAGCTCATATTTTCTCTTCACCATTTTTTTGGGGGGGGTGGCTATAACAAGAACCCGGATGTCGCCGGATTTTATGATCTTTTCCTTCTGTGTAACAAAGCGGAGTAATCAATGGGTAGCAATAAAGCCATAAACGGGACTACGCTGGGAAAAAACTCGTTTATTCATCTTCTGTAACGTTAAGGTTTCCCTGGAGTGTCGCTAGGGGGGAAAAATAAAGTTTCGAACCCCAAAGCAGACAGTGTGTAGGAGCTGGTGGAGACAACATGTTAGCTAATACATGAACCTCGTTAGGGGATTGAAGAGTCTTCCTGCCGGACAATTTGTGTTGGCTTTTAAAAATACAGCCCCAATCCTTCAGAAAGGAGGGAAATTTGTTGGTATTTAAAAGGGTGGGGGAAAGACCCCTATAATTATAAAGGTTCCCCCTCTTGGACCATACTTGCTTCTGCTCAAGGAGATGAAAGCGTAAGGGTAGAGGAGGGTTCCAAATTAAGAAGGAAATTTGGAAATGAGTTGTCTTGTTTGGGGGTGACATGGCAGGTACATAAACACAGACACCAGGGCGACTTGCTTTTTGCTCTAGAATCCAGCTGTCCTCCAATTCATGGCGTGCCTGGACAGAGGTTTTCAACAGCTGGCTGGGGCTCCAGGCCCCCTGGAGGGCAAGATGTAGAGCGAGAAAGAACTAGGGGGAGGGGGAAGACCCAGGGGGCTGAGCTAAGAAACAAGTCAGCGCACCCTTGGACACAAGTAGCCGCTCTTAGAGTTCCCAGCCTCATTTCTGCCCTAAGGGTAGCCGTGTAACACGTACAACAGGCTGGAGGAGAGGGTAAATTCCCTCCATCCCCCCCCCCCATTTCAGAGAGATTGCTAGAGGGATAAATCATGTCAGTGATATTTCCTTCAAGATATTAAATTGTTGCAATGTACAACAAATTGAATGATGGAAGATAGGATGTCTTAATGAGGTTTCACTTTCAATGAGTGTTGATTTTCTATGTATTTTTGAATCTCTTTTATGGGGGGTGGGGGAAGGAAGGACCTTGGGAGAAAGAAGGGGCTTCTGGGGAAGCATGTGCTGCAGCCCCCCAGCAAGGATGCCTGGATTTCCTTGAGCCCCTCCTCAACAAAGTCTGGAGGGGAAAGGGGCCCCAAAGTTGGGGATAGTCAGCTTTGGGGCCTGAAAGTAGTGGGCGCGGGGGTGGGCGACCTGAGGAGCAGAATGTAAGTCTCAGCCCCGGAAAGTTAAGTGTTTTATTACGTCCCTAAACAGAGGGCAGAGACTGAAAGGTCTCGCCGATTTATAATGAACAGAAACCAGCTGCTGGGGGAAAAAGGCAGAAATGCTGGAAGGGGGAGAGGAGGGGAAGCAGAAATACAAATAAATTCCCCCCACTGCTTAAAGATTTTTGGCAAAATTAATTTCCAACATACTCTCCCCCATCACCTTTCATCCCTGAAAAAAAGAAGCCTCCTTCTTTCAGTCAGATCTTTAATTATGCAGCTGAAATTTGCTGGAAGGATTCGCTCCAAGGGGGGAGCGCAGGTCAGATAAGCCCGATCTTCCCTCCATTGGATTATATTTTCCTTTTCTCATTTTATGTTAATTTTATTTTTTTGGCGCAAAAACGAGTGTCTATGGGGGGATAGCTGGGACTTGGGTTTTTCTATATATATTTATATTTTCCTGTTAAATTTGTCTGAAAACAATTATGGAAACTCATCAGCAGAAGCAAGAACAGATGTTTTATTAAAACTGCAGTTGAGCTCTGTAAATATGCACAAGTCCTGGGAAGGGGGGGGACTTGTTCTTTGTTTCTATAAAACAAGCCTAGAGCAATCAGAGAACACCCCCATCAGGCCCGCAGGTCTCCGAGTAGCTCTGCCCCTTGGGCCTCCGGAATCAGGCATTCCGAGGGGTTTGGCGGCGAGAGCAGATTTTCGCTTTCGTAGCTGTAATTAGTGGATTCGAAAACAGAATTCAAAAAACACAGAAAAGGAATAAAGGGGGAAAGTTGCCGCTCGCTGCTCCAGTCCCCCCATCTACCCAGTCAAAAAAACATGCTTCTCATGAGCTCTAATTATAGGAGAGGAACTTACTCCAGGCGCCATGGGCCTGCGTGGGGGGCAGTCACTGGCCCGGAGTCCCCAAGGCTAAGGGGTACTTGGGAGGCTGGGCACTTGAAGGTTTCTCAGAATGAGTCAAGCGCTCCTACCCCAGCCTTCACCTGCTCCAGGCCAGGGGCTGGCGGCCTGTGTAGCTCTGAACTGGGGAGAGGGTGGGTATGACTGGACTCTGACTGGGAAGGGGTTCTGGGCAGGCCTCACCTTGCCTGCCTTTGCTTTCCACTCAGCTCTGGGAAATATATTAATTTCTTGGGGAAGGGTATCTGAAGTGAGAGGGATGCGATCTGGAATATTTATTGGGGGGCAATCTTTTCCAGAGGTCCTGGCTAGTTTGTGTTCTGCCAGTCTTCTCTCTTTTCCTAGATCCCCCAACTCTGCGCGGATGTCTGTGACTCACCCAGCCTTGCACACAGATACACACACTCCATTCCTGGCTGCCGGCGCCACCAACTCCAGCTCGGCGCCTCCGGAGGCTGCTCAAGGACCTGGACACCCGGAGCGGCAGGACTCAGCACTCGGCCTGGGCGCTGGGCTGCCTGGAAGCCACTGCAGCTGCCCCACTCACCCCTGCCAGTTCTCAATTTTGCGAGCAGGGGAGGAGCGGTGGCCCCACCAACCCCTTTTGTGCCACTGGGCAAGGGCTGAAATTCCTCTTGCGGAGAAAGCCCAGTTTCAATAATTGTTGAGCTCACCTTACAATCGCACTGTTTGGTTAAGGCTTTGCTGTTCAAGAGCGACTGCTCGGTTGGCCCGACTGGCTTATGATCAGCATTTTTTAACTTAAAAATCAGAAACTAAATTCTACTCCAAATGCCCAGGGTTTTGTGTAGGAGTTCCTTTGATCTCCATAGAATCCGGAGTAAAAGGGTTGCAAAGAGAGTCTCCAGGTCCACCAGAGAACCTGAATGCGGGGAGCGGGGTCTGCCTGGGGACACCACAGCACAGCTCACCCAAGGAGCCTCCACTTTCTCAGAGATGGGGGGGGGGAGTAGTCTGAGCACACACCTCCTCATACACACTGCATTCCAAAACAGAATGTTCCTCCTCCTTTCAAAGTTAAGGCATGGAGACACTTGGAGAAAGGTGAAATCTGACACATCCAGCCCGGAAATGGAGCCCATTTGGGGGTGCTTATATTCTGGGGACAGGGCCCAGGCTGGCCAGCTGAATGGAGTTGGGGGTCAACAGGGAGGGGGGGAAGGAGGATGAGGCCAGATGGGGTATGTCAAGCGCCTGAGAACTGCCCCCAAACGCCTCTGAGGCCTGGGCTGGCAAATTCTCTTTGGAGCTAAGAGGTTGAGAGGCTGCCCAAGCTGCTTTTGCTTTATTTGCAATTAAACAGAGAATAAAGGTACCCTGAGAGGCTCTGCTAAAGCCCATCCTATTTTCTCTCCTCTGTCTCTCTTTCCAGAAATCTGCCTGCCCTTTCTTTACCAGCACTCCAGTTCCTGCTGCTACCATCAGCAGACACAAACTCCCACAATGGCGTTTGTTTAGCTTCTCAATTCACTTCACTAACTGAAGGTTAAAAAGTAAAATAGATCCCCAGCATCTCTGTCCCACCCCACTCAGTCCTGAGCCCCTTTGGGCTCATCTTTGGAAGAAATCATTTCTGGCTAAGCGTCCCACCTCTGTCCCAAGCAGCTGGATATCAGCTGAGGAGACAGCATGCGAGAGAGCCTTCGGACAGAGTATCTCATCCCCACTGGGAATGGGGAGGGAACTCAGATGCTGACTGACATTTCAGGGAGGAAAAGCAAGTGGCCCTGGCTGGCCCAGGAGGAAAACTGAAAATCTAGAATATTTAGAATATTTTTGGCCCCCAGAATGGGGCCAAAGGACCCCCAACTTCCTGGCTTTTCTGAAACCCCTCCCCACTAAGCACTGCTCGAACCCACTTTGCAGGTTTATGAGAACTGTAAAATTCAGGAGCACGGCATTCATGACGTCACAGTGAGTTGTCATGAGGAAATTGTAAATGTCACGTTAAGTTATATACAGTAGGAGTTTTGTGTGGGGGTGCCCTGCCTCTCCTCACTTTTTTTCCTTTTCCCCTTTTTTTCAGGCCTAAGTTCTCCCCCTTGAAAATAAAATGTTATTATGTTCTGGAACAATAAGCCAACAATGAAACATCGTCCTCATTTCCCTATAAATAATTTTATCCTGTATTGTTTGCGGATCTGAGAGAACCATTTAGTCTGCACTGGCGAAGAGAGAGAGAGAGACGGGGAGGGGAATTAATTTCAGAAACGAGAATATTACTTACTTCGATGATACTCCTTTAGATTTGATAGCCAGGAGCAAAATTAGAGGCGAACAGCGGCCTCTCCGACTCTACACCTGGCGGGATTGGAGATTTATAGGATCTTTAGCGAAGGGGCAATTTAATTTTGTAGGATTTGCTCAAATTCACTGCTATTTTGGGGGGCTGAGGAGAAGGGAGGGTGAGGGGAGAACGACATGCTTTATCTAGTTTTATGAATCTGCCAACATGACCCTGATTTAAAACCCAACAACCAGTGTCTCAGGGAAAACTCCTGCAGAAAGGGGTGGAAGAGTGGGGTGAGGGGGACTCAGCTTTCTCAATGACTGTGGCCCCCTTAACCAAGCAGTTGCCAGAGGGAAGGAAGAAAAGCCCGAGGCAAGGGGAGGGCAGCTCTAAGTCTCTCTACCACCAGGACACCCGGAGCTTTATGGTGTCCCCATAATTCCCCCAACCCTATAAACAGCTGCCCTATTTTAGGACGATTTCTGCTTCCTCCCCTGGGAAAGGGAGCGTGAGGGAGGAGGTAATGGCGGGAGCAGGGTGCCGGAAAGGGGAGGGAGCACAGGATAGCGCCGCACTTTGTTCTCCTGGGTGAGTTTGCTGGTTTGGCGGGTTTCTGACGCAGGGTGGCAGCAGACAAAACAAGTAAACAAGTCACAGACACAATAAACAGGGGCGGCCGCAGCCGCCGTGGCAGAGGCCGTGTGCCGGGTGAGGGGCACAATTTGGGGGTAATGTCACCCCAGCACCCAGGCATGGCCGAGGTCCAAAAGCCCGAGGCCACCCCCGTGCTGGCGGGAGAAGCTGGAAGGAAGCTGTACCTCTCGGCCAGCCTGTCTGCACAGGAAAAGTCTTGGGAGGAACCTGATTGCCTAGGGAGTGGAGGAAAACCCCACTAGCCCCTATCCTGTCTTTACTTTCCTTCAGGAGCGTTTCACGGACATTTATATTCTCCCCTCCTCTGCCTTTTCGTGGCCCCGGAAGGGAGACAGGCTAGGAAGGGAGGCTGGTCATTCCCAGCGCGGCCCACATTCAGTGCTCCAGGCCCACAGGCAGCTCGACCCAGCTTCTTCTCCGGCACTGCCCTGTCAGCCTTCTCCCCAGCGTCTTCGGCAGCAGAGAGAATTAAAACGAAGTCCCACCAGGAGCCAGATCTGGGTATTTGGGGCGCTTAGAGAGCCCCTAATCTGCCCCACAGACAACGCAAGCAAATCTGGGGTCCAGTGAGCAGGGGCGAGAGCAGGGGGGTTAGATGTTCACTGCAGCCCTACGCATTCTGTCTCGCCTTCTCCACCAGCCTCTTCACACAGCTGCCTCAGACCACTGCCCAGAGGCCACCTTATTAACCGCTTAGATCTCCTTCAGAGTCCCAGCGAGGCTGCAAGCACCAGGGCCTAGCCAACTGCTCAGAACTGCTCAAAGGTCCACCTTACCCACAAAAAGAGTTTCCCACAAAACTCACTTTCAACACCACAGTGTTTCCCTGGTAAACAGCCTCTGAGTTGGGCAAGTTTGGGGGGAGGTGTGGAGAGAACGCAGAAGAGAGTCAATATTTCCCCAGCCCAGCTGCTTGGTCAGTGAAAGCAATAAGGTCTGGGAAAGCCTTTGTGGCGCCCATCCGTTACTGGAACCCGCATACTCCGATTCCGGCACACACACACGTTTCCAGGAGAGCAGGCACAGAGGGCTTCTCGATGCACCCAGTGCCTCCTTGAGCCCAATTCCATCTAACAAAATTTTGCATGCACATAAAACGGTGTTTGAGCGAGTATAAGCATGGTAATATACAAGTAACCACCGAGGAAATATGAGTCTGTATATATTCATGCATAAGTCCCGGTCTGTACATTTGACACCGTATATAATAAGTGTATAAAGCTACGAAGCCTGGTTTTGGAACACAACAGCCAACCCAACAAGGCCGCCTCCTCCAAACAAGGGTGCATTCTTCGTAGGGATGACAACTGTCAGACCAGGGAAAGGGTTTGCTCTGTCCATTTCTCCTTAGCTAGAAACTGGCGCATGGAATACAGTCCGTGGCAGGGGCTGACGAAGCCTGTAAGGGTCAGGCCTGAGTGCCCGAAGAAGAGTAGACTCAGAGGGGAACACTGGGGGCCCTGGGCTCCAGGGAGTGTTGCCAGGACCTGCCCACAGATTCGCTGCCTCTGCCCAGACTTAGTCCTGGGCATGCAGAGTCCTGCAGCCACATTCTATTCTCAGCCGCCCTGGCTATTATTAGATATACACACCAGTGCTTTCCTGCGCTAAGGACCACGTTTACAGGGAATGTGGCCTGCACGGAGGCTGAGGGTTGCCAACGGTGGCCCCTCCTGTGCTTCTGTTTGAGCACCAGAGTGGGAGAGGAAGAAGGGAAAGAAAATCGAAAGTAAGGAGGGAAGGAAGGGGCTGGCGTTTGGGGCTGGGTTTATCCCCTGGCCCGATGAGAAAACTGGACAACCAGGGTCAGTCACTGCTGCTCCACTTTTCTCTGTATCCCTCTCTCTCATGAGGGTCTAGGGGGTGAAGGACGGGGTGGGGGGGCCTGCAGGACCCTAGCCAGGAAGGGGCAGAAAATCAATTGATAAAAGTACTATATAAGGACACCTCAGGATAGTGCCGTTAACCCGTCACCCCTGAACCCTAGCACCCTGAAATCTCCCCGCCAGCAGCACAACTGTTTAGATCTCCATAGGCCCAGATAAATACCGGAGCCTTACCCAGGCCCACCCCTCGGACGGGAGGGGGGGGCCCCCTCTAATACCCCAGGTGAATCCCCACTGTCCTGAGTGGCCTTCTCCGGAAACTGTTTTCCAGGGTGGGGGACGAACAAAGGAGACTGTGCCCCCCCAAGTCAGTGCAGCCGTCTGCAGGGGCGGAGGGGGGGCAGACAACGGGGGCAGACAAAATACAGGCGAAAGAGCGAAATAGAGGCCTCACCGGTCGGCGGTTCCCACATTACGCCAGGAGAAAGGCTCCCATTTTCAGGCCCCCGCGGGCCCCTCCACCGGCCCATTGCACTCCCCTGGCCCTTCTCAGGTCCCACCGACTCGGGGTCTCGGTGGCCGCGGCGCGGCTACCCGGGGCGTCAGGCCCTGGGCCGCGCTGGAGCGGCGGGAGAGCGCGCGGCAGCCTGAGCAGGCGGCGGGCTGGGCCCATTTGGGGAGAGCCGAGCGCTTTTCTCGATCGTAAACAAGGAACGCGAAATTAGCCCCTCGGCAGACGCCTCTGCCGACACACAAGTCCTATTGGGGGGGGAAGGGAAGGGGGGAGAAAATGCCATTTCTTCCCCCGGGAGAATACCTCAGAGGCCTTTATGTCGGATATGAAACGGGAATTTTGGGGGGGCAGGAGAGGAAGGAAAGGGGATTGTGGGGGGAGGGGAGAGAAGATTCACCATCAACTCGGACCCAAGGGGTTTGATTTGAATGCAGTCGAATGATGTTTTTAAGAATTTGATAAAAACAGGTTCTCCCTCCACCCCCCGACCCCCAGGCGACGGGTCAGGGTTTAAACAGGAAATCGAGGAGCGTTCCCCTCCCCCACTCGGGCTTGGCGGAGAAGCCCAGTCGCAGCCTCTAGAAAGGATTGGAGGTGGGGGGCAGCTCTTAGCTCGGACTGAAGGTGAGTCTGGCCCCCAGACTCTCAGACCTCTCCAGGAATATGCGCTCCCCTCCCCCAGCCCTGGGGTGTGTCTGCCTGGGTGTGTAAGCGTTTGTGTGTGCATCGCCCTTTATAAACAGAAGCTCACACATATAGGGGCCGCCTCGGACCCAGGCCAGGGAGCAGGGCGGGGTCATATATCAAACTGCAACACATTCAGGGCCACGTACATTTGGAAGAAATTAAGCCACTGTGTTATGAAACCATATGTGTCGGGTTAAGACCATACAACACGCCATTAGCACCAATTATTAGGAAGATCCCGAGCGCCTAGGACCCTCCGGGCCGCCCGATTCTGACGTCCCTACCCCAGGAGCCAGCCGCGCTTTGAGTCCTCACTGCCTCCACTCACCCAAGAGGCCCCGCCAGCGAGGCCTGGGCCTGTCCCCAGCCAGCCTGGGGCCTCCCCAATTCCCACCTCCGCCCCAGACAAGGCAGATCCTAGCTCGGAGCAGCCCGGCGAGGCGGGTGAAGCAGCCCAGTGGGCATCCCGGGTACGGTGGCCGCGGTTGGGGGTGGGGGACGCTGGGCCGGGTGAGAGAAGGCAGATTGGCCCCTTTTCTCCTAGCACAAGATGGCTTTTGAGTCCCGCGTCCCCCACCCCCACCCATCCACCCGCAGTGCAGGGCACCTCCCATCTTTCCGTCCGGTCGAGTGGGGGCGGGAGCTGGGGGTGGGCAGACGCACTCTCCTCCGCTGAAGCGCACCAGCCAACAGCCTCCCCCCTAATTGCCAATTAACAGGCCCCGCCGCCCGCCTAGCTGCGCTCTCTTCCTGCTCCGCCGCCCGGCTCTGGGCCCGCACTGCGCATGTGTGAGCTCTAGCGGTGGCGCTCTCCGGGAGGGAGGGGGCTGCGGGCAAGGAGGGGGCCTTGGAAAGTTTGTTTGGGGGTTGGGGGGCTGACTTTGCTCAGGGGGCAATGGATACAGCCTACAGTTCTCTCTCCTGCCCTGGAGTTTGAGCTTCCGGGCCCCCTCCGTCCCAGTCCCATTAGCCAAGAGGCCGCAGATCTATAATAGGTAAGGGCAGGGTGGGCATCGGGCAGCGGGTCAGCGCACTAGACCCCGGCCTTGAGCCCCACAGGCGCAGTCCTCTTGCCCCCCGACCCCCAGCTGCGGCGCACAGTGACATCAGGACAACACACTTCCCACACTACCGTATTACAGCTTAACCCAATCCTCCCCCCCACTTTTCCTCCCCTTAATTGCCCTCACGCCCACCCTCTCGCCAGCCCCCCTCTCCTCTCTAACCAAGACAAGCCGCTGCTGTCCTTATCTTGAAACCGCCACCCAGCTACGGACCATTAGTTACATATTTGAACCAATAAGGAAACACTTACCGGGCGCTGCTGTCACTCTCCCTCTCCCTCTCTCTCTCTGCCTCTCTCTCTCTCCCACTCTCTCTTTCTCGTCTTCCCTTATTCTGTGCCGCTGCCGAGCCTGTCTCAGCTCCACACACATACTTTATATAAATTTAAAAATAAAAAAAGAATAGTCCCAATGATCAAAAAGCCAAATAAAATTAAGGAGAGTTGCAAGAAGGGGGCAGGAGGGAGAGGCTGGGAGAGGGGAGGGGCGGAGGCATCTGCAGCTCCCTATCTCAACTCCTGCTCCCGCATTCCTCCTGCCCCTTGGGGGGCTAGAGGATCGGGAAGGGAGAGAGAGGTGCCCTCAACTCCTGCCCCTTCCCCCCATCCCCCTCCCCCGGTGCCCCCAGCTTCCGGCAACTCCACCTGGGAGGAAAAAAATTAAACGGGGGGGGGGTAGAAAATAATTATTAATCAGATTAATAAAAAAAAAATACTGGTAATGAAGGGAGCGCCCAGCGCAGGTTTCCCTGGCAATGGTTAGGCTCTTACAGGGAGGACTGTTCTGCGGAGCGCTCCGAACGGACAAACCACAATAAAAAGTTCACGTTCATGGATGGAATCCACATGACTTCTTGTGGCCAATCCAACTTGTGAGTCGATCGTAAACTTTTATTACTCAGCTGTAAATTTTCTGCAAACAACCGGGAATGCGATGCATTTGTGTAGCGTGTGCAAATGGGCGCCGCGGTCGCCATGTTTACCCAATTCTCTCGGAGAGGGAGCACCCCCCCGACCCCCACCCCACCCTCACCCACCGCCCACTCCCCACGGGCCAGGCTGCTCCAGGCTAGCGCAGAAAGGGCAAAGGGGGGACGCAAGAGGAGGAAAGGAAGGATTCTGACGCTGAGTCCGCCGCCTCCCTTTCCCATACCGAATTTTAAATATTTTTCTTAATAAATGGGGTATTAAGGTTGGATCTGGGGGAAGTGAGGCTTTGCAAAGGTTTGTGGCCCTGGTGGTGCAGTGACGGCTGGAGGGATGAAGGGACTGAGAAGGGATGCGCTCCCTACTCCTACCTTTTTTTCTAGGAAGAGAACTACATCTTTCCCAGTGGGGAGCCCTGGCAGCCCCCCACTCAGCCCTAGACAGGAACAGGAGGGATACGCGGCTGGAAGCCTCATAACCAATCCTGACCTGGCCTGGTCTGAAGAACGGAGAGGGCTTAGATCCGTATTGGGTAGCCCTGCGGTGGCAGCAGGAGGGGTGAGAGTTGGGGGTAGCCACCAGAACCCCCAAAGTGCCCATCATCCCCAGGCTCCTTTCTCTGAGAAAATGACATTTTTTTTTTCTTCTCCAAGACCATCTCTAGTGTCAGGTCTCCTCAATTCCTAGGTTTAGATGGCAGATTACTCCCAATCTTTTTAGAATTAGAAATAAAATTAAGGCCCAAGACCTTGGTTCCTACTTTTTCCCCCTCTTTGGGTGCAAGGCGGTTTGAAGCTTTTCTATCTTGTCGGGTGACCCGCACCCACCTGGCTTTTTCAGCAAATGTGGCGTCCAAGCAGCTGGGATACACCTTGGAGGCCCTCCCTCCAAAAAGAAACTTATCCTTCCCCAAAGTCCACCTTCTGTGCTAAATTCCGAGCACCTGAGGTGTCCCCCACCTTTCTCCAGACTCCTGATTTTGGCGATGAATCCAATGTGGGGGAACCCAGAATAAATCCCCCCACAGAGACTGCCAACCAGTCGCAGCCCAGCCGAGTCATAGCTCAACACTCCCCACCAGCTGGAGATTTGAAGGCCCCAAGCTCTCCCCTTGATTCCGCACGGAGCTGGCGTGGAGACTTCCATGGCTGGGTGCCCCCACCCCAACCAATAGGGGGTCCCTCATCCCCTCCCCAAACTTCCTCCCTCAGTACGGGAAGCAGTTCCCTCGGCCGGATGCAGAGACCTAGTTTCTTTTACAAACCCACCCATAAATTTTATAACAGGTAGTTAAAAATTACGACAAGGAAGCTCTGGCCCAGCTTTTCACAATGGGCTGATGGGAGAATGGGACAGCGCTGTGGGCTGCTCACCGGAAATTTTACTTCTCGTCTGTGGCACAACCTGTCCCGAGTTCGGTCTAATTGGGGCAAGGTAACTTTCTGCAGCCGGCAGGCAGCCAGTGGGACATCTCATTTGAGGAGGATGAGGCTGGGGGAGGCCAATCCACTCTCCCATGCTAGGGTCCCCCCCAAAGCCCTTTAGAGCACTCGCTACCTCCCTCAGCCCCCAGGTCCCCTGCAGGCCCGCACCTCCCTTGGCCTCTGCAATGAAGTGGGGAGGGAGAGAAAATGCCGAGAATTAAAAAAAAATCCAGAGAAACGAATTTGCCCCCCAACTTAATAGCTGCATTATCCCGTCTCTACGGTTGAGATTAGAATAATAAATTAAAGGCGAAATGAGCGAGATGCTTCAACTCAGCATTTTGAAAGATACTATTTTTCACAAATCACAAATAGCTTTCGGAAGCCACTTTGATTGGCTAATAAAAAAGTAAAGAATGGGAGAAAGTCCTATCCGCTGCAGCCGAATGGTCCCCATTCCGGTAATGGGACGGCGGGAGCATTTGGGAGGACGCGTTTCTAAAGAGAGCGCATCCCGCTCGCAATTAAGCTCCCCCATAAAACGGGTTTTACCTCCTTTTCTCTCCAAACGAGAAAAAAGAGGCGGTGGGCAGAAGGGGTGGGGGAGCGGGTGCTGCAAGAAGAAGGGGCGGCTGGAGCTCTCTTGGTCTGGCCCACCCGAGGCTTCGCATCTCAAGCAGTGCCGGGCGCCAGACTCACCCCGCCCTCCGACGCCCGGCTTGGGGCCACGGGCATTGCTGAGCAGGGCCAGGGATGAATGGGGCATTGGGTGTGGGGGAAATTCGGCGAGGTCTTTCGGAGCCACTTAGTGTAGGGTTCAAGCAACTTGGCTACGGGGCCGGCGATGTTTATTAATAGCAATCATAATTCCACATTAAAAAAATGAAACGGCCCGCGGCCGGCCCTCGGAGTCTGGAAGGGATGCCCGTGGGAAGGCCTGAGGTTGGAGCGAAATGCTCTCTCTTCGGGCTTCCCTAGCGGGAAGCCGGTGCCTCGGGGCAGCAAACGGGGTTACCTGGCTGGCGCAACGGCGCACAGCAGGGACCCCAGGTTTGCAAGGATTTCCCTAGAGCTGCTCAAAGTTGTTCCCGGCTGCCGGCAGCCTGTGCTTCCAATCGGCAGCCTCTCTTGGGTCGCAGGAGTCCCATATCGAGGATGCCTGACCCAATCCTGTATTCACGACCACTTTGCGTGGGAGCCAGGGACCCAGATGTGGGTGAAATTACACAAAATAAGAGTCAGCCTGGGCCTAAGTCTGGGAAAATCATTGACCAGGAGGAGAGAGAGAAAGAGGGAGATCTGGCCTCAAAAATATTTCAGTCTTTGGGGGATCTGGTTTTAAGGACCAGAAGACCCCATCTCCTTCCCTTTCCTCCTTCTCCCGAATGAGTCAGATGACTTGTATCTCTGGAGTTTGGTATTATTTGACCAGAATCTTACTGGCATAAACAGATTGCTCTGCCTAGGACCCACCAGGGAGGAGTGAGAGACCCCTTTGCCCCCTGACTCCCTGAGCCTTCAACCCCTTATTTTGGGGAATGGGGAGTCCAGTGAAGACTCTCTTTACCCTGCTGTGGCTGGGATGGAGGACTGTCCACTCAGCAGGCCCATCCTCCTCACCCCCAGGCCAAGGGCCCACACTATGAGAGCAGGGCAGACTGCCCAATTGCCAAGGTGAAGCCCGGAGCCGGCTTGAAACAGCCAGAAGAGTAGCTGGTGTAGATGCTGGCGGCCTGGGTGACAGCGATGGCTCTGTGCTGACGGAATTTGAATTTCAGAACATGGACCCAGGCTGCTTGGTGGACCAACTCACTCACCTTCCCCTTTTCCTTTCCTTTCCCCCAGGCTGAAGCTTCCCCATCCCCCACCCCTAACCATCTCCGCCCCCCCCCCAGCCAAGTCCTCCAGGCTGCCTTGAGCCTCACATTCCTCCCCCCTGTTCACTGTTCTAGTGCTGGGTGCTGGGTGCCCAGGGTTGACCACGAGGGGCGTGTGGTTCAGAGAGAACCCCACTGTCTCATCCTCAGTCCCTGGTAGTAAAAGGCCTAGCTGTGGGAGGGGCGTGGGGGGCAGATTCTTTGTCTGGGCCCAGCCCAGGGCTGAGGAGGAGGAAGGTGAGTAAGTGGGGAGACGCTTTCTTCCCACTGGGATCCTGGCATCTAGAAACCCATTTTGTTCGGAGCCAAGGTTCTCCCAAGAGCATACTTGAAACACAATGTTCTTCTTCCTCCCCCTCGACACCTCCCCCACCTTTCACCTGCCCTCCCTGCCCAGCCTGCCCTCTCAACTCCTAGGCGCTTCTCCACGTGAGTTACCCCACCCCAAAGTCAGATCAGTGACCACCCCAAAGTCAGATCAGTGATGGAGACCTTTTCCACAGTGCTGGGAAAGAAGGATAAGGAGGGAAAGAGGAGTAGACAATGGGGGGGGGAGGGGGGCGTTGGAGAAAAAGCAAGTCATTCCAGCTTCCAATATTTTTTCTCCTTTTTTTTTTATTATGACTCACGTATACAATACAAAGTACTTGGACCAGGAACAGGGCTGCCGGGACACAAAATCTACATTCATAGCTGGACATAAAGACAAATGACCAAAAATTATTATTATAGATATATTTTAACGTTTTTTTTTCTTTCGAGCACATTGCATAAACAGAGAATTCAAGACAGAGTTAACTATACATTCAGTGCAATTTAGTTCTACTCTACTGGGGTTAGAAGCACAATGAAAGCGCACAGGACCGGCGGGCTAGGCAGTCTCAGTTGTTGGGTTTTTCTTAGTGAAATAAGCAGCAACAAACGACAACAAAACCGCATTACGAATACTCTCAAAGCAGGATTTCCTTCTATAGGTAGTGATAAAATACGTTGGAGGTTTCTTTCTTTTTTTTTAATTTTAGTCTTTTTCTCTTTTTTTCTTGCATATTAGGATTTTTAAAAATTTCTTTTTTATTTTTTCAAGATTATTGCAGGTTCCCTTTAGGTAGTATGTTAAAGATTTATTATCAGTATTATTATTATTATCATTCTTATTATTTTCATGATTATGGTGATTTCTGAGCGCTAGCACTAGTGCGGCTCAGAGGAAGCTGGGCCCAACAACAGAAATCAGACAGCGAAGGGGAGGAAGGCATGGGCCCGAGTGACCATGGGATGGCTAGGTAGGATTTTAGCGGCGACTGCAGGCTCTTGTCTACCCCGTGGGGAGGGGGGAGGGGAGAGACCCGCATCTCCTTCAGGTTTCCATCAGGTTTCTAGAGAAAGTCAAGGGGGTCTTTCTAAGTGGGGGAGCCCCAGAGAGGGAGAAGAGATATTCCTTGCTATCATTTAAAAAATTTCTTTAAACATCTCCCTTTCCTTCCCTTCCTTCCTTCCTTCACTTTTCTTTCCTTTCTTTTGAAAAGAAGTAAATCTAATGCACTAATCCTAGCATAAAAACAAAGCCACAAGTCTTCTTCCACATTTGGAGAGGGCTCCCCTCTAAAATAAATACCAGAGAGGCAGGGAGGTGGGAGTGTGGCAAGAAGGGGTGGGAGGGGGGCAAAGAGGCCAGGTCTCAGACCTTAAAACTCCAAGCAGGACTCCGAAGGGTGGGGGTAGGGGACAAGTGTGTGTGTTGGGGCAAGGACTGAGACAGAGTCCGAACTTTCCGTGGTGTCTCGGTCTCCCCCCTTCAGCCCCCAAACAAATAAAGATCGGGGGAGTCCAAACGTAATAAAACCAGAGCTGCAAGTATCTGACAGGTAGTTAGAGTTGTGAGTGTCATTCTATTCTCTATAAAAGCAAATGACAGTCGTAAACTTCCCAATTTATCCGCTACCATAAAACGAAACTTCAAGGGAGTTGCTAAGGGAGGGGGGTCTCTCTTTTTTGCTTAGTCCTTGTTTTCTTCCTTTTCCTCCTCTTCTTTCTCCTCTTCCTCGTTTCCTTCTTCCTCCACCTTCTCTTCATCTCGGGCTCCAGGCAGTTTATCCTTGTTGTTCTCCTTTTTCCACTTCATCCTTCGGTTCTGGAACCAGATCTTCACTTGTCTCTCAGTCAGTCCCAGGGCGTGAGAGACTTCAATCCGGCGCTTTCGTGTCAAATAAGGATTAAAGAGAAACTCCTTTTCTAGTTCCAAGGTCTGATACCGGCTGTAAGTTTGCCTTCCGCTGCGCCGCCCCGGAGCTGGACAGAATAGAACCCCAATCTGGTTATGTTTGGGTGGGGGCTCGGCTTTCTCCTGTCACTCTTCCTCCCCTAAAGTTCCCCCTGTGATCTCCCCAGTTCCCCTCCCTCCTGAAGACCAGGCGAGAGCAGGGAGCAGGCAAGGGCAGGAAAGTTTGGGGGCTTGTTTTGGTTTGGCTTCACCTTGGGAGATGGGGTGGGGGTGGGGGCAGGGACTGGGGTCTCTCAGGAAACTGGGGGATGGCAGGGGTCTGGGGGGAGCACAGCAGAGTTCCCACCTCCCCCCCAGGCCTGCAGTCTCAGGGAACTGGACCTTGCAGCTTTGTTTACAAGTGCAGAGTGGCATTTGGTGAGCAGAGCTGGGGACAGATTCTGTTTCCAAAAGAAAGGAAAAAAGGTCTGGGGTTAAAGAAGAGGGGCTCTGCTCACTGCCCCCTCCTTGAATCCCTCTGCCTAATGCCTTGCCAGGAAGAAAAATAATTGATCTCCTGGAATGTATCACTGCTTGGCCTGATTGCTAACTGGAGACCAGCAAATAAATCATGGGCCATCCCCGCTGGAACTTGTCGCTTTCTCGCTTCCCCTTTTACTTCGAAATTGGGCCATGAGGGGCCACCCTTGGAGGGGCACATGGCCTGAGCCACTCTGAAGCTCTCAGGGAAAGCCCACAAACCTTTGATTGGGGGCAGCTCCGCTTGGGTCCTCTGGACCCCAGAGCCCTCTAATCTGCATGGCCCCTCTCCTTCCCTGCACTCTTTTCTCTCCTCTCTGGCTCCCTCTCTTCTCTCCAACTGAGGGAACTAAAGCAAAGCTGGGGTGGTGGCCTTAAGGCTAGTTCTCTGAGAGGAGGCAGTGGGTACCCCAGAGAGCCAGAGCACCTGTCCTTGGGGTCTTGTCACCCTCTGGTCCAGGTAGGGGAGGGAAACAGGGGTCTCCCTTTGCCCCAAGACGGCCTGGCCACTGTTCTGGACTGAGGCTTTCTGCCTTTTGGAAAGACAGGTTTGTTTCAAAGGCTGATAACCTCAGGGTCCTCGGGGGCCCCTGCCCAGCCACCTCCCCAACTTTGACTTTAGAGATGGCAAGAGGGAGAGACAGAGAAGGAGACAGGCAGACAGACAGACAGTGGTGGAGAAAGCGATTTTTAACCCTTTGCACCCAGACACCACCTTCACCCCAGTCCCCCAAATATCCCAGGCGAGCCCCGCGCCCCACCCCCAGCTGAACCTCCCAACCTCAAGAAACCCACTCCGGCACGGGGGTGGGGCCGGAGAGACCCCAAAGCCAGGAGGGAACGCGAGGGCAGACAAAAAGGAGGCAAGGGAGGGGGGAGACCCCGGAGCGCGGGAGACCAAGGGGGAAGAGAAAAGGCTTCTCACCGTGGGGTCTCATCCATGGAAACATGAGGCTGGGAGACGAGTTTTGATTTAAGTGGCCTTGTCCTTCGCTACTGTTAGTGTTGGCGGAGGATTTACAGTCGGGATACTGCACCACGCTCGCCTCTTGCTGAGCCCCATAAAGGGACTGTCTGGGGAGCGCCTCGTAGCCATAGAATTTGGAGGCGTCTCCGTGGCAGCTCAGCGAGCACGGGTTCTGCTGGTAGCCCGAGTTGGAGATGCCCGAGGTGCCGTGGTGGAAGAAGTCTTGGACGTGGTGCGAGGCGTGCTGGAAGCCGGGCGCCGAGCCGCCGGGCCCGTACACCAGCGCATGGCTCCTGCCCACGCTCTGCGGGAACCGGCAGTCGTAATAGGCCGGTTCCAGGGACTCGCCGCCTTTGTATTTGGAGAACAGGGGGTTGACGAAGTAGGAGCTCATGCTGGGCACATGAAAACCCGCCGCCCCCTCCCCTCTGGCTCGCGACTCCCCCGCCCCGTACCCCCGAAAGTCCCCTCCCCCGGGAGCGAACCCCGGGCCGGCCGGCTCCCCGGGGCTGGGCTGGGCAGGTGGGGGCGCCTGGGTGCCGGGCCCGGCCGGCTCGGCGCGGCTCCCGGGGCTGGGCGCGGGCGGCGGCGGGCGCGGCGGCGGCGGCGGCGGCGGCTCTCTTCACTGTCGGTAGGTAGAGCTCGCGCTCTCGCACTTAGCTCTTTGCTTTAACAGCCCAGGCGAATTCCTCAGACTCCCGGCGGTGGCGGCGCTTACACGCGATTCGCGTTCATCAATCCACGACATGAAGACAGGCGAGAGAGAGAGAGAGAGAGAGAGAGAGAGAGGGAGAGAGAGAGAGGGAGAGAGAGGGAGAGAGAAGGAGGGATGGCGGGGGGTTGAGGGGTTCAGGGCTGGGGGGACCTGGAGGAAGGGGAGGAGAGGGAGGGGGAGGGAGGGGGTGTGGTATATGTGTGTTGCGGGGGGTGGGTGGTGAGCCAGCCCCTGCTAAGGGCTGGGGCCAGCTTCTCCAAGGTGCGCATTCAGATTTGAAGGTGCCTCTCCCCCCTTCCCCTTTCCTTCCTCTCAGACACAGATACCTGAGCCAGCAGGTCAACTCAGGTTACCTCAACAGGTACGAGACCCTCCCCCCAGGGGGTTGAATGCCAGCAAGAGAGAGAAGGTCCCCTAACCCAAAAGATGGGCTCCCCAGGGGGTCCTTAAGCCGGGGACTCAGAAGGGGCAAGCACATCAGCACAGCATATCCCCAAATACTTCAGGCATCCCAACCCTCCATGTCTCCTGCCCCTCGTCAGGGTGGGAAACCACCTACCTTCCCCCATCCCTAAGATTCTCTTGCTTGCCTGGGTAGAGGAGAGGGCCGGAGGTGGGGCGCACTCCATATACCCAGGCAGGGCTGCACTGCCCCTTCAGACACCAGCTCCTGCCTGAAGCTTGGCTGCGGGCTCTGAGAGCAAAGCAGTTTATGGGGACAGAGGAGAGGGCAGCTGGCGGATCCCTGGTTTTGGGCTGGGCTGATCCAGGATGCTTCTTCTCAGGAGACTATTTGTATCTGGATTGGAGGGGACTGGAGCAGGCCTCTTACTTGTCCCCACATACTCTAGCCCTATAGGAAATGCCAGCTGAAGCCCCCTGGCTTCACTGCAGCCCCTACTTCCCCAGGCAGGCTGCCCAGGCCAGGATGTGGATGGGAACTGTCAACGGACACTCTTTAAATATTTACCCACAGTTTCTCTAGGGGGTTCCTCCCCCAACCCCAAGACTAGGTAAATTCAAGGTAGTTCTAATGGATAAAAGAACCTTAGTCCATCAGCACCCTTCTCTGGCCATGAATGTGTACAGTTATGTGGGGTTTAACACAGACAGAGAGAAAAGGCAGAAAGTGAGAGAGCTGTGAATACGTGTGCTGTGTGCATACGAATGAGGAGAGGAATTAGAAGGATTTTTCCGGTCCTCCCGTTGCACAGTATGTGAGGTTGTGGCACACAGGGCAGTAGTGGGGCACACTGGGGATACACACACCGTGGATGTGCCACCTCCCACCCTGAAACACCTCGAATGCATGCTCCCTCAACTATCATGCATGCCCAGAAGCACCCCTGTCACCTCACAGACCCTGTGCACCCAGGCACGTAGGGAAGGAATACCTGACAAACACACGAGCCTCTTTAGCTGGTTGCATCCTGAAAAAATTTGCTACCGATTTTCCTTCCACATCCTGGGCTTTCAGGGTTGGATGAGGAAGGAGGCTGTTAGAAAACCAGATCTTTTTCTTCCCCATCCGGAGCCCAGCTCTAGGGATGGATGAAGGAATGGCAGTGCAGGAAAGGATGGTATAGATAACACACACCCCCAGTCCCTCTATCATCTAAATAATTGCTGGGAAAATGGCCACTGTCAGCCCAATTCCCAAAGAGTCGTCACTGGGGCCCCAGCAAAAGACACTTGCAGGATCCCTTGAATATGGAGGAGCCCACCTGCGCCTGAATTAAGGACTGCCCAGACTCTGCAAACGTCCAGAACTCTGGCCCTGGAGCAGCAGGAGGGGAGGATCAGAGGAGGGCTGTGCCAGGGCTGCAGGCCTCCCTAGGGTCCAGGACATGCGGGGCATGACAGGGGTCTCCTCCACTACCAGAGCAAGCTCCAGCCTTGGCTTCAGCCCTGCCTTCGCTGAGCCACTGTGCTCAGAGTACCAAGCTGAACGAGATGGGCTCTGGGTTCCCAGCATCTGGGGCACTGGGGACTGTCATAAATATTTTCCCTTCCCTGCCTGGAAAGAGGAGGCTCGGCAGGCCAGATCCGCTCTGGGGCCTGCGCCTTATCTTTTAGAGGGTGGGGGGATATCTCGACATTTTATGGTCCAGCAAAAACCCTGCCACAGAGCTATTCTTCCAGGCCTTTGTGTCTTGGAATGCGACTGTCCCGCCACCACCGTCTGCTCTCAGAGCCCACCAGTCCTGAAACCCCTGGCTGGACTCGATTTCCCCTTTTGGGGGTCCCTCGTCTTTTCTTTCTTTTTTTTTTTTTTCATTTGATTGTCTTTTTTTCTTTTACACGTATCTGGTTGATTTCGCTCCCGGAGCTTGGAAATAAAGGAACCGCAAGCAGCCATCCTCGCTGGGGCGTCTCTGCCCCTCGCCCCAAGGCCTGCTCCGCCCTCCTAGGTACCACGGATTTATGTTCGTTTGTCCGGGTCATTCTGCCTTTTTGTGTTAATTGCGCGCTGCCTGCCTGGTGCTTATCTCCTTCGCAAAGCGATTATTCTCGACGCCAGCGCTCCAGAGCCTCTCGAGCCTGCTGCCAGAGCGAGGGCCCATCTCCCGCCGCCACTCGCGATTTATTTACACCTCGCAGGTGAGAGGATTGATTTGCTCAGAGCCACTGGGGCCGGGCTGGGCCGGGGCGCGGGGCCTTCTCCCCGCTGCTCCTCCGGGCCGGGCCTCAAATGTCAGTGCGGCCAGGCCGGCCAGGGGCACTGCCGCCGCGTCTAACATTGAGCAACAGCGCCACCTCGCGTCCACTTGCTCCAATGCAGTCCGGCCGGGAAAAAGCCCACAGATAGAGCAAGCAGGTCCCAGCCTTGGCCCAAAGGTGGGAAGAGAGAGGAAGGAGTTCCCAAACGGGTGCGAGAGAGAGAGAGGGGTCCCCGGAAGGGAGTTCTCCCAGGACCGCTGTCCTTGTGTTTTCCAAGTTCTCCAAATAAACCTTCTCAAAGGTTTCACACTATTTTCTTTTTGTCACCCTCCCTTCCCGCATTAAGAGACACTGTGCAAAGGACCTGCCGCGATCTCCCCCATTCAGGCGCATTTCTGGGCTCGGAACACCTCCGCTCACGCAGAAGCACGCTCCGAGGCTCCCGAGACCTCCTTCCCGCGGCGCGCACCCTAAACTCCTCGTTCCTCTTACCCTGCCGCTGGTTCCGCACCGCCTATTCCGCCGCCTCCTGCAGGACTTTGCGGTGGGACGCTGACTTCTCCCGACTGTTTGCCCCCTGGTTTGTAGCCCACCTCTCTCTCTCTCTCTCTCTCTCTCTCTCTCTCACGCGCGCCTCTCTCTCTCTCCACCTCTCCCTCCCAGCCAGTGAGGTCCTGTTCTCCGTGGGCCATAGACAAAACATTCCTATAATCCGATTTCAAAGGAAAGAGTGTCCACCTTATTTAAACCATAAAACAATTAAGCCCAGACGTCTAGCCAGCTCCGCGCTGCTGTTTTGTTCGGCCCCATTCAGAATCCAGCGCAGGGAGACAAACAGCGCCATAAAAGTGGCATTTCGGGGCTGCGGAAATGTACCTATCCGCTGCCTTCCCAAGTGGAACAACCTTTAGGGTTTTGTGATTCTGACAAAGGAACAGAGGAGAGGTGGGAGGGGAAGATTAGGGCAGGAGGGCGTTTGCTAGCCCCTCTTCCTGCTCCCCCCACCCCAGCTTTCGCTTCTTTCCCTAGATGTGTGTTGTGTTGTGATTTTAATTCACAAATTGTAATAAATTTAAGAAAATGAATCCAATCCTGACCCGCAGGCCGGAGGCTGAGCTGGAACTGAACAGTGGGCTGGGCCGGGTGGGCCTGCTCTGGATCCCACGCTCTCGCCCGGGCCCTCGGAGCCCTGAGCCCTGCGGCCCTCCTTCCTGTCCGGAGTAAGGCCGGCTCGGGCCGGCTGCAGGAAGCAGGCCGCGCTGAGGGACGAGGGGAGGCGACAGGGCCTTGGAGCAGGGGCGGGGTGGAGGCCCGGAAACGCCGTGGAGCCTGGGCTGGGAGAAAAGCCTGAGTCCCCGCAGTCAGAACCGGCAGTCAGGATCCAGGGACACGGGTGTCCTGGCCTCCGCCCGGTGTGAAACCAACGCCAGTGTTCCAGAACAGCAAAACGGCCAAAGGGGGGAGTGAGGATTGAGAAAAGAGGATGAACTACAGGCAAAACACCATTCAAAAGGACCAAGGAAACAACTGCTTCTAGAATTAGGGAGGAGGTCTCTTCGGTGGGAAAGAGAAGGTGCTTCAGCCACTGGGAAAAACCAGTGTTTGCGACTTTTGATTGTCCCCCTCAAAATACCATCCACACAAAATGTTTGTCCCTTCCCACCTCCTCCAGTGCCCGAAATCGGAGTGTTGAATGGAAGGAGGGGGTAGGAGATTCAAATGATGGGGAAGGGGCTGGTCCCTCCGAGTGCCTCACCAATCCTGTAAGGCCATGTGATGGAGGAAGCTGCAGAAGGACTGGGATCCCCAATGATTTTCTTTTATGGTGGTATTCCCCAAGTACTCAGAACAACACCCTGCACCCTCGCCAGAATGGGCAGCCTGAGATATTAAAGTGCTATATTTCAAGCCGTCTGAGTTTAATAGTTTCCAGATTGGGGGATTTCCGAAAAAGGGGGCGACGGGCTGAGGCATACCCAGCAGCTCGTGTCTGCTTCTGATTACCAGATGAAAACTGCTGGGGAAGGCGCTCTGGGGTGCAGGGCAACTGACCAGCCCCAATGAGCTGTTGCACATACAGGCCTCTACCCTCGTGCCTGGGGTCCCACCACCATCAGGGAACAACCCACTCCAGGCTAATCCCTGACCAGCTTCCTTAGGCCTTGACCGTGTCACCCCCAGAAACGCTGCAGCCACTCAGCATAACCCTGTTACCCCCAAACCAACATTCAAACTAACCACTAGACAGAGAAAGAGAGGGAGAGACTGAGAAGAAAAGAGAACCAGGAGAGGGAGAGCGAGAGGGAGAAGCTGAGAATGCATTGAGAAGTTGAAACTAAATCTAATTCTGATTGTATTGCCTTTGCCATCTTTCTTCCCTCCCTACTTCCTCTCTCCCTCCTTCCTTCTCTCCCTCCCCTCTCTCTCTCCCTTTTTACTCTCAATGCAGTCCCCAGTGCCTATTCTGCTCCCTGAGGCCTGCTCAGCCTTCTCTCTCAACGCTCACCGCGCACCCTCCCTCCCGCCCAGCCACCCCTCGAAGCGCCAATGCAGGCCGGCAAGAATCCAGCCCGGGCCCTCACCCAGCACCCAACTTTCATCTTCACCTATCTCCCCCCTCCGATCGTGTACTCATAAATTATTACAATTAATTACAGCCAGGGAAAACCATGCATGCCATGCCCCACCCCCCTGGACTCCTTCGAGCTACCAGGAAACTCACAGGCAGCCGGCGGGGCAGGCACAAGCAGGGCCCGGGCCTCAGCAGCCTCCACTCCATCCCTGGAGCCCTCGCGCCCACCCCACCCTGCCTGGAGAGCAGCGGCAGGCACTTGCCCTTCCGAGGTAGAGGGAGCCCCTTCCCTGGCTCCGGCTGGCCCCAAAGGAACAGAGCGCTTGCCTCCTGCACGACAGCAGCCTGGGAGCCACGGGGAGGAGAAATAACGAGAACTGGATACGGTTGGGTTTCTGGGTTTTTAAGTGACTTCGATATATTAACACAGAGCTGTTCTAGCATAACAAACAGAAGCACGTAACAGGACGGACGCTGGGGACGAGGAGACACACGGCTATGTACACGCCCGAGGCGCGGGCCTGCGCCGCGGACCCAGCCGCCGGACCCAGCCTGCCGCCCGGTCCGGGCCCTCGCCCCTCCGCTCCTGGGCTGGGGATCGTTATTGTGTAGGTGTGTGTGTCTTTTTTTGTACAAAATCTGCACGCAGAGCACCCCAGGCCTGGGGAGGGATGGCCCGGACCAAATACTATACAGAAAAAAAATAGAAATATAGCGATTCAAGTACTGGCTTCTCTGAAGAAAGGAGGGAAAAATCACATTTGTGTTATTTATTTCAGTTGCGCTGGGAGAAGAGAACGCGGTTTCTCTCCCCGCCGCCTCCTCGCTGGGTAGAACTAACTCTAAAACACCAATTTCTCAACACTGAACCCTCCCAAATCACAAGAGTTTTCCTTTCCCCTTCCTTTTTTTTTTCTTTTTAAGCTGATTGGCTTTTCTCTATCTTGCTCTTTCCTTTTCTTTTCGTGCTCTCTCCCGCCTGGGTTGGGGTATTTTTGTGGGGTTTTTGTTTTTCCCTTGGCTGTGCCGAGGCAGCAGGCTGGGGCAGGGTTTAGGATTGCTCCTTGTCGGTTTTCTCTTTATTCATCTTTTTCATCTTCATCCTCCGGTTCTGAAACCAGATTTTGACCTGCCGCTCGGTGAGGTTGAGAACCCGGGCCACCTCGTACCGACGGTCCCTGGTTAAATACATATTGAAGAGAAACTCCTTCTCCAGTTCCAGCGTCTGGTACTTGGTGTAGGGGCAGCGCTTCTTCCTCGTGGAGCGGGCGTGGATCCAGTTGGCCACGGGGTTGCCTGGAGGGCCAAACACAGGCAGGGGTCAGTGGAGCCCCTTTCTAGCCCAGGACCCCTGCCGCCCTACCCCCCAGGCTTAGCCAGGCTCCCCAAATGCAACAATTGAACCTGAATTTGGACACGTTTTGCTTCGGGAATTTTCTCCCTGACTCCTTGTGCATTCTGCTTCCTCCCCATCTTGCCCCCTCTTCAATTTCTAGCACCTAAAACTATAGGAAATCAAAGCTATCAAAGCCCCTACAGTCCGGTCCTCAGCTTCAAGAGTAGTAATTTGAGAATATGCTCATAAAAAGTCCAAATTCCCAACCGTTTCATAGGCCCATAAACGCTTCTCTCTCTTGTTTTTTATTTTTATAGTGAGGTCTCTCTCCTCCCCACTTCCCTCCTCCTCTGCCCCCTCCCACCCTCCCAGCCCACGACCGAGTCCTGAAATTTCAGCAGTTCTGTTTCCTGACCCTGAGAGTCCCTAAGCCCCTCACTACCCTCTTCAGCGCCCAGCTCCGCTCTCGGAGTTCAACCCTGCTGAGGCGAATTCTCAGAGTGATGCTAGAATGGGGAAAGCCTTTCTCCTCTCCCCAGAGAGCTGCTGGCCTTGGGACAGGCTCCCCCATATCTTAGCTTCCCTGTTAGGCTTCCAGTGCCCCCCTCCTGCCAGCCCAGGACAGGCTCTGCAGGAGCCAAGCCTCCAATTTCAGGTTTATGGGAGTAGCTGAGGGCAAGGAGGGAAGCCTTCAGAGGGGTATAATTAGGCCCTGGCCCCTTATGGGGCTGGAGGAAAGGATTTCCTACAGCCCCCTCCTGGGACTCCCCCAGACACTTCCTCACACCCAGGGGCTGCACCCCCTCCCCTGCTGTTTCCCCTTCTTTCCCCTTTCTCTGGCCCAGCAGCTCCCACCTGCCCCCCCCACCCCTGCCCTTCTTTGCAATACTCAGAAGGCTCCAGTCTCCTTGATGGGAGTGTGTGTGTGTGTATGTGTATGTGTGTGTATAATTCTCTAATCCGGAGATGCCTCCCCCCCATTCCTCATCCCTGAGCCCAGTTCTCAACCCTCTTTCCTGCAGAGCCTCAGAAGAGGGCTCTCAAGTTTAAGGAGACTGGGACCCCACTTCTCTTCCCCAACTCTGGAAGTCCTGATTTCTCCAAGTTCCCAGGCTGTGAAAACCCCCAGACCCCTCACCTAGTGTTCCTGGGGGAAGAAGTCCATGCACCTTCTGTTTAATGACTCCCTGGTGGGGTGAGAACCCCCATGCTGGCTGGGAGGTAGGGGTGATTTTTCTCCCTGGGGTATTTCCTCTCTGTCCCCAATGTCCTCCTCATCTCTCCCCCAATCCCACCTCAAACCATAAAATGAACCTCACCCCCTACACCATCCCCTGGCCCTGTCTGCATTTCTTGGAAAGTAGCGACTGAGCCAAAAAGCCTGGGCTGGGGGGTGGGGGGGGGGGTCTCTCATCAAAGCCAGCTCTAGGGAGAGAAGCCCCCCTCAGCCCTCTCCCAACCTGGCTCCCGGGGCTCCCTTCTCAGACCTTCCTGCCCCTGAAAGCTCCCCAAGGTAATTCGCTTTTATTGAGTCCTCGCCCCCTCGCCCTCGCCCCTCTCCCGCGCTCCCTGCGCTGCTGCGAGGGGCTGTAATCTGGCTCCCCCCCGCCCGGCCTCCCCTCCCCTCCCGCGCCGGTTGTAAAGGAAAATTGCTCCCAACTTACTGGGGTCCAGGTCGGCCTTCTCCTCTTTGTGCTTGCTGCCGGCGAGTGCGTCCGCCTCGGGCGAGGGCAGTGTCTGCGGGGCGCGGTCGCGCAGCTCCCCGGGCGAGCCGTACATGTAGTCCGGGTAGCTGCGGCCGTCGCCCGGGCCGCAGTCCGCGCGGCGCCCGGGGTAGGCGTCCGGCTTGAGGGCGTAGTGACGGCCCCCGGCCGGGAAGCTGGGGAAGGAGACGGCGCCGGACAGCGGCTCGAGCCAAGTCCGCATGTAGCGCGTGTCGGCGCCGAGGTGGGGCTGGGGGCCGTACGGGTGGTATACCACGGACGACTGCGAGGGCACGGGCGCCCACGACGTGCTGAACACTGCCGGCTTGGGCGCGAAGCTACAGGACGGAAAATCGCTACAGTCCGGCACCAGACCGCTGGGTCTGGCGGCGGCGGGGTGAGCCCCCGTGGCCGGAAACCTGGACGCTAGGAGGTCTTCATTGTCGTGAGAGATGAGCGAGTCCACGTAATAGTTACTGATGGGCCCCGTCGCCGACATCGTAACAGGGTTTTACATACATAAGATTATTGTATGAACTGTATATGTACTTTTTATCTGCTCACAGAACAATCAAGGCAGGTAATTATTTTTCCAGCCTTTTCCCCGCAGCTCATTGGTTCCCCGGCCCCCACGTGATCGTATTTACCCAAAAATACGGCGCGGATCAATGCGCAGGGGCTTTTTTTTCCTTGCTTTTTTTTTTTCCCCCCTTCTCCCACCCCCTTCTCTCTGCTGATCCCCGCGACCTGCGTTTTCCCGGGGGTCCGGAACTCTGGACCCAAGGCACCGGCCACCCCCTCAGGACAACTCGTATCTCATCAGAGCACCCCCTTGCCCATGTCCACCCATAAGCAGATGGCCTCCCGCACCCCCCCACCCTGGAGGATTTCTTAATGGGGTGAAAATGCCAGTCCCCGAAGCCAGGGTTGCCGGACCCCCAGGGCCGAGCTTGGGCGCGGGAGCCCCGCAGGGGCGGAGAGGCCGGCCGAGGTAGGTGGAGGAACTATTTCTTGACGTAATCCGTCTCTGTCGGCCCCGATGCTCCCGCAGTCTCTGCGCGAGCCGAGATCAGCGATTGTCAGTTCGGAACGTGGCTTTTAAAAATGCGTTTTTAAATAGTGTGTATGTATGTATTTCTTTCTGGAGCAGCAGCAGCGAGGGAGGGAGGGTGGGAGGGGACTGGGGAAGCTGGGGTGGAGGGAGGGAAGGAGGGAAAGGGGAGCGTCCTTCTGCCACTGGCCAACTCAGCCCCCCAAATCTGGGGTAGGGCAGCTTGAGGAAGGTGGTCTGCGTGTGGGAGGGGTGGGACCTCATACACCTTTATCATCAGAAGTCCTCTCTTTGCTTTGGCACAGATATGCAAGCTCCTTTATTTTAAATTTATTGTCTATATCTATTTATCTTTCTTTGCCAGCTTGAAGAAGTGGAGGAGAGATCAGCACAAGTTAAGTGGGGCGTCCCCATCCCGTCTTCCTGCTCACCCTCCTTTGCCCCCAACTCCATCTCTGCGACAACCCTGCCCCCCCCAAAAGAAGTCACTCCAGGGCTCTGTCTGAAGAGAGCCAGGGTGAGAGCGGGCAAGGCAAGAGAGAGCGACCTCGGTCGTGGGCAAGTAGCTTGTTTTTACGTCCTTCAATAAAATTTTTATGAGGATCATTTGATTGTTCATAAATGTGTCTTTCATTAAATAAAATTGTAGGCTGTTTTTGGAACGGGAAAAAAGCAACGGAGGAATGGGAGAAAGCAATTTCTTTGGGGTCGGATGCAGGAATTCCGGAGGGGGCAATGTGATTGTAGGGAAGATCAGACAACTTGGATTCCTCCCCCCAATAAGTTGGTTGCTACCCTCCTCCTTGAATTTGGGGTTTGTTGCCCAGCCCTCTGCTTTCCATCAGACTGCCCCATGGTGGTTTAGTAAAGGTGGGCTTTTGGCAAGCAGGACATTCTCAGTGTGGGTACAAGAGAGGGGGCAGGGAGGTTGGCTGGGGGGTAGGGAGAAAGGCAGGTGATGTCCCCCAGAGACATGATGCACCCTAGGCTCGGCAGAGTGAGTTTGAAGGAGGGGTGCAATTTCAGGGTCAGAAGAGAGGAGTCCCAGTTTGTGCTATGGGAAATGGGCAGGAGCTGAGGCTGAGACACAGGTTCTGAGGCAGCAGGGAAGGACAAGGATTCCCAGACATGAGACGCCTGCCCTTCTTTCCCATTCCTGTCCCCAGGAGGGGACCAAACGCCAGGGGTGGGGGTGAAGGATGGTTTTCTCCTGCATCTCTGTCGACCTGTCTCCTCTGGGGTGGAGAAGGGCTAGGGAGAGATGTCCAAGAGTGTGTAGCTTGTGTGTTCTGGGGGGGCGGGGAGTTGAGGGGGGAGGGCATATCTGCAGCCTGCAGCACTGACCCCAGCTTTCCAGGTCCCCTCCCTAGTCCCTGTTCCTCCCCCTCTCAGTTCTTTCCTTTTCGGTCTAGCGGGGCTGGGATTTCGACGCACGGGGGGTGTGTGTGAAGTGCCTGGCTGGGGAGAGACAACCCGGGGCCTCAGCCTCCTCGCCCTCAGCTCTGATTGTCTTCCCCTCCCCCGGACTGGACTGGTGTGGGAAATCCAAATTACAGCAAGAAACAGAATATCTCTTTGGCCTTGATGGAGTCGGGTTAGCTGTCAATCAAAAATTCTCCCTCACTAGTTCAAGGAAAAGACAGGAGGTTCCCTCCCGTCCCCCTGCCGAGGCTTTCTCCAAATCCCCAGCACCGTCAGCACCTCCCCCAGCCCTGGCGGCTGGGGACCCTGCCTGGCTCTTGGGCGGCTGCTGGCAGCACTGAGCAGAGACGTGTAGCCCTCAGCGGGCCCGGGGCCAGACAGAGACCTAGAGGACATCAGGGGACAGAGCCTGAGAGAGACTGAGCCTGAGACATAACAACTGAAACACGGCGCCAGGCCCATGGAGAGGAAGGAAGGAGGGAAAGAGAGAAGAAAACGGAGGACTGAGATAAAAAGAAGAGGAGAGGGGAGAATTAAAGGAAAGGGGGGGCAAGATGAAAAGAGATGGGAGAGCAGGGAGAGGAAGGCGTGCAGAGAGCGAGAGGGAGGAAGGGCGGCGATAGGCAGGCAGGACGGGGCAGGGCGCGAGCTGGGAGCAGCCGTGGCATTGTGCAGTCCGCTTGCTTGCCGGGCCTTTGCCGCGGGACCGGCTCCGGGCGCGGCGGCCACTTCTGTCCGGACACAAAGGAGGAAGAGGCCTCCTCTCCTGCCCCTCCCAGGCGACCTGCTGGGGTGGGTACACTAGGCCTCCGGAGGATGTAGAACCCCATCTCAGCCCAGGCAGCCACCCAGGCATCTGGGGGCTGAGCCACACTCTAGTCAAGGAGCAAACAAGCCACGAGGAAGGAGAAGGTCTCACGCCCCGCTCCTCCTTTTGCGTCTTCGCCAGTCGACAGGGCCCATCTGCCCCAATCTCAGTTTTCCTAGAAGAAAGGCGCCCCTAAAGACCCTTCCCTATGGGCCTCTACTATTTGGGAGCGCCCCTCAGACATAGTGTCTGTAAAGAGATGCCCCTTTCTGTCCTACCCCCTTCGGCCACTACCTTCTTTTCAACTCTCGAGCTGCCTGCGTACCCTGCTTGCCCACCCCGCAGAGGCGGCGGAAGCGGGGCAGCTCGGATCACCCGGCCCAGGCTCCCCGCTGCCGTCAAATTCCCTGTGAAACTGAGGGGAGATTGTCGCCTCGTTTGAGAGCGTGAACTCAGACCCTCCCCACTCAGGCACAGACACAGCTGTGGATCAGGAAGCAGGCCTCGCCCACAGCCCCCTCCCCACCAATGCCCCGGCTTGCCTAGGCCTTGCGGAGAGCAGCAGCCGCGAGGAGGGGGGCTGGAAGAGGCTGGGAGTCCCTGAATTCACCAGGCCGAGGTCCCTCGGGTTCCACAACTGCATGTGGGCTGTACCCCTAGTCTCTGCATTTGGAGGTGGGATGGCAGGTCAGGACTCTGAAGCAGAACTTCGGGCTCCCCCCAAATCCCGGCCTGTGAACGTGGGGGCTCAAAGGATGTGGGGGCACCAATAAAGAGGGGCTTGTCTTTCCAGGTTCACCTATTCCTGCTGCGTCTCCTGCCAGATTCCCAGACTCCCTCTCACCCCCACCACCACCACTCCCTTCCATTTTCCTCAGCACCGATGGGGCAAACCCGAGGGACTGGAGGACACTGGGAGTCCCTGTTGGAAAGGGGGGGAAACCCCAGCTTTAGCCAGCAGCTCTGCATTCACTCTGGTTCTTACAGCTCGCCTCCGACCCCAAAAGAATTCACTGGGCACAGCCGAGCCCCCTAAGGGGGAGGGGCACCCTTACTCCATCACCTCAGACCTGCACAGCTGCGACCACAACCAAGCTAGCACCACCGTGGGAAGGACAGACAGACAGAAAGACAGACAGGTTAGAGTCATCTCCTCCCCTTGCCCTGCGCCTCCCTCTTAGTGATTTAAATTCCCTCCGGTTCAATCCACACCGTCAAGTTCGGATTAAATTTAAAGCAGGCTTTTCCCGGTCCCCAGCCCCGCAGGCAGGGAGCCCGCTCCCCGGCTCGCCAGCACCCGCCCGCGCGGAGGAGGCCGTGCTCCATTTGCTTTCATTTTCCTTCTCCCCCTGAAATGGGCTCATTTCACCTCTCGGCTGCCCTCTCCCCCTCCCCGCCCCCTCCTCGGTTCCCCTCTACTTTCCCCCCTTCTCGCTCCTGATCCCTCTTTGTTGGGAAAAGCACACCCACACACAACTCGTCCTAGCTAAGGCCTGCGCTGGAAGCAGACACTGAATTCTCCCGGCCCGCCGCGAGGAGCCCGCGTCCTGCCCCCACCCCAGGTGGGTATCCGGGATCCCTACGCGCCAGGAGTCAGGCCCCTGCGCCCAGCAGGAGTGAAACCCCTAGGGCCTGTGAACGTGGCCCTCTCAACGCCACGGCCTGCCTTCCCGCCGGCCCCCAGCCCTGCCGCCCCGCAGCAAACGGGGCTATTTCCGGCTCCCCCAACCCGGTCTGGTTTCCCAGGCTGGGGAGTGGCTGGGGGAGGAGCGGCCCCCGAACCGGGGGTGCTCTCTGCCTGAAGCCCCCCGGCTCTGGCCGCCCTGTTACCTGATCTTTGTGTGATGTGTGTGTCGCAAGGAAATTTGCAGTGACTTTGGAGCCCAGACTGAGGAAGGCGAGGTGGCGAAAGGAGAGACAATACGGGTCCGAAGTACAATTAAGGGGCCAGAGCCGCTAGTCTCTCCCCCGCCCTCCCTGCCAGACTAGGAGCTGTCTGGCCTCAAACCTCAGGGCAACCCGCGAACCTGGAGCCGGAAACTCAGCCCACGGCGGAGGGAACCGGAGGATCCGGCAGCCAGAAAGCTGGAGGGAAGCTCCCTTCCAACTTGGGGGCTCAGCAGCCGGCCCCGCTGAGTTGCAGAGAATCCAATGAATGAAAGTGCACATTCCGACGAAATTTCCCGATTGTTTCAGCCTTTGGAAGGAGAGCCTAGGGTTCGGGACGTCTCAGACAGACAGACAGACAGACAGGCAGGCAAACCGCACCTCCGGAGGCAGACAGACTCACAACATGAGTGTGAGCCTAAAATCAAATACAGGTTCAACATTCCCGAGGCCTTCCTGCCAGGCCGGGCGGGCGCCGAGCTCCCTACCTTCTTTCCCCTCCAGGGCGCTGGGCAGAGACCCGGAACACTCGGTCCCTCTGGCTCGGTCCAATCCCGCCTCGGAAGCGCCTTCGTTACCTGCTCCTCGGCTCCCCACGGCCACAGATGCAGGGCAGCCGCCTCCCGCCGGGGGAGGGAAGCCCCGGCCACCGCAGCCGCCGCTGCCCGCCCTCCTTCCCTCCCTCCCTCATGCTCGCCCTCCCTCCCTCTCTCCCTCCCTCGCGCGCTGCCGCTCGCGGGGCCCTCCCGCGGGCAACCTGTTCTGGACCAAATCCAGGTATCTCCGAAAGAGAGAGAGAGAGAGAGAGAAGGACCTCTTATGTGGGAAAGAAAGACCCTTAACCGCGTTTATTTTCCACGCTCTGACCACTGGCCGGCCTCCGCGCAGACGCCCCGGACGCGGCCCTGCAGCTGCAGGGGTGTGCGGGGCCTGCTGCCTCGCCCGCGCTGACCGCCGCGCCCCGCTCGCTGCGCGCTCCACACTCTGGGCCGCCGCCCCCCGGCAGCCCAGACACCAAACAGACCTCAAGGTCCTTCCTACAGACTCAACATCCGGTTGCCCGCCTCGCGGCTGGCCTCCGCCCCGGAGCCCGCTCTGCTCCGTCTGCGGCCAAAGTCCACACACAATCCACCTTGTCCGAGCTCTCGCGCCGGGCCGGACACCCCTCCTAGCCAAGGCGCCCGACGGGCCACACTCGGGCCGCGACCCTGCCCCGGACCGCAAACCTCCTCCCCCTGCACGGGACCCACACAAAGCCCAGTGCCCACCCGCAGCCCCCAGTCCCCAGCCGCTGCTGCCCTTCACCTGTTCCCAAGAAAGGCTGCATCTCGGAGCCGAGGCAAGGCCGTGGGCCCGGGCGGAGGGTGCCGGGGAGCCGGGGAGCCGAGGTCCCAGGGAGGCCACAGAGGATCAGCCGGGCTAAGCCGGAGCCCCCGCAGCCCGCGAGATATCTCAGAGACCAAGGCTCTCCTTGGCGAGCTCTTGCCTTTTCCTCCGTCTCCCGCAAATCTTAAACACTCACACGCCGGGAGTTCAGCTCTATAAATCCTGCTCCTCTTTCCCATATCATAATTAAAAAAAACCAGTAGGGGAGGTTTTAACTTTTATTGCGATTTCTGGAGTTGGGCTGCGGAGCATATATTAAGTTTACGCTTATGCGCTCTCGGCGGGGAGGGTCCTTTAAGAAATAAAAATCCATCTTAATATCCGCAGACGAGAGAGATAATTTTTTCCCTCCTCTTCACGCTGTTTCTTCTGAAGACTCCCTTCCAGCGAAGCGAATAAATAATCACCATTGCCTTAGCCATAATCTACGGTCCCAGGGCCCCGGGGATGGACTCTGGCCATCAGACTGGCCCTCACCTTGGCCCGATGAGAACTCACCCCAGTCCCCAGGATCTGGGAAGGGGGACACCCCAGACTCACGGCTCTGTGGCCACCCCCCCCCATAAGCCCACCGACTCTGAAACGGAAACGGGGGGCAGAGAGAGACCCAAAGCGCAAAAGTCGTTCATTGGTGAATTTCGGCCCATCAGGGACACTCTCTCCAAGCCAAGCACTCCTGAGCACCCCGCCCCTGCCTGGGACTCCCTTCAGTCCAACTGGCCCTGTGATTCTGACAGCTTGAAAACTCAGAGACTGCTAGGGGCTCCCAAACCAGGGGAGCCCCTGCCTGCCTCGCACCAGCTGGCCTTCCTCTCTGAAAACCTTCCTATTTCCCCGGGAGCCATAGAGAGATCTGAGCGCTTTCCTTCAAGGGAAGAGATTATTTCCCCCCACAAAAGGCAGGGGGATAGACAGAAAGACAGACTAACAAACTCAGCTAGGGAGAAGAAAGGCTCTCTTCCCATTTTCTCCTCTAGCCTCCTTGGGGTCAAAAGAAATCTCTTTGTAGGAGAGAGAGAGCAAAATACATGAAGTATGCACAAAAAAATATGCTGGGGATTTGAGAGAGTCTGGAGGAGACAGAGATATAGAAACAGAGACCCACACGCATATACAAGGTTAGATACATCCCCCCAGCAGACCACTGTGAGAATATAGAACTCCGTGTATATATTTTGTTACAGGGACATAATTTTGTTCCCCTGTCTCAAAGTTGATAATGCTTTAATAATCACAACTTCAAAGGAAGAGAACCAGGAGTCTGTCCTTCTCCTTCTGGCTCTCTCTTTCCCAGTCCCTCTGAGAACAGGGATGTATCTCCCGCATTCTCCCTGACCCCCCTCCCATTTTTCTCTGCAGGCAGAAAAGCCTCTTTTGAGAGCCTTCTCTCTAGCAACCAGGGCCAGAATTGAGGAACCAGGTGGGGACAGGAGGGGAAGAAGCTTTGCAAAGTTTCACATTGCTCAGATTCTCCTTTACTCCATTATTCTCCCCTCCTCCCCCTGGCATCAGCCAACAACCTTCCCAACAATATGGTAATGGTGGGCGCTGGAAGCCTCTGTTCACCCAGACATTTCCACACAGCGCAAAGACAAGCAGCTGCCTGACAGCCTCAGACACAACAGACCAAGGCCTGTGGGCCACAGACAGCTAGACAGAGACTAGAGCCAGGTTCCTGCCCTGATGTTTCCCAGTAGGGTATGTGCGTGTGTGTGGGGGGGTTCTACTTGGACTTGATGGCTTTCCTCTAACCTACTAACACCCTAAATATGCCCTTCTCATGGGGATGGAGCTATAGAAAGGGAAGGGGAGGTGGCTGAGCTGGCGCTCAGAGTTCCCCAACTCTTGGGGACCCCCCCAGGCACCCCACTTGTCTAAGGGGAAGCTCCAGCCCCAGCGGACTGGAGGCAGATTTTTGTCCTTGGAGGTTGGCAGGTGAGAGAAGCTAGCCCTTCCAGAGACTCCCTTCTCTCTCCTTCTGATCCTGCCCCACCCTGCTGCCCAACTGAGCTGGCCCACCAGGCCATCTCTTCCTCAAATTCCTCAATTTCCTTGGAATTGGATAGACTTTCTTTGTCTGTCTCCATCAGCTGGGCCCAGGAAACAATAGCTGCAGGAAAGACTCCTCTGCCTCGGTCACAGGGATTGGGACAGCATGAGGAGTGGAAAGTATAAAGGGGGGCTCCCCAGGCTTGTCCTACAGCCCCAGTCCCAGCTTGCCCTCCTCGGTCTGTACCCATTTTGCCCTGTCTGGGAGGGGGCTGTGGGGCAGTCCCACTGGGGAGGGAGGGAGCGGGGCAGGCGGGTTGGGGCCCTCGACGAAAACCGACTGATGTAACTCAGGCAGTTTCTTGTTGCCGAGTTCAAAACTCAATCCCAACAACATGAAACTACCTAAGCCACAGATCAGCTGAGCGAGCAGGGCGGGAGATTCGGCTTTGCATCTATCGGGAGGAGAAGGGAAGGGGGTTGGGGAAGGAAGAAATTCAGCCCCGTCCCCCTTTCCGCCCCCACAACCTCCCTAAGGACTAGAGAGTAGACTTTGGGTGGCTGGGTGGGTAGGGGTCTGACTGCCTCAACAGCCTCTGGTCTAAGCCAATTGCTCAGGGAAACTCTGAAACGGGACCTCCAGCCGCCAAACCCCCGCCCCGCCCCCAGCCCCGCAGTGGAGCTATTCCCTTGCCTCTAGCCCTGGCCCTGGGGGAAGCTGGAGTGTCCTTCCACTCTTGAGCTGGGTCCCCTGTCTTGTCCATCTGGCTCTTCTGTGCTCTCCTCCTGGATTCCCTCTGATCCTCTCCCTCTCTCAGCTCTGCTTTGCTTCCCCGCCTCTATGGGTGGCCGAACCAAGGCGCCTGTGCTCCAGAGCCTCTTCCAATCAGGCCACTCGCCTGGCAAAGCCCCACGGCCAGGGAGCGTGGGGGACCGAGAGCCTGAATAAGGCTCGTATCCAAACCAGCAGAAAGCAGGAAACCTAAGCTTCCAGCTCCAGCCCTCTCTAGTCCACCCTCCCTCTTCATCCCCCAGCAGACGACCAGACTGAGCGACATCTAGATCCATGTGTCGACCTCGAGGCGACCCTAAGTGCCCGCGTAGAGAAAGAAGCCAAAAACCACCAATTTACCCCTTTAACCGCCGAACCCCATGGCAGCGGGTCGGTTAGGGGAGGAGAGGGAGCTCCCGGCCACTGCCCCTCCGCTGCGAGCGGCCACAAGGCAAGCCTGGGCTCTCAGCAAGCTCGGATGCCCGAAACACCTTCCTCTCTGTTGTGCCTGCCGCACGCCGGGCACCTGGGGACGCCGCTAGTCCCCACTCCACCGCCAAGAGAAGAACAAGAAACCGCTTCTCTTACCTTGTCGCCGCCTCCTCCTCCTGCTGCCTCTGCCCGTGCTTCTTCTGCTGCTGCTGTCGCGGGGGGGGGGTGGCTGAGCTCCTCGTCCCCCTCCGGCGGTTAAGTTTATTCCTCTCTTTGGATAGGTGGGGGGCTCTTGGGGTTCCCCCAGCAGCGGTGGGGTGCGCCTGGCCCAGCACCCCAGGCAATCAGATCCGTCTGCTCCTCAAGATTGCAGTTTGCTCTCTGCCTCTTTCCCTCCTCCAGTCACCTTTAAATGCATCTTTTACTGCAGCACCACATTATATTTGCAGATCATAAAATCCACCTCTCTCGCGCACCAAGACCGTCCTGACATTACTGTTTTATGACCTTGACTTATTGTGGTCACCTGGATAATATTTAAATCAACGTTATGGTCTCTCACTTACATTAAACCCGCCAAGAGACATTCTAGAAAGGCTCTAGGAGATGAGTCAAACACAAAACACACACATGCACACACTCAGCCTCTTTTGGGGTGGGGGTGTTGCTAAAAACACTTAAAAACAAAAAACCACCCGTTTGAGGATTACGATTCTGGAAATTTATTAGGATTTTCTTCTCCATTAAGGAAGCTACATGCAAAAGATACAACATACAGAATATCTTTAAATAACACAACTCCCAGACAGGGACAGGGGCGGTATTTGGGGGGGGGGAGTCTGTCTTGGCTTCACTATGTTCTATTTTTCATTTTTAAATTTTTTTTTTATTCCTCTGGATGGAATTTCTGAGGTGTCAGTGGCGGGGGAATGTGGGGGCTGCTGGGAGGATGGGAGAAAAGCAGAAAGCAGTACAAATACGAGACTTCAAGCAGATTCTCAGAGCGACTGGGAGGTAAAGACACGGAGAGGGTTTGGTGGAGGCGCTGGGCGCTACGACAAACACACAAACACTAGCCGAACTTTCCAAAACGTCTATTATCCTAAAGGAGGAAATGCAGCAAGGAAGGAGCGATTCTGACTGTGCTCTGCGAGATTACAGACCTTCTCTGGTTGATTTTTTCCCTCTTTTCCCCCTATGATCGGGTGGATTCGACCTTAACTTTGCATGGAGGACAGGGTGGTGTGTGTGAGTGCGTGGGTGAGTGAGGGGCTGACACACACACCAGCCACACTCCCACCCTCATCTATGCGGGCACACCCCACCCCACACCCCGCACCCCGTTTCTCATGCTTTAGGCGGATGCATCTTCGCGGCACAAACCATAGGTCCCTTGGAAGGAGAGTCTGAGGTCTTTGCCTTTTTTGCGGGCGCGTTGCATTTATACTCAGGGAGGAAAAAAAATATACCACCAGGCACAAAGGGAGGAGGGGCGGGGAAAGGAAGGAGTGGGCGGGGGGGGAGGGGAGGCCGCGCGCTCAGGTGAAATTAAAACTGGAGGTCAGTTCCCGGATCCGATTCTCTCGGTTCATTTTCTTGAGTTTCATTCTGCGGTTTTGAAACCAGATTTTGACTTGTCTGTCTGTAAGGTTAATGGTCTTGCTAATCTCCAGGCGGCGCTCTCGCGTCAAATACATATTGAACAGAAATTCTTTCTCCAATTCCAGCGTCTGGTGTTTAGTATAGGGGCACCTCTTCTTCCTTCCGCTCTTTGCTGTCAGCCAATTTCCTGTGGTGTTTTCTGCCTTTATCTCCTCTGTTAAAAATAACATTATTTACATAAGTATCCCTGGAAGAGGCAAACCCTCGCAGCACACTGCAGCCTTTGCCAGCCTGCTGTGGGGGCGGCTGAGGGAGCACAGGGGAGCTGCTCTCACCCCACAGGCCTGGCTGGTGGGGTCCTCTTGGGCTCAGGGCTCTTAGAATTTCTGTGGGGTCTAGACTTCCATGGGGAAAGACAGAAAGCTCTTGCCTCCAAAGCATTTATTAATTAAATGACCCAAACCCACCCTGACCTAGTAGATTCTGAGTACTCCCACTCTCCCTCAGCTTACTGACCCTGGCGGGCGCTCTCAACCTCACCAGGCCCTCCCTCCTCTCTGCTCCATTCCAGTTCTGGAAAAATCCAACCAGAAGGAAAAGCGCTTCCCAGGCCCCAGACGGGGCTGCAGAGTCTACTCTGCTGCCTAGAGCCATTCCCAGAGAGCTTTGATGCCTTTCAACTCAGCGGCGAGACGGAGGGGTGTCGCCTTAGTCCCTGTGGCCAGAGGCCATTGCGGTTGTCCCTGTTCCAGACCCCCAGCCCTTGTTCCCACCTGAAGGGCCACAGAGCAACTCTGCCCCTTTCAATCTCCTGTTGCCAGCTCTTCCTCTCCTGGCCATTTCCCCCAGGTGTGAGTAGCTGGAGCAGGGTTGCTTGTGCAGGCGGCAGAGGTCAGGGACAACAGCTCTGGGGCATGCTGAGGGGTCCTCAGACAACTGCCCCGGCCATAGGACCTAAGGTCAAGGGAGAGAGATACCCTGAGGAAATGCAGCCTCCTGGCAATCTCCATCTAGTCTCTGGAGATATGAATGCCTGTATGGAATACATGTGTGTTCCTGTAGAGAGACACACTCCTACACAAATGCACACACGTGTGCACACGTGTCTATCTATAGGACATGCTATAGCTAGAGTGTGTATCTCCCATTATCTCATTGTCAGCTTCTCTCCCTGGTACACATTCTTGCTGAAATGGACCAGCCCTGCTCCTCAAGCAGCAGAGGAACCCTTGGCCATCCTTTCTAGGAAAAAACCCAGAGCCAGAGACCCAAGAAGGGCACCCAGCAAAGGTGACTGCTGATGGCTTTGTGCTCTATCTCCCCCCTTTGCCAAATGGAACTGCCAGATTCCTGGATCTTATCTTGATGGGGAGTGAGGCAGGGGTCCTAGGGGAACGGGGGAGGGGAGCAAACTTGAGGCTGTAGTTTAAGACACCTGAATGTCCTTACTTCTGCTCCCACCTCTGCACCTGCAGCCTCTTGCTAAATTGTTCGAAGGTTCTCCACATCTACCTCTGACCTACTTGTTTTCTTATTGGGGTTGTTGGGTTTGGGGGGAAGGGAGAAATTACAAATGGGGAAGTCTGGCCAAAAGCCCCTTGCGTCTGGCCTGGTGGAGACACCATATGGGGGGGAGTGGAGGCAAGAAGGGCACAGGCGAAGTGCAGACTGAGAGGGATTAGTTGGGGTGAAAGGGCTTAGGTTGTTGTGGGGAGGGCAGGAGAGAAAGGGGAGCCTGCCAGAATGGGGTAGTTTGAGTTAGGAGGTGGACTTGTTAACCTTGACTTTGCTTTTGGTGGGGCTAGGACGCAGCTTTTCCTACCCTACAATTCTTTCCCAACAAAGCTCAGGGTCTGGGGGGAGGGCACAAAATGAAGCTTTCCTGCTGCACATGTGCCACAGCGAAGCCTTCCTGGGTGTGGGCACCTCGCTGTCTCCCTCAGCCTCATGATCACACCCCTGCTCACCTTCTGGCTGGCGTGTCTATGGGCTGATTTGCCAAGGCCACCTTTGCAGAGGAGACCCAAGAGGGCAAGGCTCTGCCCTTGCCCGCCAAAACAGTGCCTGTGTGTGTGTGTGCGTGCATGTGTGAGCGGGCATGCGTGAGTGTGCGCAAAGCATGCGAGAGGCGTGTGTGTGTGAGTGTGACACAGGTCGCTGCCAGGCATGCGTGTGCGCCGCATCCATATACAAAGCACCACGGGATCCAGGCCGCCCCCAGTCTGCTCCGCTCTCAGGGTCTCATTTGCCTCTGCATCAATGAGCCCCACTTATATACAGCCTCCAGTAGTCAGTGCCATGGGAAACAGGTTTATTCCTCTCCTCCCAGTTGGGCCTTTCTGGATGCTTTTTGCTCCAACTTTTCAGGGAAAGTCGGTCCCCTCAGTCTCCCTCCACTGCTCCCGTTTCCTCCACATTCTTTCTCCAGGTGTCAGAGAAAGGTCCTGGAGGCCCCCAGTTCCTGCAGCAGAAATGAATCTTGAACCCTGAGCTTGAACTCCGGCTAGGCTTTCTCTCTCCAACCAAAATCACAATGAAATCCAACTAAAGCAACACTCCCTTTCAGGAGAAAACCGCTTGCCACGCACACAGAAATTTTCCAACCACTCATTTGTAAGCTGCTTTTGGAAAAGAATGAATTTTTTTTTTTAATTTAACCAGGAAAAGAAAAAGACAAAGAAATTTAACAGGGGAGACAAGAAACTTACACCATTCCAAACGCCCTGTTCCAACGCCATCCCCAAGCCAGGCGCCTGGGGGTGGAAGGGACGTGGCGGTCAGCCCTTCACCTCCACCTCTTTCCGCCCCAGCCCCCGCTGCCCAAGGCCCCCGGCCGAGCCCAAACCGCAGGAGCCCATACCACACAGGCAAATCAGACCCACAAACAACAAACCGCGCTTCGAAGGAAACAATTTTCAACTGGGAAAACGCAGTAAAGCGAAATCCCCCTTGTCCCAAGCCTTCCCTAGTCCCTGGCCCAAGATCGCCATTTTAAGCTTTTTGCAAGCTTCTGACCTGAACGAGGGACGTCAACCCCCCCCCCCAAGTCACCACCGTAGAGCAGGCAAACCAAAGCCAGCAAGCGCCCGGGAGCCGTCATCAGCCCTGGGCAGCACAAGGCGCCCGCAGGCTGCCCGCGGTGCGCACCACTCCGGGGTCTCGGCGCCCACGGCCGCTGCCGGCCCGGCCCCTCCACTCTGCCGCTTACCTTCCTTAGCCAAATGACGCGCCACCAGCCTGGCGCTCAGCAGACACGAATCGCAAGCCGGGATCGCATTCCCGGGACTGTCCAGGCCTCCTCGGCCCGACCCTCCCCCTGCCCCCGCCCCGGCCACGAAGACCAAGTGCCTGAGCGTCCCAGCCGGGCCGCCGCGGCCCAGGCAGCCTTACCTTTCGCTTCGTTATCCGAGGTGTCTGGGCTGGAGTCCGCGGTTTTGGCCCGCTCCTTTTCGCTCTCCAAGGGGCTGCCTTTTGGGCCCGCCAGGCTCTGCTCGGTCTTGATCTCATTGGGACTAGGGGTCTGGCTGTCGGACTTGGGGGTCTCAGGGAAACTCACTTTGCCCCCGAGCTGGGGCGACTCCAGATGTTCGGCGCGCGGGTTGAGACTGGCCCGCTGCTCAAAAGGGGCTTCGAAGTCGTTGGCCCCGGCACAGTGGGGCGGCTTGTCCAGCGCGGAGTAGCTCGGGCTGGCGCGGTAGTAGCTGGGCACGGGCACCTCGTGCTCCCCGAGGCAGGACTCCTGCAGGGGGTGGGAGTAGAGAGCTGCCTCGGGGCCACTTTTCGCCCGCTTCTCTGCGCTGTACATGCAGCAGACATTCTCCTCCTTGACACTAGGTGGGTAGGAGCAGGAGGACAGCGGCCTGCCAACAGGTTGTTCCAGGCGGTAGGTGGCTTTGGGGTCGCCCCAGGAGTCCAGCTGCGAGAGGTAGGACGGGTAGGTGTTGAGGGCGAGGTTGGGACTGCTGCCCTCGTCCCTCTTGGAGAGCGAGGGCGCGAGCCCGCAGCCCCTCATCACCCCGCAGTTGAAGTCACTCCCAGATTGCATATACATGCCTGCGCTCCGGCTATAGCGCTCTCCTCCGCCCGGCGCAGCCAAGGGCTCAGCGTACGAGTTCGGAGTTACATTGCGAGGGCATGTCATTTTCAGAGAGAGGGGTTTTTAAGGAGCAATACTACAGCGGAGGAGCTGACATCTTTTTTTTTCCCCATCCGGGAGGGGGGGCGGTTGGAGGGGCGGGAGGGAAAAGAAGGGGAGGGGGGGAAATATCAGCTCCATAATTATCCGCGCATTCGGTCCTCACCATGTGACGGCTAGACCAATGGGATTTGAAAATGGCCTTGATGATTCAGACGGCCGTGACGTCAGCGGGGTCAAGTTGTCGGCAGGCGGAGCGCGCAGCGTGGAGTAACAGCGCCACCTAGCAGCCGCCTCGGGGTAGGGGCGCCGGAGCCCTTCCCCGCGAACAAAGGAAGCGCCCCCGGGGCGGCAGGGGCAGGAGAGGGGTGGAGGAGGGTGGGGGGGTGGTTCTACGGAGAATGGGGTTTGTTTACCCAGGAACCAGCCTGTAACTCTTGGCGAAAGTGGGGCGGAGAGGGGGGACATGCAGGAGAGAGGGAGAGAGCCAGGCAACTGGGGCTCAAAACAGTCAAATTCAAATTAAAAGGTCAAGACACGATTCAGGTACTTCTTGCCTTCTCTTTAACCTCTTCTTTTCCTCTCCTTGGCCCTCGCCCCCGCTGCTTCCCTTGGGATGGGTGTGGGATGAGGTTTGGGGGGAGGACTCCAGAGGGCAGAGAAAGGGAGAAAAAAGTTAAGGAATCCCAAACAGAACTAAACTTTCTGCTCTCCTGCGTCCCGGTTCGCCGGGCTCGGCCTGGGAGCTCAGTTCGGGGACCTCCCTTCATGGAAGCCGGTTGAGTTACAAGTTCCTTGTGGGGGTCGACGGGGGAATCTCCAGGGTCTGGAGTGGACCAGGGAGGGGGGCACCATCACTTCAGGGCTGCTCCAGAGGGTAAAGGAGGCTTCCAGTGGATCTAGGAGTCGGGGGGAGGAGGAAGCCTGAGACCAGAGGCGCCGGCTCCCGGACCGGGAATGCAGTCCAGGCCTGGCAGAGTGGGCGGCTCCTGGGTCACCCTCTCAGGGGCTTGGAAGGCTTTGGCCTTGGAGTCGGTTCGGCTGCTTTGCTCCAGGCCTTGGCAGCCCTCAATTTCCAATTGACCTTGCCCCCACTAAAACAGGGAATATTCCCAGAGAGGAAGAGGGAACCTGCAGGGCCTCCGCTGCGTTGTGGGAGTCACGTATCACACAGGAAACTAGGACACCAGATGCGACAAAATCTGACCCAGAGAAGTGTCCTTTACAGAGCGAATGAGCTGGGGGCATTTTTGAATGGAGAAGAGGAATTGGTGTGTTGCGTGGTTTTTATTTTTTTAATAAAGGAAAACGAGAAATGAGGGACAAGGTATGTTTTAAATAGTTCTTTCCGTTTCTCCATCGCCTTTCTCCCAAAGCGAACTAAACTCTCCACCCCTTCCTCAGGAAACGGAATCTGGAAAATAACTTGTCTTTCCGGTCGCCCCGCATTTTCCTCTGGACGAAGCCTCGGGTTTCGATTTTCCAAAGGGCTCGAGCCTGGCCGGGAAAGGACCGGTGCTCCGGCACCCTGGCGTGGAGGAGTGCGGAGGTTGGATCGCTTCTAGAGAGGCCCAAACCCGCGGCTGCTAGAAAAGGACTTCGGAAAGAAATCCACTGAACTCCTTCATCCGGGGGCAAGAGAGGCGGCACAGGGCCCGTGGACCCTGGGAACACTGGCAGGAAATGTGTAATGTGTGACTTGCTTGCAGGGCCAGCCAGGGGAGATTAGAAATGGTTTTGTGTTTTCATTTGCAGGGGTCGCCGTGGGCTCGGCACTGGGGTTGGCCGGGGCAAGGTTAGGCTGTTTAGGCCCCAGACGAGACTTGGGACAGCCCGGGCAGCAGTCAATCCAGGGAGCCATTTGTCCCACCTCCCACCCCGCGGGAAACGGCGGAGACTTTATGGCCACTCTGTTTGTATTATCTGCATAAGTCTTTCCCCACCAGTTTGATCGAAACTGTTCGCTTTTACGAGGACCCAACGAAAATTCCCCGTCATATTTATCAGCCGGGGATAAAAATTTAGTATGGGAACTGATATTTCCTCATTTATGGGGCGATGAAATTAAAGACCAAAGCAATTGAGAATTATATGGCTTTGGGGGGTTGCCTCCCCCCTCTTTCACGTCTCCTTTATTTTCCTGCCTGGTGTGCCTGTCCGCGGAGTTTGGCGTCCCAGTCCCCTGCCCTTGCCCCCAGTTTAGGGGTCTGCTGGCCCCTCTCCTCCACACTCAGGTACCGCTTGGCCAACCCTAGCTTCTCCTGACTTTTCTCTCGGTGTTAGCAGCTGGGAGCTGGGACAGGGCTCCTGGAGCCTCTGCCGGGCCAGGCTGGGATCTAGCTGGGGTGGTGGAAGGTTGCCAAGAACCTCGAAGGGGAAGGATCTGAGCCCAGCCTCCGAGGGGGCGAGAAAGGTGGTGGAGGGTGAAGAAGACGAACTCCAGATTACCTCTCAAAAAACAGCGAGCCCCAAGACTTAAGCTGGGGAGCCAGCAGGAGAAGAGCAGTCGCTCGGCCTCAGGACCTGTCTCTCCCTACCAGCCCGACCCCCAGCCCAAACTCACACCTTACTGCAGCCCTGAGAGGGGTGGGAGCCGCTTCAGAATCCTTGCCACTATTAATGGAAATAATCCCCCTGGGAGTAGGAGCCACGGCTTTCACCTTCTCACAAGAACGAATAGTGTTTAAAGTTGAAATAATTAGAAGTATGATAAACACGGCCCATTAATGAAAAAAGAAATCAAATTCATCAGCCTAAGTGGGACCCCCGGTGGGACAAATGTTTGCCTCTAATTACGCAGGATAAACGCAAACCCGGAGCTGTTAAACAAGACCCCGAGCGGACGCAGATTTGAATAACTTGTTGGGTTTTTGCAGACTTTGGGATTCTGCCCCAGTGGAGGTGAAAGAGAGGAAGACATGAGGGTGAGGACGGGGCGAGGGGAGCATTTGAGCGGGTCCAGGAAACTACAGTCGGCTGTGGGTCCCAGCCCTGCCCCCTTGGGCTCGGTCTTTCCCGAGGCCACGAGCAAAGGCCGTTTCCGTCCTATTGTCCGGGCCTGGCGTTCAAAGGCATTCGGGCTGCCACAGCCATCCCGCCTGCTGCCGCTGCCAGGCACCCAGTGGTCCTACGCCACAGAGCCCAGACCCTCAGGCCTGTGCCCCTCGGGAACTGGATTGGGGTCAAGAGAAGTCTATGCGGCTCTACTCAGCCTGTTAAACCATTTCCCCAACTTTCTGGGAGGCTGAGAGACCTGCGCCTATGCCTGACTCCGGGGCTCCCCCTTCTTGCCTCAACTTGGGGCGGTGAAAATCCAGGGGCTGCAGGCCAGAGCGGGGCTCAGGCTGCCTACATCTTGGCCAATCTCACCCACCCCAAGAGCCCTGGCACTCTGTGTGCTTCCTCCTGGTACCCAGAACCTGAAAGGGCAGCAGGGACGGTGGACTGGGCCTCCTGCTGCCTGTTGGACTGTGAGTCAGGGAGCGGAGGAGGGTGCCCCTTGCTCGCTCCCTGACTATTCCAGGAAGATCGGTGGTTCCAGAGGGCAGGCCGAGGGCTGGGGTACTAGGGGTCCCCATGTGAAAACAGAAGAAGGAAAATGTATACTCAATGAACAGAAAGGAACTGCGGCTGCTTCCCTGGCTCCAGCCCTCAATGTGCCCCCAGAAACACCCCGATTTTTCCAAGGAAAATGAGGAAAGTTTCCCCAACAGGTTAAAGAAATCATCTGGGACATTCCAAAGGTGGAGTGAAAAAAAGGAAGAGCGTCTCTCCCTTTGGGGTAAAATAATAAAATAAAATAATAGTAAAGTTGATGTATTGAAATCTCTCCAAGTGAAATGGAAAACAAAATCACACCAGTGGGGAAAGTTGCAGGCTTTTTTCCTCTTGTTTGGAGGCCCAGATAAATCATTCTCATCCCAAAACTTGAAGGAAATTTTTGCTTTTCTCCTTCGCTAACACCGGGCTCTGCCCAGACTGAGTTGGGAGCAGGGAAATACCAGGCAAACAGCAGAATGCTCAGAAGCCCAAGAGAGAGGTTTTCAAACAGGTCCAAGAGAGACATGGGAGACCCAGGACCCTTGGAAGGGCCTCTGGTCTCCTCTGGATCTCGCAGCCACCCTGGCAGCCCGGCCATCAGAGTCCCTCTCACATCTGGACGCTGGACGCCTTGGCACCCAGATGCCGTGGACTTTACCGGTTATGCACTTGTCTAACTTGCCCTTCATTGTGCTCACAGACACAAATATTCACCTTTACCTAAGAGACGTGCTCCCCACGATCCCGCGTCCTGAAGTCTGATAAACCTGAGCCAGCACAGCTGCATTCTTGCCCTGCCGAAGGCAGCCAGTTACCTAACTTTGCCTCCTGAATCGAAACCAGACAGCAAACACTTCGGAAAGAAGCTTTAAGAGAAGGAAACAGATGGGAAGATGTCTTGGTGGGGGGAAGCCTGACCCCCCACTTTAGTGATTTGCTCCCGAGCTGCCCCAGTAGACTGGATTTCCAGTGGGGAGTCAGGGCTGTGGTTGGGCCGGCTTGCTCCGGAGAAAAACCCCCGCTCCTCCCTTACCGGCTACATTCCTTTTCGAAGAATCATTTTGCATCTTTTTTTTCCTCTTTCTCTCTTTCTTACTCTCTCTTTCTTCCTTTCTTCCTTCCGCCTTCCTTCCTTTCTTTTTCTTCATCCTTCTCTTTATTTGCTTCTTTCTCTTTTTCTTTCCTTCTCTTTTTTCCTGCAGTTCATTTCCCCCTTCATTTCTTCCTGCTCTTCTCTCTTTCTTAAGTCATTTTCTTCATTCCCTTCTTCCTTTTTTCTTTAGGACACAATTTATCCTTGGCTCCTTTCTTTCCTCCTCAATGCTTTCCTTCCCTCTTGACTTTCGGTCCCCCCCAGCCTTTCTTGTTTTTCTCTGTGGTGCAGAGCTCGGGGAGGGCAAAGCCCCAGGCCCGGGGGCCTGTCTCCCCGGCCTCACTGCTCGGGCTTGGAGTTGACCTTCTCCGGCCTTCAGCCTTAATAACTCGGCTCCTCACAAGGCGAAGTGTATGGTTGCCCGCGGCTGGCGGCCAGGCCTCAGCAGTCGCCATTAGAGGGAAGGAAAAGCTGGCGCGGGGGCGCCTTCCTACTGGCTCCGATGGCTCCCTGAAGCGCCCGGTCCCAGGGCTCAGGTACCTTAGGTTCCATTGCCCCCAAGAAGCCTCGTCCAGCAGGCCTGTCTTTGGAGAAGTCGCTCCATCTTTGTCCTGACCTCCAGAGCTGAACATTAAAATAGCCTCAGTTTGAGCCGCAATGGCGTCCCCAAGGCTGGAGTCAGGGGAAAGGAAGGAGTGGGGCTCTGTCAGTCCCAGATGGGGGTCAAGATCCTAGGGGGTCAGCCGTGGGCTTAGCAACCCAGAGCCATGTCCCCACATGGGCACCTTTGTTCTCTGAGCTTCCGGACTGCAGCCTGCCGGCCCTCCTCCTTAGGTCTTGCAACCTCTGGAACGTCTGGGCAGGAATTTCTTGGCGTTTTGAATTCTGTCTTTCTTCAAACCCAGCGTGGACTTGGCAAGAAACGGGGACGCAAGGCTGTGTGTGTAGACTCTCCCAAATGAGCGGTCTGAGTCAAGGGGATGGGTCTCTACTTTGTGTAGTGGGCTGAGGGAGTGTTTGGGGCTGTGTGTGTGTGTGTGGGGAGAGAGAGAGAGAGAGAGAGAGAGAGAGAGAATGATGCCTGCAGGAGAACAAGAGGGAGTGATGGGGAAGGTCTGGTCCTGCTGACATTGCCCAACTTTGGGAGTCTGCAAGGGTCTGTCTCAAGAGCCCAGCGGCCAGGACTCTCTTGCAGGCCTGTAACTTCTGTGAGCTGGCAGCCCCCAAAGCTCAGTCCAAGGTGGGCCTCAGGAAAAGATTGACTATGATCTTCAGCCTTGTTCTGCCTTAGGCAGAGAGAGGCAGCTTCGGACGCCACCATCTCCCCCACCGGGGCCCCAGAACCTCTCTCCCCACACCCTCCTAAAGATCTGGAGGTTTCATTCCAGGGCAAGACCAAAACTTAAAGTTTTTTAAAAAGGGAGGAGGAATCTTGTAAAACTTTTATGCCAAACAAAGTTATAAAAACTTCCCGGGCGTTGCCTTTTCCGAAGGTTTATATGAATAATAAAGAGTGTAGTCGCGTGCACGCGGTTCTGGCGGGCTCTGATCAGGGAGGGTTCAGCAAACAGTATTATCCAGCCCTGGGGCACCAGGAAACCCCAGGGACTGCCCCCTTGAGGGAATATTGGCCCAGACAGAATTGCCCTACGGATTCCTGAGAGGGGGCGGGGAAAGGGAAGGGGTGGCGCCCTTGACTTCTTGAAGTTCAAAGTTCTTCTTTGCTCTGGTGAGAAAATCCCCCTCTGCCTTCAGCCCACTCGAGAAATTAGCCCCAGGTAGTTTTTCTCCCCCTGGTTGAGGACGGGCTCTAGGATCCACATGTCTGTGCATCTTTCAGACACCTGGTCTGTAACTTTCTTGCTTGCCCAAATCTGAGCTGCCCATCCTCTCCACCTGGGAAGTCTAAAACCTGTGGCCTTGCTCTCAGAGGCGCCTGCCTGAGCTGTCTTCTAAGGGGCCCTTGCATCCCCATTCCTCGGCAACCCAGGGGTCTGAGGGACAAAGAAACCCCAAACACAAGACTGGCTCCAAGCCATTTCTCCTTTCAAGTCCCCAAGGTTCTCCCTGTACCCCTAAAGCCCATAGTGGGAGGAGGAGGGGCCCATAGTGCTCTCTCTCAGCCCACACCACTTAATACCCTTGTAAACTCCCACGTGCACTATAAACTTGGATTTTTACAACCAACATTCCTCCTTAGCTCCGAGAAACTTTGAACTCGGCCTCGGATTTATTTACTGGGGTGGGGGGAGGAGGGGGTTGGGGAGCTGGAAGCTGAGAAAAGCTGGAGGAGAAGAGGGGGGAAATGCGGGGCAAGAGGGTAATGGCGTGGGGTCTGGGGTGTGTTGGGGGAGCAAGACCTTCCACTGTGGGTTTGTTTACTATTTAGAGCGGAAGCATTTTCTAACACAGGCCAGACTGGGTCGTTAAGGCCGAAATGAAACTGGGTTTAGAGGCACGGGGGGCGCTTTATGGCGGCGTCTAGACGAAGATCTTTTGTTCCCGGGCAGCTCCTCGGCTGGAGGGGATTACCCAGGGAGCTGAGCCCAGAGTGCCCCTGACCGGCAAGGGGGGTTGGACATCCCAGGGACCAGAAGATGGGTTTGTTTGGGGGACAGAGACCCCTTTTTTCTCTTTTTAGAGGGTGGCCGAGGACGGGCAGGTTCCTGGGCCTGGGTCACAGAAGCCTATGTTTTTCTTTCACTATGACCCCCGGCCTTCCGAAATCCCTTCTGGGGCCGGAGATCTTTTCTGGGCTGCATATCGCAGGGCAAGTGGTAGCTGTAGGGTTTAGATATTTTTCTGCAAAATCGGAATCCACTTGGAGATTAACATTTTGCTCTACAAACAGGTTTGCTCACCAGAGTTATCCCCACCTTATTTTATAGGAAACATGGCCAGCATGCCGATATTCTTTGATATGACTAGGGGATACATATCATAGGAGAGAGGTCTTGTGCGTGTGCGTGTGCGCGCGCGCACACACACACACGGCACCCTCAGCTGCATTCTTGCTGACACTCATAAACACGGCCAGTGCTTACACACCACAGAGGACACAAGCCCTAGATGTGCACGGGTCAGGTTTACTCCATAGCACAGACAGAAAGCATACATGTAAGATTCCTTCTCATGTGCACACGGGCACCAACTGAAAACACTGGTGTGTGGGCACATAAGGGAATCGTGGGGCCGTATGTACACCTTAGCTTTCAGACTGGGTCTCAAGACTCACATTCACAAATTACAGATTCAGCTAGCTAAGCGGTACGGACCCCTGTCACCACAAACAACGACGGAGCCGAGATGTGATTGTCCACTACCGGGGTGCTTTCGTCCGTCATTCCACAGAATCGTATTGACAAAAGCATTTTCTTTGAATTATATAACAACGGTTCCAAGGAGAGGGAAAAGATGAGAGAAACTGGTTCCAGATCTTTGCCCCTAAATAACGAATTTGGAGTGCCCTGCTGAACACGCTTGAAAGGACTATGGTTATCTTCTCACAGAAAAAAACCATGCAGCAACGACAGATGTCCCCATGGGTCGCCCCCTTACGCAGTGCCCCACCGCATGCCAACCCCTTCCAAAACAAATCTCTGGGGCTTTCTACTCTGGGAGACCCAAGGTACAAACATCAGGGTGGCCCCAGTCTAGCGTCTTTTTGCGTCTGGAGGAGCCTGGCCATTTGTGCTTGAGGGGGAAGGGGCCCAGCCCCACCTTCCCACCCTCAGGGGCCAGCCTCGGTGAGGAAAGGGAGGGGGCTGGTTTCTCCTCCTCTCCCCTCCCTCCTTCGAAACTGTATATAAAAATTCCAATACAGTCTTCTCATAGAGAAAAAAAAAAAAGAAAGAAAGAAAGCCCTACCCTCAACCCTGCACATTTAACTGCGACAGACGGAGACATCTGGCGGGAGGGCGGTGGAGCCAAGAAAATTCCTATAAATTTAAATTCGATGATGGTTACAATTAACTCCACAACAAACGTATACTTAAACGGAAAGCGTTGCTGGGCGTTTGAACGCAGCTCGAGCCGCACGTGAGAAAGGAGAGCTTTAAGAGGAGCCGTGGAATGTCCTCAGCTGGAGAGCAGGAGACAGCTACCGCCACGCTCTTGGCCTGCGAGCGGAGAGAGGGTGCAGGCCCACCAGCTCGGGCCTACCTCACCTTCACATGCCTGTCCTTGCCAGCTGGGCTCTACCCACCATCCCCCTCCTCCGCCTTGGGAGCACTGAGGATTTTAAGAGGAGAGGGGCTAATAAAAGGGTCAAATAAAATCATAATATTGAACAGAATGAAATATCTTTATTTGCCACAAAAAAAAATTCACAGCAATCCCTCTGGGCTGGGAGCAGGATGGGGGATTGCCCCCGTACACGCGCACTCACGCTCATGGAGAGAGATGGGTGATTTGAATCTCATTCCAGGCGAGTCCTCCCCCCCACCCCATCCCCTCTGGGTAGAAAGAAATGCTTGTGAAATTTATTTACAAAAATTCAGGCCCCAGCATGGGGGAGGCGCCCAATTCCACCTCCCGCCTGCCTCCTCCACCCTAATCTTTTTTTTTTTTTCCTTAAAAAAAAAAAAGGGAGGTAACAACTGTATAGACTATAGCTATAAATCCATGGAGTGGGGCACGGCTTGGAAATAGGTTAGGAAACCTCAATGCACCAGTTAAGAAATTTCAAAGGAGGGCTCTACACGTTCACAGAGAGAACAACTAGGCTCAGGCCGGGGCCTGGGCGCAGACGGAGGTAGGACACGGACTTTGCACACCTAACACCAGGTCGAAGGTACAGAAATTTCACAGCAAGGCTGGATCACATTTAGCTGCCCCCTAGCAGTGGGGCGAGGTGGGGTAGGGGTGGGGAGCCCAAGAAGTCTCCCCTCGCAGACGCAGTGTCTTAGCAGATCTTATCACTTGGGCAAGGGAAGGCTTTTAGTTCAAGGGTTGTTGGCTCAGGCGCCCACTACTCTCGCCCCTCCCCCACCCAATCCGAGCAGCAAGACATTGTCGCGAGGTGTGTTTTCTTTTAAATAGAGTCTTGGCCTCTGCGCCAACGATGTCCACTCGCTGTGGGTTAGACACGTCCCTTCACCCTCTTTCCAGGCCCGGTCCCTCTCCCACAGCGAGTTAGACGGAAGGTGAAGGAGGTTCCAGAAAGAAGCGCGGGCGACGGCAGTGGGGGCCAGCCCTGGCCACGGTCCAGTTTTCCACCCGCGGAAGGAAGGCGAGTTAGCAAATAAAAGATAAAAATAAAATAAAATAATTTCCCCCTTTCCCCCCCCTCCCCGAAAAGGGCCCGGTCTGCGGTTACAGCAGAGGATTTCCCGAGAAATACTGCAGCCGGTCTCTGCTTAGTTTTTTTTCTTTCATCCTTCTGTTCTGAAACCAGATTTTCACTTGTCGGTCCGTCAGGTTCAGCATCCGGGACAGCTGCAGCCGCTTCTCTTTGTTGATATACACGTTGAAGAAAAACTCTCGCTCCAGTTCCCGGATCTGGAATTTCGAATAAGGGCAGCGCTTCTTGCGGGTGCGGGGGGCGTCTGGAGGGGAGGGGAGGGGAGGGGGCAAGTGCGAGGAGAGGGGAGAGAGACACGTGAGACCCGGGCGACCCCAGCCCACGGAGCGCTCCGCGGCCCTTCTCCCAGCCCCTCCGCCAGGCAGCCCTCCCGCCAGGCCGGCGCGCCTTCCGCGCTCGGGCCGCAGTGCCGGGGCCAGCCCGGGACCCCCTGCCAGGTCCGGCTCTTCCGATCCCCGGCCGCCGCGGGGTCGGCGCCCCTCCCCTCGGGCGAGAGCCCCGGCTGGGCTGGAGGGGTCCGGGGGAGAGGGAAGCCGGCCGGGCCAAGTGCGTCCCGGGGACCCGCCGGCTCGGCCGCGGCCTCGGCCTCGGCCCCTTCCTGCGCGGCCCTCCCAGGGGCTGTGAGCACCCACCCGCCCCTCCCCGGACATCTGGGGGACCGCGGGGAACAGGCGCCAAGAAGCGAGAGCGGCGAGAGCCGTGGGAGACCGGGAGGAGGCGAGCGAGCAGGCCCCAGACACACCGAGCCGCTTCCGGGGGCCCTGGCGCCCCGGGACGCCGGGCGGGCCGCGCCTTCCACGCTGCGGGGCTAGGCCGGCGCCGAGGCCGCGGACCGCAGGGAGACCCCAGACCCGGCCTGGAGCCGCGCGGAACCCTGAGCCGCCTCTCCCCGCCCCCTGTCGCCGTGACCCCGGCTCGCTGGGGTTCTGATCAAGGACCCGTGAACACACAGTTTGAACATTTCAAAAATAGTTTTGAAAAGCAGCAGAGCCGTCCTGGCTGGCCTCTCCGGTCTCAGGTTCTGCTCCGCTGCCTCTCCCCCACCACTCCCCCTGTCTGAGTTTCTCCCTGTCTTTCCCTCGCCCTCCCCTTTCTCCCCCTCCACCCCTCCCCTCCGTCCCACCCCCCGGCAGCCCGGCTCCCCATCCTTCCTTAAATGCTCTTCTAAGTTCACGATCAAAGTTAATATCGCTCGCGATGGTGGCGCTTTTAAAAATTTCACAGACCGAGGGAGATAACGGGGAGGGGGGTTCTCCCGGCTTTTCCAAAGAGCCCTTTTCCCTCCCTCCCCACCCCTTCTCCATCGTAAAAAGTCGAGTCGTTGGGAGAGAGGGCTTTGTAGGTTATAATAAAATCCTTTGAATGCTTATAAAACTCCACATAAAATCGGACTGACCCAAAACACGAGGCCGTCCCCGCTCCCCTCTCCTCCCCCCTGCTCTCGCCCTCCCTCTCGCGCTCCCTCCCTCGCTGCCCGCCTGCGTCCCGGCCGCTGCTACCTACTGGGGGCGGCTCCCTTGGCCGGCTCCTTGGCCGCGGAGTGGGCTGAACCGGACGAGCTGGGATTCGTGTTTTCCTCCTCGGCCTCGGCCTCGGCCCCCGCCTCAGCCCGGGACGCCAGTCCCGAGGCCGGGGTCGCCTCAGGCTCCCCCTTGGCCTCGCCCTTGCCCGGGCAGGGGGGCTCGGCAGGCGCGTCGCTGCCACCGCAGTAGGCGTTGTCGAAGAAACGGTCGAAGGCTTGAGGCAGGACGCTGTTCTTGTTGACCGAAGAGTAGAAGCCGGCGGGGGCTGCGTGCGGGGCGCTGGGGTGGTGGTGGCCGCCGTAGGAGCCTTCGTTTTTCATGAGGATCTCGGTGACCGTGGACGGAGGCAGGCACTCCCGGTGCATGAGCTCGTCGGCCGCCGCATAGCAGGAGGAGTAGCTGTTCCGGTGGTGCCACTTGCCGGATGGCTCCAGGCCGTACGAGACCTCCCGGACCGGGGGCACTTGGGCTGAGTAGGGGTAGGAGATCTGACGAGAGGGGGCCTGGGGCAGGAAGGAGGAGACCGTGGAGAACTCGGGCACGTAGTAAGTGCAACTGGGCAGATAGAGGTTGGAGGCGCAGCTCCCTCGCTCGCCGAAATCAGCGCCCCTCTCCTTGCGCGACGGCGAGCAGAAGTTGCCCAGGTTGACCGAGTTAAACATCGTTCTCTTCTCCTGCCGGCTCCAGATGGAGGTTTTGGACCCGATCTAGCGAGGGGGGAAAATTTGGGAAGGCGAGATGACGCGTTATCCGTCTTAGTCTCTCTCCCCGAGCACGTGATCCAAAGTAGATATTGTCATATATCAGTTCGGAGCACTTCGCAGACGTAGGAGGGGTTCTCTCTTAGGTAAGATGGGGACGTTCAGGCGATTGGTTTGCAAACACCGCAGAAACATTATGAAAATCAATTGCAGATTTGTATTCGTTTTTCTCTCGTCACTCCCCTCCTCTCCATTCCACAGAGCGAGCAAAGGAGGAGAGAGAGGGTTGGAGTGTGGGGTGGGTGGTGGGATGGGCGGGGGGTGGTGGCTGGGAGGGGGTAATTGTATATTTTTCTAGCTGTTGCTCTCCCCCCCCACCACGACTGGGGAAAGGAGGAGGGCTCCAACGTATGGGGGTCTTCCCTCCTCCCCGTGATGAGCCCAAGACTGAGGTGGGGATGAAGACCTCTTTCCCCACCGCCTGGTTCCGCGAGAGATGTGAATCCTTCCCCCCAACTCTCAGGGACTCTTACCCCACCAACCCGCAGAGGGCCAGAGCCTGGTTACAAGAGTTTGAAGAAGTCCATTCTTTTCTTGGCCAGGGCTGTATGTCAAGACTCTCTTTCCCCTTTGGAGAGACTCCTCAGAAGAGTATGTGAAGTTTTCCAAAGGTGAGGCAGCCCAGCAGCAAGCCAGTGTCCCAACTTTGTCTGGCTTGCTGTGCTGCCTGCGGCTAGGGACTCAGATTAGTCATAAACGAGTGGTAAGCAGTGCGCCAGCCGCCCAGCCGGTGCCTGGCGAAGTCTGGGAAAAACCTTCTCTAATGTTGTGTTAAATATTTAGTATGAGAGAGTGGCCCTGGGTGAATATTTCATGCCTGCCTTTATTGTCAATCAATGTGCAGAAAGCTACATCCACTGTGGATTTTGAAATCTCAAACCCCAAAGATAAAGATCGGAATGAGAGCCATTTATTTTCTCTGTCTGGGGGTCCTTTGGGTTGGGAGCTCAGCCTCAGCTTGGGGGCTGAAAAGAAGCCCGGAGTCAGGGTCCAGGGAGAATATGGGAGGAGCTGGGTTGGGGGCTCCTATCCTTGAATGATTTGGGGCTGGGAGGCGGGCAGTGGGGCCAGGTGTGTCTGCTGGACAGACTGGGGGGGAGTGGAAGGGAGCTGAGGAACCTGGGTGGGCAGGGCAGGGCCAAGGACCACTCCCTAATGGAGGCCCCCCAGCCCTGCTCCCAGGGGGCTGGCTGTAGGCAGGCTTTGGTGCCTCTTTCCCATTTCTCAGCCCTTCTCTGGCCTCTTCCATGTCCACTACCTGCCTACATAGCTGTGGCCCAAGAGGTGGACTCAGTGGTTCTGTCCTCCTTTGCCTCCCTTCCCTCTGGGCACCGTGGGACACATCTAGGCAGCTGAGAATCACTTTATTGAGAGGTTCTGGAATGGATCCAAGGGGCCGGAGCAGTCGTAAGCAGAAAGCAACCTTGGACCGAGGAGGGGCTGCTAGAGCATGATTTGTTCAGGTAGGAGGGGGGGACTGAAGCCCACAAGGACTCAGGAAAAGCCAGAAATGTCCCAAACCCTCTTTTTATCCCTAACTCTTGGCTAAAATTGATTTCTACTTTAAAAATATTACTTGGATTTGATTTTTCCTTGCTGAGCTTGGGAGGTACTGAGGCCCCAAAACCAGACGGAGAAGACACAAAAAATCGTATCCCGTCCCCAACTACAACTCCCCAAATCCGTTCCTTCTCAATCCTCCTGCCTCCCCAGATCTGCTCAGTCTTTTGATGCTCACCTGGAGTGAAGCCACATTGGCCATGAGCCCCATTCTGGGGGTGGCTCTGGAATACTCAAGGATAGACCTTCAGCACCCCTCTACCCACTCTTTGCTGGGCCATACTCCCGGAGCCCTTCTTTAGTCTTGGCCAGATCTTAAATGACGGCAAGAGAACTAGATTGGGGCTTTGCTAAAGTGTGGGGCTTTGCCATCAATGAGAAGAAGAAAACTGCAAGAAGAAAACTCTGTTGCTTTTCCTCCTTCCTCTACCTCTTTTTATAGGGTGACCTGGGGCTAGCGTTTTTAATTATAATGATGGGGAACTATGGACTATGGCTTTTATGGGGTTCGTGCTGACCTCGTTAAACTCAAGTTTATTGGAGGCAAAATGTTCCCCGAACAGTGATAGGAACCAGCAAGAGGGGAGTGAGAGGTACCGGGATCCCTTGCAGAGGTGGGGATAAGGGCTCAGAGTCTTGGCTTTGGCTTTTCCCAGTTGCCCCAGGGCCCTGCTTCCTTCTCCATCCTGGTCTCCAGGGCATTGTGGGGCCTAAGCCCCCAAGGCAAATTCTGTACTGCTGAGCCGACAGTGGGGAGGGGTATGCTTCCTGTGAGGAGCCAGCTGTGGGCCTGAGCACTTGAATTTGACCACCAAAGTTTATTCCAGGGCCACCATAAAAGTGAGCCAGGCGGCTGCAAGGAGCCACTGGCGGCTTTATTTCCTTGAAACAAAAAAGAAGGCAAGAAAGAATGTCAAAGAAGTTGATGTCCAGGAAACTCTAGGGTCTCCTAACAGAGGCTTCTGAGAATTAATATTCTTCCCCCTAAAAGTAAGGCATGAAGTTCTTTTTTTTTTTTTCCTAGTTTTGGTCTGACTTTTAATTTTTCAACAACTTTTTAAAAATCCCAGCAACCGGTGGTTGCTGCTGGGGTCAGGGAAAGAAGGCTCTGGACACTGAGGTCAGCAAGGCATTGATGGGCAAAAATACCCACAGAGTGGGCTGGCCACTTCCCTGCCCAACCCGGTCCAGGACCACTCCAAAGCATAGATTGTGGCCCTTGCCCCTGGCTCCGCCCCAGGGCATCAGTGCATCCCCCCAACATGAGACTCAGCTGTGGTCCCAAATCGGTTCCTAAGAGCCCTGGCAAGCCCCGCTCCCTGGCAGGAGGTGGCTTCCCCTCCCCCATCTCATGAGTGCCTGTGGCCCTTCCACAATCCTAGAGTCCCATCTTTCACCTGAAACTCCCCAGGGCAGGGCCATCCAGCCTAGCTCACTGGTTCTTGGTGGCCTCGGTCAGCACCTCCCGCCCACCCGCCAGCCTGGCCGCTACCAGGCAGCCGCGGTCCCGGCCGCTGATGTGGTACTCTGGCCAGGACCAAAACAGACTCGAGCGATGCTCCCTGCCACACGTGGACACCAGAGGTGGCTTCAGAAGGGGGCAGTATCTCCTGAATTCTGAATCCCCGCATGGGAGCCCCCACACGCAGCGCTGGCCGGCCTTGCAGCTTGTCCACCTCCCGATTCTAGAGAGCAGATTGGGGTAACCGGGGAAAGGGGCCCATCCCACAGACCGTGCACCGGGAGGGAAAGCCAGACAGGAGAAAGAAGAACTCTTAGAGCTCCGGTGGGCTTGGACTCTAAGTTCAGTCCCGTGTGGAGTCAGTAAGATGAGCAGTGGGCGTGTGGACAACCTCGGCGCTCAAAGGCTTGGCCCGCAAGGATGAGCCCTCACTAGAAATTGCTGGTGCCTTCTTGCACGTCTTAGAGCAATCCGAGGCATTTAATAATCCCTCTAGTGTGCTTGGGGACGTTCAGGCCAGCGGTTTACCCCGCACCCGGGACACATCCCACCCCCAGCCAAAGAACTGGGTCGGAGGGTCAGACTGCTGGTTCTCGGCCTCCGCCTCTCCTCAGCTCTGGCCGTCACCCCAAGCCCAAGGACCCAAGTCAGGTCACCCAAGCGGGTGGACGCTGCTCCGAGGTTCCTCGGCCCCTGGAAGTGACAGGGGGAGGGAGAAGGGCAGCTTCTCCGCCCCCGCAGCCCCACCCACCTTCCTCCACTGAGGGATTGTCCCAGGAGGCTAGCAACACGACCCCATTTCTCCCCATAAAAGTCCCATTTTATGAGCCAGTTTCACTGGGCCCCTCACGAAATGCTCTAAAATGAAGGAAATGTCTTAAAGCAGTCTGAATTGGAGCCGCTGCTATTGGACTTTGGTGTCCAGACCCAGTTGCAGCCACACAGAAACATCTTTTCTGGGCGTGATCGCCCTGTTGGGCCACCGGATCTCTGGTCTCCCCGCCGCCGTGTGGAGGCCAGTTGGCCCGAGCCGCCATTCCCTGGCTTTAGCGCCTGCTTAGGCTCGGACCCAGTCCGCGCAGATCAAAGGAGCTCGCGGCATTTTTATGAGATGAACTTCAGCGGCTCTTTACTTGTAATCAGACGCCTGGTTCGAAAATGCAAAAGGGAACAGCCCATCAATCCAAAAAGGAAAAGGAGAAGGGGGAGAGAGAGAGAGAGAGAGAGAGAGAGAGAGAGAGAGAGAGAACACTAGGGAGAAGAGGGGGACGGGGGTGAAAAAATTCAGGTGACACATAGCAGGAAGATTCTGGTCACCCAGGAGAAAAAGACCCTTTGCCTGCAGCAAGAATGGTTTGTGGGTCTGTTCCAGTCTCCAGGCCCCACCATCTGCCTCTACGCTTCGCCCCGATTTCCAGGGGGGCCGGGAAACCTGACTCGCCTGTGTGCTGAAGCTTGATCCGAAAGCTTCCACAGTGTGGACGCGCCATGTGGGGCGAGTGTGGCCGCCTGCACTCTCCTGCCCCAGCGGGGAAGTCGCCTTCTGCTCACGATTTAAAAGTCTCTCCCATTTTGCTGCTTTTCTCTCTGTGGTCTCCGTGGTTCTCTCGTCACTACAGCCAGAAGTTGAGTTACAGGAAGATTCACCAGAGATTTATCGCCTGGCTCCAAACTTGGAGAGCCCCGTTGTCATAAACAGCCATCTATTGTCTAGACTTTCATCTCCGGGTATGGATCGTGCATTATTGAGGCTCAGGAGACACGGGTCTGGCTCTGGGGCGTGTGGGGGCCGCTGAGCGCTTGCCCTTGCCCCCGGGGTTTCTGGGGGTGGGGTAGGGAAGTGCAGGCATTTGTGTGGTCCTGGAGCTGGGCGGGTACACCTGAGCATCCAAGTGGGGAGGCCCAGGCCGGGGAGGGTCTCTCTGTGCCTGGGAACATTCTGGTGCATGGACTTGTGTGTTGGGTGAGAATTTGTCACGGTGTGCTTTGTTTCTGGGCATTTTAAGTGTTCCTGTCTGGGTTTTTGCAGGTTTTATTAACCTGCATCCGCTTGGCCTGTTTATGTCCCTTCGAAGGAGATCATCTGGTGTTTTTCAATATTGGAGCCCAGTGTGTGTGTGTGTGTGTGTGTGTGTGTGTGTCTGGCTTCTCTGAGGAAATGGATTTGGGTGATACGTTTCTAGTCTTGCTCCCTCAGCTTCCTCCACTTACCCTAAATCACACCTCAGCCTCTGCCTTCCCCCAGAATGTCTGGCCCTGCTCTACCCCCTAAAGGTCCGGAAATCTCCCAAACAGCTACCAATTTTCTGTCACAGGCACGAAACACATTTTTGCAGGATGAGGTCTGGCTATCTCTGTCTTTCCCACATTAGGGGGAAATGTCCCAGCTCATAAACTCCCTCACTTCCGGGGGCTCCCCTTCCCAGAGCTGAGGGGGACATCAGAAAGGGCCTCCCCACTTCATTCTGACCTTTTTAAAATACTCTCCGCACAACTCTCCATAATACCAAAGCCGGCCTGCCGCTCCCTCCCTGGGGCTTTCTGGCAGCCAAGGTCCTCACCCTGGCCACCTCCTCAGCCCCTGGAACACAGGCAGTAGGACATTTGCCCAGATTAAATGTCTGTGGGAGAGACGCCTATCACCTTAGATCTCAGGGTCAGATGCTGTTTTTCTAAGCCTGGATCCTTTAACACCATCAGAAATAATCAAGTCCTCCCCCTTTGTTTTTCATTATCAGGATGCGGGGTGGGGGGGCTCTCGGCCCTGAGGCCTGGGTGTGCCACTGACCACCCCTTGTGCTGGGAGGGGCTCCTACCTGGGGGTCAGGTCCCACTTCAGGTCCCTAGTAGCCCTAAGGCACCTCAGCCAGGAGGGAAACTGGGAGCGCACTGATCCGAGAGGCTGGTTTCCAGCTGAGAAGGACAGAGGTGACAAAACTGGGGCTTTGTGGAGTATCAGATTGAACCAGAAGTCCCCAGAATTGCTTTCTGAGCATTCCTCCCTTCCTTCGCCATTAGAGTTCCCATTTAAACAGCAACGATTGGGCCGAAAGGGGGCTATGTGGAGAGGAGCAGGAGAAAACAGGCCATCAGGGCCAGGAAAAACGAGGGGAGCCCTTCACAGACACCCCTAGGCTATATTCTCTCTCTCTCTCTTTCTCTCCCTCCCTCTCTCCCCCAGTGCTACCCTGCAGGGAAAGGATCAAGGATTCGACTTCAGCTTCCTTCCTCTGGTGGTGCCTTGGCCTTCAGCTGAGCCGCCCGAGGCCCCCAACCCACAGCCAGCCCTGTCCTCACTGCCCCCGAGGGTCCAGAACTCGGAACTCACTTTCCCTCCGGCTGGCGGGCTGCGGCGCCGCCTTCCTCTGTCTCTCCCTGCCTCCCTCCGTCCTTGCCTCTCCCCCACTTCTCAGGCCAGAAGATTTTGGATCTGCTCCTTTCTCCGCACCCCAGGCCTAGGCTGAGCCCGCTCCGTGCTCCAGGATCGCGGCCGCAGGTCCGGGTCCTCGGCCCCGCGCTTTGCTCCCAGTCCCGCCTGCTGCAGTCTCCTTTGCTAGTTGCCGGGTTAGAACGCTCCTCTCTTGCTTTCCTGCGTCTCCCCCTTTCTCTCAGCCTCTGGATCTGAGAAATAAATAAATCCAAGCCTCCTACCTCATCAGCCCTCCCCACTGGCGCCACCTCACTTCTCCTCCTCCTTACCGACTGGACCGCCTTGTTTTCAGAAGGAAATCTTAATAGACATTTAGGCTGTAAATGAGCTTTTCTTTGTGATGGCTAATTTTCTTTCCAATTCTTACGTCCTGCTCCTTTTCCTGGTGGAACGGAACGGATTTAGAAGTCTGCAGTAGGGGAGGGGGGTGTGGAGAGACGGAGCCCAGAGTTACAGACTGGCAAGAGACGCGGAAGACCGAGATACAGAGAGCAAAAGAGGCGTTGGGTTGGGAAGAGGAGGGAGAGAGAGAGGGAGGGAGGGAGGGAAGGAGGGAGAAGGGGAGGGAGGGAGGGAGCCCCAGCTGGCGGGAGTGGAGCCAGAGAGAGAGAGAAAAGGAGAGAAAAGTTTCCTGGAGTCTTCATTAGTTGACTTCTCTGTATGCTGTTTCCCCCAGCCGGCGGAGCTCACCCCCAATCAAGGAAGGAAGGGGGTCTTTATTTTTTTCTAAGACCCCAAAGAGTGCAGTGTTTACAAGACTAGAAACGCTACGGCCTTGTCCCGGCACAAAGAAAGGCTGAAATAGAGGACCGCCGCCTTCCTTATAAGGTACGATGCTAACTTGACCTTCACTTTGTCACGGCGCCCCCCGCCCACCCAGACTGCTGCAGGCTGCCTGGCAGAGTGGGAGGCCGGCAGACCCTGGCCTCTGGCTCCCTCCTGCCCCTCTTTTGCTTTCAAATCTTTCTTTCCTTTTTAAATGTCCCTCCTTTTTCCTTCTGTCTTTTTATTTCCTCTTCTACCTTTTCCTTTTGATTTCCTCCCTTTATTCCCTGCGGTTTCTCCTCCTGCCCCATTTCTTTCACTCATTCCTTTCATTCTTGTCTTCCTGTTTCATGGTTTCCCTTGACTCTCTCTTGCCTGGCTCTTTACCACAATCAATCAATCAATCAATCTCTCCCTCTCTCTCTCTTTGCCTCCCTCCCTCCACCCCCCCAGGCTTCTGGCTTCTGGTCTTCTGAATCCCAGAAACAAGAAACCATATTTTCAGTTTTTTCCTCATCCCCATCCCAACCAACCTCCACAGCCCTAGCCTGACTTCTGCCCCCATCCAGGTGTCCCTGGGGAAGAGGTCCAGGAAAGAAGGCCAAATTGGGATCAAAGGGGACTTCACTCTGGACCCAGTGCCCACTTGGGGATGACAATGAACTTGGTTTTGGTAAGACCCTGTCTTCCTCTTACTGGCTTAAATTGCCAAGTCTCTGTGACAGTAGTAATCTTGAAGTGAGGGGGAAGTCCTTCATTGTGGGGGAACATGGGAGAGCAGAGACTACTGGCCCTGAGCCTCAGGGGGTGATTTAAGCACCAAACTGTTGTTTGCTCTTCTCTGAGCTCCCAATGCCTAAAATTGTAGAGATTTCTCTTAAGACATCTGGGGAGGGAATTTAGAGAATTGGGGGATTTCTGGAGATTCACACACACATAAAAATAGGAAAGAAAGACAATCAGGCCTCTCTCTCTACCTTGCTTCTTGCTGCCTTCCAGGATCCAACAGAGCCTCCGACATTAACTCTAATCATATCTTGTGCGGCTATAAAATAAATAAAATTATCGACACCCCTATAATTATCTATTATTCGCTTACTTGTGATAATTACAATACTAGATGAGGCAGGTCTATACAGACAAAGTAAAACCAAACAAATATTTTGGAAAATGAAACTGGATCGCTGAGGCCTTCAAAATTTCTTAAGAATCTATGAGATCCTGCCTGGGACTTTCTTGGCTCAGGAGAAGCCATCTTGTAGGTCATAGTGTGATATTGGGAGACCCTACCACCTCCTTTTCCTCCATATCCCATATAGCGCCCCCTCCTCCTCTGTACTGACAAGAGAAGATCAGACAATAAAAGGGAAATGCTTTCTCTCTCTCTCTCTCTCTCCCTACAATTATCCGGATAATTGCACGAATTCTTCCTTGAATACTGCTGTGTAGTCAGGATTGGGATTTCAGCAGGAAGTGCAGGGGACAGGATTCCAAATGGGGGAAGTTGAGAGGGTCCTGCGTTGTTACATTCCCAGACTTTATAGTTCTGTCTAGTGTTACATTGTTTCTTCAGGCAAAGATCTTTGTTCGCCTTCAGTCATATTTCTCCCTTTCCCCTCCCTTGCTTTCCCTCTCCCTCCCCCCTTTTTTGGTCCCTTTAAAGGAGACTCAGATCATCTCATGCTCTTAATAGATGACTATAAAAGTAAAATTAATTCCCCCCTGCCCTTTAATATCAATATCTCTTCGTTAAGTATGCACATTGGTGAGAATAAACAGAATTAAGTGTTGCAACCCAAACCAGCAATTACATCCAAGGTTGGTTTTTGTTTTTTTTTTTCCATGGGTTCTGGCTTATCAGGGGGTGTTAACTCTGCCGTAAGATAACCAGGGGTTATTTGTATTATTATTTTTTTTTTACAAGCTCACTGGGGCCTGAGCCAGCACCAACCTGGTAGGAAAAGCAACCAGGAAGCCAGAGAAGGAAGAGAGCTCCAGACAGAGATGAAAAGGAACGACGCGGAGTCATGCAGGGAAAGGAGGAGGCAGCAGGTCTGGGAACAAACGTGGCAGAGAGCAAGACGGTCACTCACAGACAGAGGTTTACATATTTTTATTAAAAAATTTTTTTTTCTTAATGTGGGGCTGGATGAAGAAAAAGGAAAATTCCGAGGAGCGGAGAGGAGAGGGGATTATCGGAGCCCCAGCGTGAACGGCCCAGGAGGGGAGAAGGCTGGATACCCGCGAGCTAGCGGGGAGCGGTTGCGGCGGCCGGCTGGGGCTCTGGCTCCTCGGGGCGCCGCTGCCCCACACGCGGCGGGCTGGCCCTCGAAGCCCCCCCTCGCGGCCGCCAGGGCTTCCTTGGTCTCCTTATCATCTCCATCTTTATGACGAGGCTTGTTAACAAGACCAGCGAGCGGGCCACGCACATCTATCTCTGCGCTCACGCTCAGCCAAGCAGCGGCCGGCGCGGGGACTGGCGAGGCACTAATTAATTGATTCCTTTGGACAGTAAAATATGGCAGTGTCTACACGGAACCCATAAGCAATATCCCTGCGGGGTGTGAGTGCATTGTCTTTCAAAGAATTTTGTCCATAAGCATGTGTCAGGTGGTCTCGGATTTTTAGCTACTAAAGAAAGACCCAAGTGGGACTCATTTTTCCGGGGCCGAAACAGAGTCAGCTCAGTGTCAGAAGATGCTTTAAGCTATTACGGCCTCTGTGAAAGTGTTAGGAGTGGATCTTGTTGAGAAAAACGTGGGTTACGGGGGTAAACTTTCCCCGCTGCCTGTGTAGACCTGGCCAGCATTAAGGATGCTAAGGGCTGCTGAGGGTGGGCCAGAATCCTCTCCCTGGTTGGCTGAGAGGGAGTGGGGCTGCTCTGGGGGTTGAGAGGGACTTAGGAGACCAGGTCCAGCCTTTACTTCATGCCCTCTTTCTCTATTGGAGATTTTAAAAATAAATTTTAAAAAATGTAAACAAACTTCGGCTTTCAGGAACCCTGGAACTTGCCTTTACCCCAACTGCCTGTTACACAACTTGCCAGGTCACTGCACTTCCCTCTTCCCTCCCCCCGTTTCTTGACTGGCAGCCCAGGGTAACTCTCTAACATATTTATCTTAGGTCTAGTAGAACAAGTCCTGAGACACAGGGGTAACCTAATTATATAATGCTCATTCCATACAGGCTGTGATTATGCAGTCAGACCCTGATGCAAACAGCACTTGGGATTCTAAATATAGACCCTGACTCCAGCAAGAGATGTACTAGGGAAATCGAGATAGGCGACCACTTATATAAATAATCCATATAGACATGGAAGGGGGTTTGAAGAGACGGAAATAATAGAAAAACAGTACAGAAAAGAGACTCAGTTGATGGAGATTGTCGTTGCCAATGTCTGGGCTTCCTCCTGCTGTTTGTAAGATAGCCAAATAAATGCGTATTACAAATACAATAATATGTGAGCTCCAAGAATATACTAAAATGTATTTGGTAGGCACATACCACGTAAACAAACTAATTCACAGAACATACTTTCATACATTGGGTAGATATTCAGTTTGTGTATACAGAATAATATGATGTATTTTCCATGTACTTTTTATGTGGACACATTAATATCTGGATGCATTTTCCGTGCATGATTTTATACACCCTATGGAATATATATATATATATATATATATATATATATATATATATATATACATACACACAGATGAGGACTGTGTATTCCCTGTGTAGGATAGATATGCAAGTGTACCGTTTATGTAAATGAATCTTTACCTGTGGTGTTTACCCATGCTATGTGTAACCTTTCCGCCGAAGGCTGCTTTCTCAAACAAATAAAAGTGCCTCTGTATGTATGTTTCCTAGAGAAATATATTTTCCATGCCCGGTATGTCCATGTAATATAGATATCTGTGCACTGCAGACTGTTTCAGTACATCGGTTCTGTTGGCAGTACCGCCAAGTGTGCATTTTCTGAAACACCTTTCCCCGGCCCCGCATACGGACCATGCATCTTTCACAGGGAACTTTCCTAGCAGGAGCTGCCGGCGAGTTCCGTCCGCGCAGACCTGTCCTGAAGGAAGTTCTCCACTCTGGGACCTGGAAACTGACAAACGGAAGGCTTGCCTCCTAGTCTCCAGGAAGTGGCTCTGGCGCAGAGAGGAGGGGATCGCCCACCGGCAGCCGGCTGGGTCACACCGGCTGAAGGTCCGGCCGTGTTTGGTCTCATCTGAGCCCAGTCGCTCCTCTCTGGTGCCAGGCGCCTTCAGGCGGCACAGGCTTTAGGAGCCTCGGCCGCGGGCAGCGAGAAGCCCCGCGGGAGGGCGGCCGGCCGCTGTGGGGACGCCGCGTGCCCAGCAGAGGGAGGGCACTTAGCGCAGAGGCCTGGTTCCCGCAGCCCGGCAGCGCCTCACACTCGGGCTGTTCTTCCAGGTCTCCCACAAACTCGCGGGGCGCGCCCAGGCCCGGGGGGCACACGGCTGAGCGGCGGGGCGGGGCGGGGCTCCGCAGCCTCCACTGCTCCGGCCAGCAGGGGTCATCCCGTCCTTCGCGGGGGCCCGGCGGCCCTCGGGCGGAGGAGCCGGAGGAGCCGGAGCTGCAGGCGGCTGTTGGGCGGGGGAGCCGAGCGGGGCAGCAGGGGCTGAGAGGCGCGCCGGGTCTCCCCTCCCGGGGGCCCTGCGGCGAGCCGGAGCCGGGGCGGGGGCCGGAGCCGGAGCCGGGCCGGCCGAGGACGCGCACCGACCTCCCAGAGCCCTCTCGACCGGGCCAGGCCACGGAGGGCTCCAGGCGCCCGCGTCATCCACCAGCGGCCGCCGCGCCTTTGTCTCGGGGCCTCCCCTGGAGCGGCGACCACGAGCACGGGCCGCGGCGGTGCGGGGCGTTCGGGGCGGCGGGCGCCGGCCGCACGCTTGTCCACGGAAAACCCGCAGCTCTGTCTCGACGGAGGCAGATGCCGGAAGGCGGCCACGGGGGCCTAAGGCTCGGCGGCCACGCGGCTGCGGGAGCCGGCGCCTGCAGCCCACCGCGCGCGGAATGACACCGGACTCTGCGGCGCCTCCATGGGCCCGCCGCGCAGAGAGGGTTGGGGGCTCCGGGGCCTAAAAACCGCTCCTACTTTCCTGGTAATGGCGGGGAGGATGGGCAGGGGCTCCGGCCTGTCCGGAACCCAGGGTCCCGGGGGTTTGCTTTGTCCGTAGATGGGGCTGGCGGTCCCTGCTCCGCTCTGGGTCTGAGCCATCGATCGCGCGCCGGGTTTCCGGCTGCATTAGCATCCGCACGCCCCGCGCTGCCGGCCCCTCTCCAGCCCGCTCGGTAGAGGCTTTAACTACCCTAGCTGTGTCTATGCAGGTCAGAGTGAAGTAGAACTGGGTGGATACCGGGGCCAGCGATGGTATACGCTTACAAATACACAACAGCAGAAATATTTTCTACCTGAATTATCCAGATAACTCTCTCCACTTCTTGCTCCTCCAGACCCAGTTAGAGACACGGGTTTCTCTGTCTTAAAGTCCATGGAGTAAATTGTAGTTTGAGGGTTTAAACCAAATAGCTGCAAAATAGACGCAATCCTTGCCCGGATGCAGAGTTCAGCCTGGGCCTGAGGATTTGGGTTGAGGCTCCGGGCATGACATTCTCTTTGACCCAGAGACCCAAAGAATAAGTTTTTCAACCATTAGGAGGAGGCTATAGTGTCTTTCCTTCTCTGACAGTCTCCCCAGTTATTGAGTTTTGGGACCTGTGTAGAAACCACCCAACAAGGTGTCTCCTTTCTCAGGTCTGCAGTGTCTCTGGGAATAAATCAAGGGAGTAAATTAAAGGCCAGTTATTCCTGACCTCCTTAAATCCCCTCCTTTCTTTTTAGCCAGAAACGCCTTCACTGTTAATTCTTCCTGTATAGATGTGTCCTAAGAAGAGGGTAGTCTCTGGCCTGGGTTCACTGAAATTCAACTCCTGCCCCCCTGCCACCTTAATTCAGACCCAGGCACAGTCACACCCAGCCCCTCTCCCAGGTCATGGCTGCCAGAAGCTAACCTGTCCCCAGCTTTGCCTCTACTCTGTGGGGGCCTTTGGATGAGAGACCCCCAAAGCTTGGGATCTTCCTTCCTGCCCAAACCCCTCAGCTGCAAAAGACAAGCTGTGTGTTAGGAGCAAAATGAGAATGGGATTCAATTTAAATTGGTTAGTTTTTCTAGTTGCAGGAGTAAGGAAAGAAAAGGAGAGAGAGAGAAAGAAAGATTTCAAGGCAGGAGGTGTGGCTTGGACGTTGGGCTCGGTGAGGGCCCCTGCTATTCCAAAGCAGGCCCAAGAGGGTGGAGGGAGAATCTGGAGGAGACTCCATGAGTGGAGCCAGGCTGTGAGAACAGAAAACTCAGGGACCAGAGGCACAAGGGTGGAGACAGAGGGAGGATGTCCCACCCAGAAGGAAGGGGTGAAATGGAGATGCAGAGGGCTCATGGGCTCGCCAGCCAGAACCCAGACACTGGCTTCCACCTGGGCCTCTCTCTGGCAGGGCCCAGAGGGGGTTGCTGACTGAGAGAGATGAAGCCTATTTCAGCTCCAAGGGGTCTTTAGTCCCTTACAAGCTCATTCTGCAGTGCTCGAAATGTGCTCTCAGAGTGAAGCCATGGGGTTAGACCCTGGGGTTGACGTGTGGTTCCACCAGCCCCTGCCCCATATCCCAGGGCACTCTTGCCATCCCTGCTTCAACCTATTTGAGCCCCTACCCTGGTTTCACTTCTTGGAGATCCTGCAGCTTAGACTTCCTCTTCCTGGCCCTGAAGGTGGTTTCGGCCTCCTCTGGGCTGTCTACATTATTTTTATGGCCCCATGACTCCTCAGATATCCCTCTACACCCCCCCCCCAATCTTCTATTCCCCAATTTTCTCTCTGCTAGTAATTGCTTGGGACTAGAGACAGCAGCTCATCAACAGATCTTGGTTGCTAGTATATTTTTGTTGTCCCTGCACCAGATTCTGCTTTTATCATTATACATTTATTATTTTTATTATTCACCTGAGCTGGAGACAATCAAGTGGGGGAGCTGCTAGGAATGGGGATCCCATTCTTTCTGGGCAGAGGGGACCATGTGTGGGGACTCAGTTTTAAAATTCTTTCTCAAAAAAAAAATCACATCATCATTCAGTCATGTTTTAATTATTATTATTAATATTAATATGATGAAGCAACTCTGTACAAGGACTATATAAAGGGAAAACGTGCTAAAGACAGACGTTTGACTAGGAGGGCACACTTACAGAAACTTGGGAAGGGCATCTACCCACAGAGACTACACGAGGTACTAGCAAGGGACACAGAGAACAGGACACAGATTGACAGAAAAGCTCACAGAAGTCAAGTTTAAAGCGACAGGAAGAGAATATTGCATATCTTTGTACCCCCACCCCTTTTGGAATGTTCTGGTCTCCTTTCTCTACTAGGCTGTGGGAGTCAGGCTGGAGTGGTGAAGCTTGAATCCAGTACCCCAGAGCCCAAAGGTCACAGGAGGGGCTGCATAAAGGGGGACATGGGTGACCAGGCAAAGGGGAGAATGCCTCATACCCAGGGCCAGCCCATCAGGGATTGTGCAGACAGCTGGAAGGGTGCTGATTTCTGCGAACTTGTCCATAGGTGAAACAAGTTTGTGTCAGTGGGGAAGTGCGCCAGGTGCCCGGTGGGGGATGAGGGCAAGTGATTGTACGGCCACTCTGCAGGGCTGTATTTGGGGACCTGAGGCTGCCTGCTTACAAGTTCAGTCGGGAAAGTGGCCTAGGCTCAGTGGGGATGCTGGGCTCAGCTGTGGCTGCGTTTGCCCGTGCCTCTGCTCAATCCGTACAGGGACCTGAAGCTGTGTGCTGGTGGGAGAGTGGGCGGCTCTGTAGATTGCCATTCGAGGGTGGGTTAGGGGAGACTTCAGAGGCAGGGAGAATTCCAAGCTAGCAGGCCAGTTCACACTGTGCATGCTGGGCTTAACTCCCATCAGTCCCCTCTTCTCACCTTCTTACTCCTGGCAAGGGTGGGTCAGCAGACAGGGAGGTCCAGGGACTCTCACCAAGAGGGATAAAAAGGGAGGGCAGGAAGGTGCCCTGGGGCTTCTTCACTGCCTCTCTCTCCTAAGCCAGCCTTGATCTATTGGGCTGGGGCTGGGGCCTGAGGTGGCTATGAATAAAAGGCCCTGGGCTCAAGAAGCCACTCTGGCTCCCAACCACTTCTGGGGATGTGCCCCTCCTTCTGCTCTGGTCCTTGTACTTGGTGGCTCTGCAGCTCGCCGGCCAGGGGGAGGCGGAGGCAGCAGATCCTGAGACAAAGGGCGACGTTGGGGGGCGGGTGGAGTGGGGCTGGGTAAAAGAGAGAAAGGAGTTGTGTGGGGGGCAGCAGCGCCCCCCTCCTTCATTGTCACCAGCCTGGGAAACCCGGGCTGAGCAGGGGCCTCCGCGGCCAGTAGCCCCTTTAGGGGCAGATTCTCCTCCTGCCTCGTAAATTATGCCGGTCCAGCCTCTGGCCGGCCGTGACCGTGAACGCCAGCGGGGAAGGGAGAATCAGTGGCGGTAGCCTCGGCTGCCAGAAACTCTCCCGGCCAATCAATGCTGGGCTTCGCAGCCTCTGTCACAGCCTCTTGGGCTTCCTGGAGGGCCAGGTGGGGGTCCCTGGGCTGGCTACTAAACCCGAGGCTGCATCCGCTCAGCTCTGATCCCGCGCTTGCGGCTTCCGGTCCGCAGCCGCCTAGGCGGCAGGAAGAGTGGGTGGCATCACACCTGTGGGCGAATGGGTGGGCAACGCCGGCAGGAGAGGGGACCAGAGACTTCTCGGGCAGCCTGCCCTAGAGGGGACATAGGCTGAGGATCGCCCTGTCCGCGGCCGGGTCTGCCAAACGCCTGTACCTCCCCCTGTTCTACCTCCCCCTGTTTGGTGTCCAGGCCTGGAGGACCAGACCCCTGTGGACTTGAGCATTCCTGATCACTCTGTTCTCCCAAACCGCACTTCCTTCCCCCTGCCCTCCCAGAGCTACCCTAACCCCTTGCGATCTCTCCGCGGATCCTCCACTCTTGCTTCCTCGTCCCCGTCTCCTAACCCCAACTACTGGGAGTTTTGGGAGCCTTGGTTCCACTGTCCCCACTTTTGCCTACTGCAGGCTGACTTAAGACCACGGAAGGAAAGTGTTGGGGGGGGGCTGGGTTACCTTTCCTCCAGATCCTCAGCCCGAGGCCAAAGGCCCCAGTCCCCCTGCAAACCAGCCCCTCCCCAGCACCTCAGCCCTCCCGTCCCTACCCCTACCTGCAGCTCTCCTCTCCCTGGCTGGGTTCTTCCCCTCTCTCTGGGACCTGGCAGGGCCTGGGGTGGGGGGGTGAGTGGGAGGGAACCACAAACAGAACAGACAAGAGGATGTCCAGGGAGTGCCTCCAGAGATGCCCGGCGTTCTAAGCGGGGACTGTGTCCCAGGCAGCGCCCCCTCTTGCTCTCTGCCAAAGACAGGCTCAGTCCGGGGCCGGTGCCCGTGTCTTGCCCCCTAAAAGAAGGAGAGAGCTTGCTCCCTCAACAGAAGTCTTTTCTTTTTCATTCTCCGGTTCTGAAACCAGATCTTGACCTGCTGGTCACTAAGATTCAAGCGGTCTGAGAGTTCCCTCCGGCGCTGCCGTGTGATGAACTCGTTCACCAGAAACTCCCCCTCCAGCTCCGCCAGCTGCAACTTCGAATAGGGCTTGCGCTTCTTCCGGGAGCGGCTGTGGATCGGGTACCAGGGCGCGCCTGGGTGGAGACGAACCGGCAGCGTTGGCCAGAGGACCAAGAGGTGACAAGCCCAATGCCCTCGGTCCTTCCCCAGCCCTTTTCACCTTGGCCTGCCGCCCAATCCCAGGCCCTTGCTCTCCTGTCTCTTCTCCTCTCTTCCACACAGATCCTCATCCCCATCCACTCCCCCGCCTTCATCGTTCTTTTCCCCCTTTCGCTCCTCCTTGCCTCCACAACCCTACCTCCCCTGTAGTATCTCTGACCCTTCTGTGTTCCGATCCCCTCACATCTCCCCAAACCGCTGCTTCTCCCGGATATCCTGGCCCCTTCCTCTCACATCCTCCAGGATGGACACAGGAGCAAGTGGCCAGAGTAAATCGGGTCCACTGGCATTTCTTAAGAGGAAAAATGTAGGAAACGGAGACTGTGCGAAGGTGCAGGGAGAAGCCCTAGAGAGCAGGGACCAAGCTCTCGGTCCCCACCCCCCACCCGAGGCCTGGGGAAGTGTCTGTCAGGATCCCCTTCTCCAGAGCTCCCTGCCCCCTCCAGCCGCAGGTCGGCGAAAAAGGGACTCTCTGCAGTTCTTTTATGGGGATATTTACATGTTTATAGGCGCCCCCCACCCCCCATACTTCTTTTTTAAAGAAGTGCTTCCTTGCCACACATTCTGTCACCCCGGGCGGCCCTAGCTCAGTCCTACACTGCCCGCCCCGGTGAGCGGTCCGGTCCTGAGTACGCCTCGAGAGTGGGCCGGGGTCCTTACCGCTGGCCGAGAGCCCGCCGCCGGGGTTTAAAGGCGATACCAAGCTGACCGGGTCGCCCGCGCCGGCGCCCTTGTTGCCCTCGTTGAGCAGGGACGAACTGGAGTCGGATTCCAGCGACTGGCACGAGGGCGGGTCGTGCGGGGGTCCCGCGCCCCCGTCGCCCCCGCCGCCGCCTGCCGCGTAGTCGTACTTGAAACCGAGCGCGGGCGGCCCCGACGGCTCCAGCGGCAGCAGCGCTGCCCCCGGCCCGACTCCCGGGCCCGGGTCGCGGCCGCGCTCCTCACGCTTCAGGCCCCCGCCGCCCTCGGCGCACGGCTCGCGGTAGTAACCCTTGCTGTCCTCCACTCGCGCCAGCTCGCACGTGCGGCCGAAGGGCGGGTTGAGCGACACCGGGCTGCCGAGGTAGGGCTGCGGGTAGCCATTGCAGGGCTCCGCCGACGGCCAGGGCAGCGAGCACACGTTGTCGCGGCGCGGGTAGGACAGCGAAGGCAGCCCTGGCAGCTGCGCCCCGGACGCGCGGAAGTTGGGGAAGTAGAACGTGTCTCCCGTGTGGATGTTCACCAGCGGCCCCACAAACCCGGGATTCAGGAGATTATGCTCGCCCATTTCCGCGGGGCCCGACCGGCAGCTTCTACTTTATTGCTATCTGACATTAAACATAGTTAAACCTGCACCGGCCACCCATTGGCCACCCAGCTCACGTGGGCGCCGCCGCCAGGGGGATGGGTGGGGACAGCGAATCCCCCCCACCCCGCACCAACTCCAACTTCCCCCTTCCCCACTCGGGGTTGAGGGGGGAACAAAACGCGGGGGCAGATTTATTCGCTGGATTCTAGTTTTTTAAAATATCATATAAAACCTAACGCAGAGAGTGAGGCAATCGCCCGACCCGGGGCAAGAGGGAAAAAGCCACACCAAAAATACCCACACTTACGCACTTCTGCACCACGCACACCCCCCCAGATGTATTATCTTCTCACCAACAGCTGGCCAAGCACAGCCTATCCCTCTGTAATTAGCTCCTTTATTAACTAAAACCGTTGGAATTTACAATATCTCCCCAATAAATTACTATTAGATATTGTGTCATATAAAGTTTACTGGCTGTTTAAGGAGACGGATGAGCCCTTTGGCTCGGGGTTTATTTACAGTAGAGGCGAAGTGGGGATAAGGACAGGTTTCCCTGCCACTGTCTTTCCCAGCCCTGCCCCTGCTCTGCTCCTCTTCCTCAGCTCTTTCTCCTCAGGAATTTTGGGAGACACTTGGGGTCCTCTCCTCTAGGAAAGACTATGGGAGAATTGTTAATGCTGGGTATCCTCCCACCTTGGAGCTGGGAGCCACCCCAACCTCACACTTCCACTCACCGTTAGAAGAAGGATGCAGAAAGGAGGCAGAAGGAGCCAAAAAAACAGGAGGTGCTCAGCTCTATGTGGATCTGACTACCTGCTTTTGAAAATCTGGGGGCCTGAACTCCTCTTGCCTGTGACTTCTGAAGTCAGATGGGCTTTGGGGGGTCTTCCAGAGTCTCCGCAGCAAGAGGCTCTGGGACCCCAGCAGGGCTTGGTTGGCCTGAGAGGCTCGAGACTTCCACTGCAGAAGAGACCCCCACACCCCAGAAGCAGCCCAGCCTGCTGCTGGGACCATCAGATAGCAGCGCCAATGCCAGTAGGTGTGCTGGGAGTGAGGGAGAGGACTCCGGAGAATTATCTTGTTGGGGTTTAAAATTATGTTTATGGTGCTAACCTCAGCAGCTCCTTCTGGAGAAGGCTGAGAACCCAAAGCTGATCACTGATGAGATTAATCGACATCTTGAAACCACAATCGGATCTCAACCAGGTCCACAGAACACGGATAAGCGGATTAAAGTGAAAACCAAAACAAAGCCTTCAAAACTAGGTGTATTCTATTGGTGTCTAGTAGACAAAATACTCGGATTTCCATTTGATTGTTTCAGGCTCCTATACAATGCACGGCTTTGAGTAATATAAGGTAAAATAGATAGTTAGCAAACGTCTAAATGCAGAAAACACCGGACGATCTAGAGACATTTGGAGAAACCAAGAGTCCCCACGAGAATATGGCAGGGAAAAAAAAAAAAAAAAACCCATGTAGGTGAAAGTTAAGTATCTGAGAATGAGGCGAAGCTACAAAAGCAGACCGAAGCTGAAGATTCTCATCTCCCTTTTTCTCTCTCTCCTCTGCAGGACGCGGCAGAGAGAAACGCAGATTCTTGGAATTCCACAGGTCGCCGGGCGATTTCATATCCCAAACCAGAACTGCTCCCTCGGACAGAAATGTGTCCGCACGAGCGAGCGTCGCCCTGCCTGGCGCAGCTCAGGGCTCGCAACGCGGCGCCCGCCCCTCTCCCGCTTCCCCTTCCCCGCCCCGCTGCCGGGCCGCCCGGCCAGGGCCCTCCCGCCCCCAGGAGCCCGCGCCGCGCTCGCCGGGCCCACTTGCCGCAACCGAGGCCGAACGGAGAGATGCTAGCCCCGCGCAGTCACCTCCAGTCAGAGCGGCGCGAGCCGGGGCGCCGAGCAGCGGGCAGGAGACCGCCTGGATTGGCCTTTCTGTGCCTAATTGATTAAGGGGCTGCGCGGCTGCAGAAAGGAGCATCCCTGAGCTGCAAATTCCACGTCACAGCATCTCTAGCATCCTATGCATGGCCTCTTTTTCGAGATGCATTCATGAGCACCACTGAAAATTTAATTTTTAAAAATTTTATTTGGGGGTTATTTTGGTCAAGATAAACAGGGTGTGACTTGAATATTGTTGCTGTTTTCGGTCAGAACACTGCGCCGGCAGCAAGGTCTCCGGGCCTCCGGGCCTCTGGGCTCGGCGGCTATTGTTGGTATGAGGGATGCCGAGCTGAGCCGTGCAGAGTCACCCCTAGTCCTCGTGGGGTACAGGCTTCTTCCCATCCTCTTTTACCTTTCCAGATGACTCCAGTCTCCCAGAAAGGGGACTCCAGGAGCAAGGTCCCAGCCTCTCCCTGGCCCTCTCTAGCCCAAAAACCTGCGGCCCAGAGCCCTGCACGCTGCCCTCTGGCCAGGCCGCCGCGCACACAGAGCAGCGGCCACAGGGCGGCGGATGCAGCGCTGGGGGAACTGAGAATGGAGTGAGGGCTTCCTTCTTCCCGGCGCGCAGTTTCTCCCCGTTCGATTTGGCCCCATCTGGAAAGGGCGTTTCCCCCAGGTGTCCACTGTGTGGACAAGGGCACGCACACGAACCCTTCTTCGGTGAGTGCAGCTGCCCCTGACTTCCTCTCCAGGAGAGCGGCCTGGAACCGTCAGCAACGTTCGCATCCCCGTGTCCCGCTCCTCGAGGCCCACTGTGAGCCTAGGGGTTCTCAGGATCTTGGGGACGACCCAGGCAATCTAAGTGTACCATCGCGGATCCGTCCGCCTTTAAGGCACCCAGCCACACACGCCGCTGAGCCCCTTCCTTCCGCCGGGCTCCCACGAACAGGGCCCCGGAGCGCCCGGCCCAGCCTGGGTCCCCGGGGCCGGCGGGAGGCTCGGGTGCGAAGCTTCAATTTTAAATCCAGCCCCGGCGGGGGCCGCCCGCCAGGAACCAACTGGGGCCCGGGGAGGGGACCGGGAGGGACTCGCAACCCAAAGCACCGGGCAGCCGCGTCTAACCGAGTTTTATCCACCCGCACTTCGCAGCCCACACGCAAAACTAATTGGCCAGACCCAGGCTCTGGAGCTGCTGAGGGCCCTGTGCGCCCACTCTTCCCGCACATTCATCAAATCACCAGGTGGGAAGAGGCGGCCTGCCTGCTGGCCCCTGAGCCGCCGGCCCCCGCTGCAGCTGGCCTGGCGCAACCGTGCCCCGCTCATTAACTCAGGGGTTAATTAAAACTGAAGGCTAGGATGTGGCCCGAGGCTTTCCTTGAAGACCCGAGGCAGCCCTCCTGCCCTGAGCACCCACCAGCTGGCTGCCCCGCCGCCTCTCCCGCGCCTTCTGTCTGTGCCTGCAACCCTCCCGCATCTTCGCGGCCTCTGCGCGGGGCCTCGAGTCCCCGCCGCGCTAGGCCCGGCGGCGGGAGTTCTTTCTAAGGTCCGTGCCCGCTCTGGGGGCTGGGGCCAGGCGACTGCGGGAGGCTCGGGCCACCGCGGAGCGGCTGCGAGCTGCCGGGAGCCGGTTCCCCCGTGGACCCGAGGTCAGAATTATTCCCCGCGGTGCTGCCTTCTCCGCGGTCAGTCGAGAGGCCTCGGCGGCCCAGTTCAAGGTCACTGCCTAGTTTGCAGAAAGCGGTTCTGCCGCGTATGCAAATGAGTCAGGGCCTGGGCCGCGGATGGGGTGTGAATAGGCACCGAGCGGGCGTGGAGAGGGGAGAGGAAGGGCGGCAGATGAGGAAGGTCTGGGCCCCCACCCGAGCCTTCAGACCTCTCTATTTCGTTCTTTTGAGGCAGCTCAGGCTTGGTACAGCCTCTTTGTTGGGTTCAGACAAGGCTGGGGGTGGAGGTAGGGGGGCTCGGTCTCATTTTTCTCTCCTTCACTAACTCCTCCAGGGGTTGGAGCCCACCTGGCTCCCAGCCACCCCTCTGGGTGTCCGGGATTTGAGAGGAAGATTGGGAGACCCCTTCTCCAGGTGCTGCTTTCTAGGCATCTGCAGCCTGGGGCGGGGAGGGGGCGGTGCATTAGAGGAACCTGGGGTGAGGGGCCCAGTCAGGCTTTCTGGCTCACACAAGCGGCCTGCGGTCAGCAGCGACCTTACCTCCTCCACCCCTTCTGCGGCATCTCTGGGGCCCCTCCCTCCACAAGACCCCAGCCTGACTGCCACTCCGGAAATGGGAAGGGGGGGGTCCCAGGCGGCAACATCTGGGAGGCCATCTCTCCACCTCTCACCTGAACATCCCTACATGGGCCCTCTTCCCCCATTTTCTCTGTCCTTTCAGCGCACTAACAGTTAACTGGTTTCGCGGCTCTGACACTTTCCCCCTCCGCCAGCAGAGGATCTCCTCCGCCTAGTAAATTACTGAGTGTTGGGAAAGGTGTGGGGACCGAGTTAAAAAAAAAAAAAAAAACAACACACCACTCTCATCAAACGCCACACCCACAGCCGCCTGCACCGTATCCGGGAGCCCGGGGCCTGGTCTCGGCGACCTCGAAGCTCGGTATGGGGTGAGGACTACCCGAGTGCCCTCTGCCCCACAGCCAGCGGCTCGCTGTGACCATGGCCTCTGGCCAGGCCTAGCACTGGGGAGACGCTGAGATCTGCTCGGGGTCTACTCTGCCCAGCCTCCACAGCTTCCCAAATCCAAGCCCCCAGTCCCCGGGGCGGGGGGCGCGGGGGGCCTGGGGTGGGGGCCATCGCCTGGCGCGTGGGGGTGGGAGGAGGTGCTGTTAACCTCGAGGCTGGGCTGGGAGAGCGGGGGTCTACTTACCTCTGGAGACAGAAGAGGTTCAGAAGGGTGCGGGGCGGGGTTTCTCAGCCTCTAGAAACCTTCTGGGTGCCCCCTCCCCAGGGCCGCCGCAGGCCCAGCCTCGGTATCCGAGGAGGGCGGGGCGCAGGAGGCGGAGGGAGCGGCCAGCGGTAGGCGCGCGGGAGCCGAGTTGCCGAACATCTCTGGAGAGGCCGCCTTTTATGGGCGTTATTAGCGCCCCTGTCTAGACTGGAGACGACACCTCCTCTGTGTGTAAACAGAGGCGGCGGGCTCTGGCGGGAAGGGGGATGGCGCGTCCAGGGGGCGAGCGGCCCTCCACTGCTCTGGCCACCGGAAGATCAAGGCCTTTTCCACCCTGCCCCCCTTCCCTGTGCTCCCTGTGATGTCAAGGTCAGAAAGATCTAGTCACGGTCAAGGCTAAAAGAGGAAGAGCCTGGTTGGTTGCGCAAAGGCTCTGGCCCCCTCCTCCTCCCAGAAGCCCCTCGCTCCCCAGGGCCCCTCGATCCTCCACCAGCGCAGGTCTGGATACACATCGGCCGGAACCAGCACCAGGAGCTTTTTGAGGGGTGGGCTCCCGACACCAGCCACGTCGGGCACAGGTGGATCCTGGGGGGGGGGGGAGCTTGCTTTTGAATTGGGGGACCTGCCGCAGGGTTCCCAGCTCCAATCCTCTGAGAGATGGAGAATGTCCCAGGGCCGCCCCCGCCTCACACCACACTGGCCCGTGGATCAGCCTCAGGAGCAGAGGGTTTGGAGACAGTCGTGGAGGGATCTCCCTGGGAACTGCTGGCCTTGCTCCTGCAGGTGGGTTCTTAGCTGTGGGACTACAGGCTGAAAGGCCCGGTCTGCTGGCCTAGGTCTGGGGACGAAGATGGGGGTGGGGAAGGGTTTCCCCCCAAGCCCAGGAAAGGATCTGAGCCTTCCCTGGCAGCTTGGTAGAGTGACCTCTAGATGGAGAGTCCTGTGGGGCTCCAGCCCAGCCAAGTCCCTCGGTCCCCGCCTGGGGAGGGGGGGCGTGGGGAGCAGGGAGTGCCGCTGGATTATGAGACCGATCACAGGAGCCCCAGTCCCAGGGGACAGAGATTGTCTGTTTCCAGGGGCAGCCTCTGTGCTCTCAGCCCTTCACCCCTCTTGTACCCCCTGCACCCTCACACAGAGTGGAGCCCCATTCTCACATGAGCACTAGGAGATTGGCCTTGGAAAGAAAGGCTTCTTACAGATTTGAGTGAAGAAAACTAAACATGCGCTACACCCTGAGATGACAACATTCCTACTTATAGGCTTGTACGCACACGGGAAAATCTCCACTGGTCAAAACTCTCCCCCCCACACACACATACACGCGCACGCGCACACGCACACGGGCGTGCACGTGCTCACATACACCTTCACAGGAATGCCTCGCAGACTCCCCCGAGAGAATGCCAGCTCTTGGAGGAAGGAAAGGTAAGGGACCCACACAATCAGGAAGAGAATAATATGTGTTCCCAGTGTTCCCATCTTTGCCTCCCGAGAGTACACACTCGCACGATACCTGTCTCGCACAGGAGTTTCCATTCTCACGCTTGCTTACTCTTATGGGAGAGGCGTCTCCAAAATCGATCCAGACATGATAATTCTCCAGAACACATTCAGGCATATTTAACCCAGTGTAAGAGACAGTCCTAAACACCCTGGGCACACCGGGGCTCCCGGGGACTCAGAGGGACTGCCGTCTTTGCCTGGGTTTTCCCAATGCAACCCCAATGAGCCTTCATGAGCCTTCTCCTTTTTTCCATCGCCCCCTTCTGGGGCTTTAGGGAGGGTCCCTCTGTGTGGGAAGAGTCGCTCATTAGACTCTCTGTGAGTTTGTGTGCAGAAGTAGAGGGATCCCTTGGAGAACTCTAGACTTCTCTTTCCCTACAGTCTCCAACTTCCACTGTATCGACAGTTGTCATGGGAAAAAGCCAGTGTATCTGCAAGTCAAGAGGGATGGGGACCCATATCAAGAGAGCCCCAGGCTTCTTGTCTGCTCAATTCCCTTTTCTGACACACACATTTAATTTTCAACTCTTTCCATTTCAGGAGAGACTCAGGGTTTTGGGAAGAGGTTAAGGTGGCAAGTGGTGAGAGAAGGGAAGATGGAATTAAAAATGAACCTTATTGCTGGGAGCTTCACCTATATCCCCTGAACCCCCACTTCCCAGCATGTGATTCTTTGATAGTTAAGCCAGAGTTGAAGTGGAGTAGAGTCAGACTGGCAGCCCCATCAGTAGCAGAGCCTCTATAGAGGTTACATTCTTCAGGCTCTTTGTCCCTCTCTGACTCCATGGTGTGTGTGTGTGTGTGTGTGTGTGTGTGTGTGTGTGTGTGTGTGTGTGTTTCACCCCCAGAAACATTTATTTAAATAAAATTGTAAGAACCTCAGCCGTCAGGCAAAGGGAGACCGGAGAGCTCTGATTTCCAACCCAATGCCTCCAGTCTTTCTGTGTCTCAGGAGAGGAAAAATATTATATATAAATAAAAATTGCTGCAGTAAAGATTTAATCTGAGATAACATTGTTTTAGGCTATATTGCTTTTTAAAAGTCTCTTAACCTGACAACTTAACGATCTCATTAACTCCGCCAGATAGGGAGATAGGTATGGACGGACACGACAGGGAAAACAAATTAATGGCAGAGTCTACACGGCTCCTGACGGCCTAGAAGACTGTGATCCCCAGGAATGCTGGGGGAAAAAAGGTGGGGTTGCCTTATGACCTGGGGGGCCCAGGGGTCCTAGTGGCCTGACTCTGCATGAACTGATGGGGAAGAAAAGAGAGCAGCCTAGGAGCGCTGAGCTCCCAGCCACCCCCAGCAGGACAGGCTGTGCAGACCCCCTCCCAGCCCCAGCCCTGAACTGGCTGGAGGGGTTGCGGACCCTCTGGTGGGCAGTGCCCCGGAAGCCCAAGATTAGCTCCCCACCGCGGGGGGCCACCGCTACCACCACAGCATCCAGCTCTGGCTGGGTGCTTCCTCCTCAGCTTCTAAACCATTAACTGAAGTCCACGACCACGGGCAGCGTACTTTTCTCACCCACCTGCTTCCGGGCCTTCCCAGTCGCTGATTACACCCTTCTCCCCCCAACACACACTCATCTATTCCGAAGGAGTTTTCTCCTATCTAGATCCCATCAACAACCCAAATAACCCAAATAACTCACTTTAAAAAACATGAGTGGAACAAAATATGAGTTTGAAATGTACCCCCCTGGGGTGCTGTCTACACTCCTCCCCTCGCCCACTCTGGCTGAGTTGGGGCAGCGAAGAAGACGCCGATGAGCCAGTGGACAGAAGGGTCTGCAGAAGGAATCTGAGTAATAAAATCAAGGCAAAAAAAAAAAAAGATTTTATTTTAAAAACAGGTTTGTGGGTTTTTTTCCTTTTTGCATTCAGTACATTGTCATTCAGACATCACAATACTATATACAGATACACGACATTTTAAAAAAGCCTATTTCTGATGCACATTTCAAAAGAACACTGTTTTGTAACGCACCAGTGGGAAGGGAGAAGGTGCGGGACCTCCCCCTCCGCCGCAGGTTGGCCTCTGAGGAGGGTATGTTAGCCAGCGTGTACATTAGCTGGTTAATTGGGGGCTGGCTATCTTGGCCTCCTGGAAGAAAACTGCTTTCCTCTGGACGATCAGTAAAAGTGAAAGTGTGAGGCTCTCTCCTCAGCGATTGCCTCCACGGAGAGGCAACTGGACGGGGGCTCTGCTGGGACCCACGCTCCATCCCCTTGGAAGAGGAGTTTGTCCTTTCCTTAGAAAAATGTTCTGCTTCTGTACCTGGCCTGATCCCCAGTAGAGAGAGGGAAGGAGGTGGGGGGGGGGAGAGAGAGAGAGAGAGAGAGAGATATTTAGCAGCGTGGTTGGAGTTTCCATTCTCCTTGGATTTCTGCACGTTGACTGAGACAGCAGCAGAGAGGAGGAAGTGGGGCAAAGTTGGCTCCAGAGAAATTCAGTTTCCGGGTTGAGGTGGGGGTAGGCAGCTCCTCCACCAATTCCAGCTTTTGTTGAAACAGGAAGGAAAGAACACCTATGCGCCGTCCGTACTCCAATCACGATGCCAGATCCCTAACAATTATCATTAATATTAACGCGACTTTTAAAATATGCACAGAAAATCTTAACTGGGAAGTCTTGCCTAACTAAGGAGTGTGGGAGGGACAGGGAACAGGAAGAGGAACTGGAAGGATGGTGAGAGCTCACCAGGTCCTGCCCCGGGGCCCCACCCTCGGAGGGTCATCAACCTGCCTGGGCAAAGGATGAGGCAAGAGTGGGGTCATTCGGGTTCCCCAACCCTGCTTTGGTTGGAATGATCGGGCTCTTTGCCCCCTACCACTCAGCTTTCTGGCAAGGCGAGGGATGAGGGCGAAGGGGAGTGGAGGCCGTCAGCCTTCCTCCCACAGCCCACCCAGATCCACCGCCAAAGCTCCTGAGGCCTGGTGGGTCCCGTCTGCATGGGGCTGGGGGTTGAGGATGGGGTGGGGAGTAGGGGGCTGCCGAGCGCGCCCTCTGATCCTCTCTGCCTCCCGCGGCGCAGTCACTCTTTCTTGTTAACATTAAATATTCGTCTGCACCGGCGAAGCGTCCTTCGTTGGGTTCGGTAATGGTACAAAGCGGCAACATAAATAGACGGGGCGGGTGGCCGGTTGGGCGGTCAGGTCGAGTGGAGATGAGGCGCTTTGGATTTGCTGACCACCTTCTTTTCTTTGACCCGTCGGTTCTGGAACCAGATGGTGACCTGGCGCTCAGAGAGGTTCGTGGTGGCAGAGATGCGCCGGCGCTTCTCTTTGGTGATGAACTTGCTGGCAGCGTACTCCTTCTCTAGCTCCTTCAGCTGCACCTTTGTGTAGGGCACGCGTTTCTTGCGCCCGCGCCGGTAGCTGCTCACCTCGGGCTGCAGGGGAACCACGTCTGGGGGGAGAAAGAAGCCGGGCGGCAGGAAGTGAGTCTCGTGCCTGGACCCTGGCGCGACCGGGCTGTGCGCCCCAGGCTGCTCCACGGAGTGGGCTCGAGGTTCCAGCAGGGGCTCTAAGGGACAGACAAATTGCCCCCTGATCCTTTGCGCCTCTGTTACTAGCAAGGCCATGACTAAGGCGAGGCCCTGGATGTGTTGCCTCGGGTGAAAACTTTAAAAGAGGGGGAGCCAGACACTGGGGAATCGAGATAGGTAACATTTTAATGCAATGTTTAAAAAATCAGAATGAATGCAAAAAAAATTAATGATAAACAAAATAACAAATTTTAAATAAACATGGGACCAGTAGTACTGATTTTTCCTTTTGCCTCAGGCTCCAATACCGCTCTGCACAGCATTTGTTATTAGAATCCTGTACTCTTAAAAGGGTCCCTACAAATTCCACCCTGGTCTGAGGGCCTAGAGGATTGCAAATATTCAGGAAAATTCCTCCTTCCAGCAGTTAGGTCACTTGGGCAGCTATTAGCGTAAACTGTGTCCCATTATCAGGGGAAGGTGTTCTGTTGTATGTTTGAGGGAGGGCATGGCAGGAAGGGAGAGAGCTTCAGTGGGCACAGAACACCAAGTGGGGCCTCATGCCTTGGTCACTGCTTCTGCCCTAGGAATCTGAGACCTATACTAACAGATAGAGAAGAAAAGTGTCCAGGGGATGCCAGCCTGCTTGGGAGCCAATCACTCTAGGCAGGCGCCAATGTAGTGAGCCACTTAACAACATTCAAGTTGAGAGATCCTGGATGGGAGATGTAGGGGATCGGGCCCTGGGCCCTGGACGTAGAATCCATGCCCCAGGGGCTGCCCACCAAAGGAGGCACTAGGAGAGCCCTTCTGGGGTTAAACCCAGCGGTTTACATAAGTCTTCTACAAAAAGAATTCAGTGCCTTTTCTTGCTCCCTCCCCCCAAATACCCACTCACCAAAACAGAGCAAATTCTGCTCCAACCCCCTCTCCTCTCCATTTCTCCAAAGCTGAGAGAAACTGTCTCCATCGCATACAGGAACCCTAGCCACCCTAAATACCTTGTTATCCCAACCGTTACTAGGTCAATTTCTTTATGCTGTGTGAATTTCACAGGAACTCAGAACAATATATGTCACTTACATCCCCCTTCCGTTCCACACTCACCTCTGTTAATAAAAAGGTCATTGCCAGGGTTTCAAGGTTGAAGCGGGGAATTAGGGGGATTATCTGAATAATTCACCCCTCAATTTTTAAAAATATAATTTTTATAATTTTTAGACTCCTTTAGGCAGAAACTAATGATGAGGAGTGAATATTTGGGGTTCCCCCTCATTCTCACTGCCCTCTGGAAGTGGACAGGCAGTCCAGAACACAGGCACAAAGCTCTTCCTGAAACGCTTGTTCTCACCCCACCCTCATAAAACACCTTCCCTACACCCATTCCCACTGGGTCTGCTCTCACCCAGGAATACTTGTCTATACAGGCTGGAAAGAGAAGAGGTCACAATCGAATGCAGTAGGAAATTAAGTGCTCGGAGGAATATGTGAAAGAGGGGTTTCCAGTGGCCTGGCTTGGCTGTCTTCATGATGACAAGTTCTCAGGAAAATTGTGGGGCTTGTCACTTTTCTCTGCCTGTGTAGGAACAGGCCAAGGTTTAAAAAAAAATCTGAAAAACAAAACAGCTTCACTTTAACAGAGAAGATCCTTTAGGTTAAAAAGAATTTTTTGTACAAGATAATTTTGTAAAAATTTCTCAGTTCTCAAGTTTGTTTTACTCCTACAGATGTAACTATGATTCAGGAGATTGATAATTCCGGGAAAAGAGTAAAACAAAGAGGGTAAGTACTGTTACCATGAGGCGTTTGGTGGTGTTTCTTTTCTTTTCTTTTTTTTTAAATTTAAATCCTCAGAACATTTTTTCAGGCTTATTTTATTAAACCCAATTTACAAGATGAGGAATCTGAAGCTCAGAGTGGGTAAAATAACTAAAGTGGCAGAGCCAGATTTTAAACCAAGATTTTTCTGATTCGACATAATGACACTGTCAGTCCTAAAATGGAAATAGGCTCCTCTTCCCTGGAGAGCTAAATGAGATAAAGTGGGTTTTGGTTCCAGAATTAACCAGCTAATTGTCCCTGACTTTTCATCTTACTTTCTGGAAATGCTCACAGTTACCTACCCAATTCTGGATCATCTAAACCCCAACTCTAAATTTCCAATGAGGTTTAATCAACACAATCCTTAAAAATCGGTTTTAAAGAGCAGCTACCTGGACTAAACTGGCTATTTTTCTCTATAGGACGCTAAGGATTGACTTGCCAAAGTTCTTACTGGATCTGACCAAAATGTTGGTTGTTTTGGCCTCTTGGGAAAATACCTTTTAGTCTTGCCTTTTCAAAGAAGCTTCCTTTCATTGTCTGCTGTCTTGCCTGGGAAGGAATTAGGATCTACAGATATGGAAACATCCGGAAGCTCAGACCTCGAGTTGTGTCTATACTGCCTAAAGTAAGTAGGGGACTTGGTTATTAATTTTACAATCAAACCTTCTCTAACATCCCTCCAGACACACATACACACATAAACCCCTTCATACCTGGGGACCTAATAGACACCTTTGAGAAGTGAAGAAAAATCAGATCAGTTATCAGCTGTCACCTTCTCTTGGGGTCCTGTGGATAGGTTCCCACTGCCCACTTGCTCTTGACCACTTACTCCTACAACAGGGCTCTGCGCTCTGAAGAGGACTTTGTCCAGCTAGAAATCCTAGCTGCTCTTCTCAGCCATAATCCAAAGGCTTGTCAGTAGGGACTTCCAGTATGGCCCAAAGAACCCACTATTTCATTCTATTGCTCTCCCCCAATCTTATCTGACTCTGTCTCTCCCTGCCCAACCCCCACCCCCATGTTCTGATTCTCTCTTAGAATTTCTGCTGATTCTCTCTTGGAATTTTTGTGTCTCTCTGTAAAAAAGAAAAAAAAAGTGCCTACACTCATCATAGGAAGGGGGGAAAAAGCAATGAAACAAGGGTCTGTATAATTGGGGGAGGGAAGAAGCCACAACAGATCTTGGCCCTAATTATCTGGATCTTTCTGAACAATTGCCTCCATATCCCACAGCAGCCCAGACTGCCATAGTGAGGTTTCTCAGAGCCAGAGGCGCTAAAGAGAGACAGTAGTGTTTATGCCCAGATGCTGCCGGCACAAACCACAATTGCATAGACAGAGTTATCTGGAAATCTCACTACTTCTAAAAGATCTCTGTGTGGGTAGAAAGATGGAGGGTGTCTGAAGGTAAGTTCTTTTTCATCTGCTTTTTGCCTGGACGTCTGCACTCACTGAGATATAACAGCCCGAGTCTGTTTCCACACAGGGAGTGTGAGCTTATAGCTGCTGAGACAGTGGGTTTTATATCCATTTCCACACAGTAATTTGCAAGTATAGTAAATCTCAATTGGGCTGTATTTTTTTTATTTCAAAGATATTTTTCTCTAGGAGGTTATGATCAAAAAGTGTTTATTTTTAGCAGGTTTCTTTTTTCCCTGGGAATCTTTAAGATGTTCATTTTGCTCAAGGATATTTCTGAGCTGGTTTCCAATCCTTCACCGCCACCTCGCTTCACATGCATACACAGCGATGCCAGCGCAGCTCCTTTTCGTCACCTCTCCACACTAAACCCATTGTCCATTGCTCTAGACCTATGCCTCTGCCCACAGTGGGCGAGGTGGGCATCTGTTCCCCTGCCCTTCGGCCCCTTAGCATGGCCTACCGGCTCCCCCTGCTTCAGGAATTCCTGCCTGAGCCCTGTGTCCTAAAGAGTTTTCCGTTTGGGTGAGATGGTGGAGTAAAGGGCCATCTATCTATAATACCTTACTGTATACTTACATGTGAATTGTCTGTCTTCTAGAAATGCATTATCATGTGTTTCCTATTAGGAGGCTGATAACAGAAATTATTATATAAAATATTATTGCCAATTCAGAACAGGTAATGCATGATACCATGTACTAAAATTCTATCATCCTGGCAGCCAGAAATGGGGTGCCTAGTGTGGGTCCCACCCTGATATTCAGTTGTGTTATACTAAGTAATCTCATATTTGCAAGAATGTTATCTTCTACACTTTCTAATATCAGTCAGTGATTTTTCACCATCTGCTCTTGCCCCAATCCCGCCTGCAAAGGAATTTCAGGCCCACCCTTAGGAGGTCTTCAGATCTCTAATTCCCAGTGAAAATGTCCCTGGACTCACATGTAGAGCTGGGGGGCCCTCTGGATAGTATGGAGAGACATCTATGGCTTCCATGCCACCCCCCCCCGCCCCCAGGATTCCTGTAGGCATTAGTACGGAGCCAGTCAGCCGTCTCCCACCTGGCTCTGCTTACAGCCAGAGCAGACGCAGGCTTTGGATTTGCAATTTCTCAGCCCTGTGATGAATCCAAAGCTCCTGATAGTGATTTTGACAAACCTGGGACTGATCTTTCTCCCCTGGGGAATGGTGGGGATTGCAGGATCCCCTCTGGTTCAGAAACAGCCTCAGTTGGAACAGGAACAGGACATCGGTGAATTCGGCCCCCCCCCCCCATACACAGGCAAAGACCTAGAGGTCCCTAGCTTGGGCCTGGATCCCAGATGTATCCAGAACAGGTCTTCAGTCCCTCACTTCTCATCCTCATTCCCCTTTTTCTGTGTTTGAGGCATAGAACTCTCTCCCTGACATTTGGGGGAGTTGGCAGTGGGAACACCCACAGGATTTGAGCTCAGGATACCAGAGAGGCAAAGAAAATTTTATAACCCAGGAGAGGGATACAAACCCCCTTCTCGCCACATCCTTTCCAGAGATTTTAGTTCTGCTCCTTTAAGGATCAGAAAATTCGTGGCCGAATTCTTAAAATAAATTAAGAAAAGAAAATATTCTGCATTTCTTTGGACCCGGCAAATTAGATCCCTATTCAAAAAACAACAACAACAAAAACCTATCTAGTGCTTGAACGATCTGAAAATTCAGGCAAGATTGTTCTTTTTTTTTTCCCCCTCAATTATTCGGTGGGTTGAGGCTTTTGTCCTGGTGGTTTCGGATTCCAAAGCACCCAAAACCCACCCCACCCCCATTCCTGGCTGGAAGCGGGCTTCGGGGGCCAAAAGCCGCGCGAGAGACTAGAGCGGGCTGGGGGAGGAGGAGGCGAGCTCCCGACTCGAGCCGAGCCGGCAGCCCGGCGCTCGGGCGCCTGTGATTGCTTCACTCTCGGCCGGGCAGCTCCGGGGAACGTGTCGGAGCAGATTTCTTCCCCGGCGCATTCCTCAGCGCAGCTCGCCCGGCCGGCTCCAGCGGCAGCCCAGCAGAGCCGGCGCGCCGGGGCCAGACGGCGGGGGTGGCTGAGGCGCGGAGCCCCGGGGCAGGCAGGGCGGGGAGGGGTCCTGGCTGCTGCTGCTGCTGCTGCGGCGGCGGCGGCGGCGGCGCTCGCGCCCCTTCCTTACCTGGAAAGGGAGACTTCCAGAGGTGAGCGGACTGCGACTGCTCCTTGGAGCAATACACCTGACTGTCCCAGCCGTTGGAGAGAGCCCAATGCTGGTAGCCTTCGACGGGGATGAGCGCGTCGTGACGCGGCTCCGGGTGCCCGCTGATCCCAGGCACCACCGACACGTCCAGGTAGCCGGGCATCGCCTGGTAGGAGCTGGCGAAGCTGGGGTAGAAGGCGAACTCCTTGGCCCTGGAGGACAGGTCATCACCGGGCAGGGCGCCCGACGGCTCCGGGTATTTATCGCCCGGGTGGTAGGCGCAAGGCTTTTGCTGCAGGTTCACGTTGTGCGACAGGCGGCAGCCGTAGTAGCTGCCACCGAACGGGTAGCCGTAGCCCAGGGTGGCGCTGGACGAGGTGGGGGGCGCCGGCGGTGGGGCGCACTGGCGCGCCGCCTCCGGGGCCGGGATGTCCGTGTAGACGGCACCCTGTGGGGCGCCCAGGGGAGCCGGCGGGCGGCCCAGCACGGGGTGTGGAAGCAGGTCGCGGCAGTGGCTGGCCGGGCAGCTGCTGCCCAGCCCGTCCATGCTGGGGGCTTTGCCGGGGCTCGCTCCGCTGCAGCCGCCCCCCGCGCCGCCCGCGCCGCCGCCTCCCCCGCCGCCGCCTCCGCTGCCGCTCTCCGCCGCGCTGTCCTCATAGACGTACATAAGGCTCTCCGGCCAGCGCGGATGCAAGAGCAGCGAAGTCGTCATGACATGATCTGCTCGAGCTTTTTAAAAACTCCACTTGCCAGAGGCAGCGAGCTGGGGAGACACCTCGCTCCCTTTTCCCCTCCCCCATCCCTCCTCCCTTCCCTCTTCTCCCCTCCCCTCCTCCTGGTGCTTCCACCTACCTCCCTACATTCCCTCTACGCATGCGGAGACACTTCATTAAGAAATCCGCCGGCTCCCGCCCGGCTCCCCTAGGCACCCCTCCCGCGCCCACGTGACGCGGCCAACGCACGTGACTCCGGGGCCCGGTCTCCAGGTGTTCCCACCCCTCGCTGTGGGGCGGGGCAAAAGGAAACAAGTCTCTGCTGATTGGCTCTCGGAAGGGGCAAAGAAGGGGGAGCTGCGAGATTTAAAGGGACAGGGCAACGCCCCCCCCCCAGCAGGCGGGAGGGAGGGAGAGGGAGGAGGGGGAGGCTGAATTTGGCCGACTCAAAGGGGTCTGGAGAGACTCGGACTGTTCCTGGGCGCCTCCCTCTAGATTTAGGTTTAGGTTGGCTATGGGGGAGACTGAGCCTTACCCAAAAAAAACGGTCGCTGTGACTGGATTGGGGTTGGGGCTAAGGGTTGGGGAGAAACTGGATTTTTTTTTTCTCTGAATAAACCAGAAAGCAGGCGGAAGCGTGCGGGCAAGGCGTGGGGAGCCCTGGTTCTGGCCCTGGCATAATCCCCTAGAGCTCGTGGATGGAAAGAACCCGAAGCCGCGCAGCGGGAGACTTCGATGCCGGGATTGCATTTCCATTTCCTACTTTCAGCCACTGTCTCCAAAGCCCCAGTTGTCTGAGAGGGACCCTTTTGGCTCTTCCACCTCCACCGCAGAGCAGAGAGGGCTGAGAGGATATGATAGCCCCAAAACACACATACACACACACATCACTACACGGAGGGGGTCGAGGGATGCTGTCAGTGAAAAATGGAGAAAGAATAAAAGGAGGAAAATGAGGGCAATAGAATAGATTGATATTTCAATGTACAACAGAAATGAAAAGCCTCGGAGTAAGATTTTCAAAGAAAAGGGCGGGAGGAGGGGGAAGAATTCGGTCTAGGAAAGCTAAAAAGCCCTCGATGCGGACAAGAGCAAGCGCTCTCAGATCGGTGTACAAAAGGAAACGTGGAATGAGAGTCGGCCGATCTGCACCTTTTGAGGGACCTTTCCCAGGGGCAACTCTGTAAGACCCCCGAAGGACCGACCTAAGCCTCGCGGGCCCGCCTCCGCCCTCTGCAGCCTGGGCTGAGCCGGCCTAAGAGGGCCCAGGGGCAGAGCCAGGATCAACACAGTTCTCTAACTTTAGCTCCCACGGCTTTCTGGGGGTCACTCCCTTTCAGTGTGGAGTGTCTTCATGCTTTAAAATTGCCCCATATATCAAAGAAAAAATTAACACCAATTTACTGATTTTTGAAAAAGCCCCCCCCTTCCTTACCAGTCTCCAGACTTGGATTTCCCATGCCCAGTTTAGCTCCTTAATAGAGTCACCCCTTTCCAGAGTGTATCTCCATGGAATTGAGCCAAGTTTCCTTTCAGCACAGGGCCTCCCTGAGGAGAAGAGGTAATAAAGAGAGAGGAAAACAAACAAACAAACAAACAAACAAACAAACAAACAGGGGCGAGGGGCTGCAGCATCTCCCTCTTTCCTGCCACTGCCACAGATTTTAAACGCTGGGTGCTCCCGTCCAGATGGCAAGCGGGCGGTGGCCACGCAGTAGCCCCAGGCTAGTCCAGACCCTCTGGATCCCTCGAACCTGAGAGCAAATGCCAAGTCTGTACTGAGATGCGGCCCACTGGCCACCTCCCTTCTCCCTGCATGGGAAAGGTGGTATTTGACGATGGAGCATGCCTTGGTGTCGGTGAGTTAGGATAAAAAAGGAATACTCTTTATCAGTGTGATATTCTTCCGGAAGGGTCACCTCAGAGTCTGAAAGCAGGCTTTGGGCTGGGCTGGCAGTAGGAAGAAAATACAACAGAAAGGTTTGAAACCTAAGCCGGCGTAGCTTGAAAGTGTGTTGAGGGCTGATGATGGTGGAGGGAGAAGAGATGAGCCAGGGGAAGGTGGGGGCTTGCTGGGAGATGGCTTTTGGCTAGGAAACTGGCTTCCCTGCCTCAGAGTCCAAGGTCAAGATAAAACAAGGAGAGCAAACACTGGGCTGGCCAGTCTAAACTGGGCCGTATGATCTTGCCCCCCCCCCCCATCTGCCTGCTGCCTGGCTGGTGGGGGTAGGTGGTGAGGAGGTCTGAGGTTTTCCTGCCGCAGGTGTAGAGGTGGTTCAGGGACCCTGGCTTCTGCTACTTGGAAGTGCTGGGTGGAGAACCCAGGGCTACGTGGACAGGGGACAAGGCTCTGTGGGGCAGCCAGGAGAAACAAAGGGCCTGAACCGCCCACCCCATTCTTGGGGTTCCCTTCCCAGTCCAGGAATGCTCTAGCCCAATGCCAGATGTGTCTTCCGCGGACCTGGACCCAAAGACACGCTTCCCCCAGCCTTTGGGAGTAGGGGGCAGAACGGCGGGAAGGATCTGGGTGCAGGGCGGCCCAGCAATAAATAAAATTAATAGTATGTTCTTTTCCAGGTTTATGTAAGGACATTAACTATTCCTATTGCAATGAGATATAGATTTAATTAACCCGGCAATTTTACAATTCCATTTATTAGGGGCACGATGCGGCCAAAATTTAGCAACGAGAGGAGAGGGAACCAAAGTCTCCTTCATCAAGAAGACCAGCCAGCGAAGATGTAGGCCCCCCAAGAGACTTGGGGGTGTGGGGAGGCTGGAGGAGGGGAAGTTCAGGACTAAGGGCGTTCAAAGCATCTGGAGACGTGTCCGCGTACTCTGAACGATTCCCGGTTCTTTCGCTGGGTTCCCCCAAGACATTCGGCGTCTGAAACCGACTCCTCTACAGGGGCGCGCCGGGAGCGGGCAGCGAGGCTGCAGTCCAAGAGCCTTCGGGCGGGCGGGCGCCGGAAAGCAAAGCCTGGTTGGTTAATTAACTTTAAGCCTGGGGTCGCTTCTCTCTCCTCCCCCGAGAACAAATGTGGATCTCGCTGAGACACAAATAAAACCAAATTAAACACTCCAGGAGAATATGCACCACTGGAAACGTAGTAATTACATCTCCGAGGCGATGCCGCCCTAGAGAGCCGGGCGCTGAAACCCGCGGCGGGGCGCTCGCCCCCCCACCGCACCGCCACACCTCGCCCGCCGGGCTTCGCGGACGGGGCTCTGGAGCTTGGCTGCGGGGAAAGTTTAGAGGAAATCAAGAGAAAAGAACAGGAACGTGACTCCCCGGTCTCCAGCTGAGCTGCTGGTGTGGGAGTAAAGACGCAGCGTTTCATTATATCAAAGGAAAATGGAAAATAGCCCCTCCGCCCCGTCGGGAAGACCCGGCTCTGCTCTGGGCTCCTTTCTCAAAGGGACATTTGCAACGGCTAGGCGGCGGAGCCACTCTGTCCTTAGCTTGCTCTCGGGACTGAGTGCCAGGATAAGTTCAACTCTGAAATTCTTCTTTTCTAAGTGTCCAGCATACAAAGGAGATAGCGTGCCTTCTCACTGAAAGTGTGGGGGTGTGTGTGTGTGTACGCGCGCGCGCGAGTGCGCGCTCTCCTGGCCTGTGGATTTGGGACCGTGTGCAGGCTGCATGCACTGTTCCAGCACATGCCCTTGTGGACAGAACCCAACGTGTTCCTGAAGATACCCAGCTCTCTGCTGACATCCTCTATATGCAAATAAAGATCTCTGCTGGTCTGTTTATCTCTCTGGATGCACACTTAATTTACATACTCATCCTATCTACCTACACATCCCCCAGGAAAATACTAAGAAAATGAAGAGGCAGCTGCCTGCGCCTTTCCTAAGGCGAGGGGTGGACTTCCTGGTCCACTATATTAAAGACAAGTCAGAGGTGTAAGTTAGCGTCTGCAGCAGGCGGGTGCAAGCCTGATGAGCCCGTTTGAGGGCTGGGTGTACCTTAAACACCAGGCCAGGGAGAAGGAGGAGAGGAATGAAGTTGGTGTATTCCTACTCCCAGATTCTTCTCTCTGGGAATTAAGCATCAGTTGATTTCCCTTTCTTTTCCCCACAATTTCTTGTTTCCTTCAAGTTCCCCAGGATTAAAAAAAAAAAAAAAAAAGCTCGAATCTCTTAAGCTCCTGCCCCCCCTTTTTTTATGGGAGAAATTTCAGTTAAAAAAAAAGGAGGGGGTGGGTTGAGGCTGCCCGAGAACAAAGAGCCTCGCCACCATGGGGTCTGGATTCTGACCCAGACTTGGGGCCTTATTGGGCGGGCATCGTTTGGGGGGCCCTTTCTTGTCCAGGGCACGGGCTGCAGAATGGAAAAGGAGATTTGCAGATTACAGAGGACATAGGGCTTGAACTACCCAGGAAAGAAAGGGATGTTTTGGGTGGAGAGGCCACATACAAGAAGGGTTTGGGGGTGCAGGGAAAGCCTAGGGAAGGGCACCCCCGACAGTGTGTCTGAGTGAGAGAGGCTCCTGCGCACTCAGCGCAAATTCTTGGTGGGTTGCAAAGGTGACATAGGTGAAGGAGGAAAGAAAAGTGATTGACCCTGGGGCTCCCTGGCCTAGCCCAGTCTCCTTCTCTCCTCTTTCCCTCCCCTTCTGGGCTCTGGAAGGTTGGGGATGACCCAACGAGTGTGGAGACACAGATCCCACCTCCCAGGCTCCTGGATCCTTCTGGAACCTGTTCTACTTTATTTTCTTCACCCCTGCTGTCTGGCCTCAGAAAAGGGCCACCCAGACCTCTCATCTCAGCCTGGGAACTCACCTGCTGGACAATGGCTGCCATCCTGGCGTCTTCCTTTATTGTTCTCCCGCCCTGGGCCCCCAGCTTGAGGGAACATGGGACCAGGACAGCTGAGGCATCCCTTTGCTCCTAGTTTCAGAGTTTTTCACTCTCAAACCCTAACTTGCCTTCCTCTAGACCCCATTCACTTCCCTCTTCTAGGCATCAGGGAAATCCACTCCCTTCTGCTGTCAACTTAGGACTTGCGGTGCTGCCCGCTGGCCGAGAGTTTGGGGGACCACATCAAACTTTCCTCTCTGGCTCTGCAGGGATCCACACAGGAGTTCAGGTTCAGGTTGTTATCACCAGTCTTTTCCTGGATTCTCCTCCAACCTGCCCACAATCGGAGATCCTGCCTGGTGGTGCACTGGGTTGGCGGGGAGATCAGCCCCTGCCATGGAGAACTCTCAGGAAGCCTCCTCCAGTGGCTTCCAGGGTCCCTACCCCAGCCCTCTTTCTTCCACTGCTTCCGGGCCCTGCCCCCACAGTCTGGCCAACCTCCTGATGGAGGCCCTTCCCAGCCTCCTCATTTTCTCCTTCCCCAGCACCATCCCTTTTCTAATCTCATCCCTCCTACTCTCTTGTCTCTCTTGGCAACATCTCAGCCTGTCATTTGTCCTTTCCTCACCCTCCACTGACAAAAGAAATTCAGAGAATTAACATGGAGTTTAGAAATTAACAAGTACTTCCTCCCCCTTCTTGCCTCCCCGGAGCCCCTACCCCTACCCCATCTTCTGCTGTGGGTGAGAGCTCTCTGTTCCCTCCCCCTCCCCCCAAAACACCTCCCCCTTTTAGGAAGCCCTTCAGAAACAGACAAATAAAATCTCTCCTGGTTTTAGGGCCTGTCTGAGAGGGAAGTCCAAGTTCATTTTCAAGTTAGACAAGGGAGTGAGGGGGGTGGGGAAGAGGTGGAGGAGTGTTTGCTGGGAGCTGGGTTTGGCTTTCTTGCAGAGATCTAACAAAGGCCCCTTTTGGTCAGAAAGCCAACAAACCGAATGCTTGGAAAAAGCATTTATCACTATCAATCATTTCCTCCATCTTTTAAAGTTTGGATTTGGGGCTCCTCAGAGAAGGCTGACCAGTCTCTCTCTCTTTCAGATTTCCAGTTACTTTCAAAGAAGATATGGAGAATAACGTTTTTCTCAGGAAAAGAAGAGGTAGTGGACCCCAATACATCATTCTTCTGTATCAAAGAGGACTGTTTAAACTGTCCCAAAGAATGACTAAATATAAAAGTGTTGAAGGGCTAGACGTCTCATTTCTAACTAGGTGAGAGACTCCCTTAATGCCACTATGATGTTGGGAACTGGAATTTGGTGGAACCCTAAGAGGCAGATGGTGGAGGATAAATGTACATTTCATCATGAGGAAGGGGGGAAATTACACAGCCTAGTCCTCCACGTGACCAGATACCCTCAGAAGTCACAGAAGAGGATACAGTCTAATCATTTTAATTTGAGAACAATCAAGCAGGACACTAGCAACTGAAGGACCTCCAGAAGATGCTTTATCAAAAGAAAGAAAATTGAATTTCCCCATCTCAAATAAAGAGGGAAGTGAAGACCCAAGATTCAACTAAATTTGGTTGGGAGGGGTGGGGGGTTGACGAATAAACCCCTCTTTGTTAAAATGGCCAACCAGGCTTGGGATCTGTGGAGCAGAAAGGCAGGAGGGAGTTCGTTTGGGTACTTGGAACAAGATTCCAACTGGTGGTAATTAATTCAATCTTCCTTAAAAGATATAATTTGGTGCAGTTTTAGTGACTGGTGGGAAATTTATCCCTATGACACCCTTGGGGGGGTGTTAGACTTTCCTTCCCTCACTGCCTCCTCCCCCTTTCCAAATTCCCCTTCTCTAAAGAGTATTTAGGACCACTTTTTCCTCTCCCTCTTTTTTTCTCTCAAGGGCACTTTTTTCTCTCAGTTGCCTTGTACATGCAGCAAAGTGGACAAAATCTGAAGAACTAGAAAGGAGGAGGGGGCCATCCACTTTTTTCTCTTCCCAAAGATTACCGCACTCGCTCGCAGAGTCAGAGAAAATTGAACTCAGATAAGAAGAAATATCTTTCAAGGCATAGAGACCACCCCAGGCTCCTCACACTTGAGGGACTTCTGCATTTCTAGGGAGCATAATTGCTAAGTCCCGGCTTGCGGACACTCCTGGAGAGTTAGTGCCCACGCCGGGGAACACGTGCTGCGATGGGCGTGCACTGTGCTTGCACAGCCTGGAGTCATGTATGGGTTGGTCAGGACAGGGGTGCTGGTTGGGGCAGGCTGATGGAATGGGTAGGGGTGAAAGGAAAGGAAATACTTTTAGGATGGGAGCTTGGGGAGACGCTGTGAACCCACCAATTCCAGCTGTCTCCAGAGGCAGCCTTCTCTCCTTCCACTCTAAGCAAATGGATGTGAGAAAAAGACCATCTCAAGTTTTGCAGACGTGCAACTCTTAAGGCATGGGGAGGGGGACCTTTGTGTGATTCCTTGCCTACTCCGAAGCCTTAGGAAAATCCTTTTCTGCCAGCACCTGCATTGTGATTTAAAATACTTGTAACTCTCTTTTCAGTGCTTGGCTTATTAATGAATTTCCCTCCAAAGAAGTAATACAGATTTATTTCTCTCTCATCTATTATAGAACCTATCATCTCTAGACAAATAAGTATATAATATATGCTTTGCTGGTTGGTAAGGGAACTTTAGATAAATATTAACACAAGCTATGTGCCCTCAGATACCCATATCCAGATAATTAGGTAATCTTTATAAAAGCTTCAAAAATATTTCCCTTGAATATGAAACACAGTCATGTTTCATTTTTAAAATGTAAAGCCGTTCACTGTGTTTATGCCCATGGCGATATGTAGGGGGGGGGCGGACGCACCTACAGTTTTGTGGGTGAAGATACACGTTGGCAGAGACATGTTCATTCATTCACCTCCACCGGTGTTTTCTCGGGTGCAGTTAGCTGTTCCGTGGAAATGGTATTCGAGCCCGCGTAAGGCAGAAATGCTTGCTCCGAGTTTATCTTGGAGAGAGTCAAGACACCAGGTCCGCGGGCACGCAGGGGCAGCTCTGCAGCGCGCACTTCTCAGACCCCCCCCCCGCCCCCCCAGCTATCGCTCAGCGGAATCACGCGCCTGCGGGAAACCGAGTTGCCCTGTCGCCAAACTTGGCGGCATCCTGGCGTTGACACTGTCCGTTCCGCGCAATTTTTTTCTGGGCACGGATCTGAGCACATTCGGGTCACTTCTGGAGCCTGGATGGCGAGTCCCCTCCGCCGGAACAGTCGCCGCCGCCTGCCTCCGCCGGGAGCTCGGCGCCACTCTCTGACTCCTTTCCCTTTTCTCTCTGGATTGCTCCCGGGCCTCGGAGAGGTCCTGCGTTTCTTTTACTAGGCTGATGGGGGGGGGGTGTTGTTGTTTTACGTGTAGTAATTATTGAGTATTTGATTTCACCAACTCCGACCGAGCTTCGGCTGCCCGAAAGCCGCTTGCACCCAGGACAATAAATGGCCGACAGGGGAGGACCGCGGGGTGAGGGCCCGCATCGGGAGGCGGCCATCCGCTCCCCGCGGCCGCCCGGCAGAGCCCGCGAGCCAGGCGCGATCACCCGGGATCCTGCCCGACGCGCTCGGGTGCGCTCGGTGGGCACCTACAGCGGAGCGCACAGGTGAGTACGTTCATTTGTGGGGTAGAGCAGACCTACGAGGTCCCGGGAGTTCTGGGGGGGGAGCGGCGAGGGCTTTCCCCGGCCGCCGGAGCATTCCAGGGTGGGCTCCTGGGAGCCTGGGGGGGGGGGGGGTTGGGAGGCAGGTCCCTGCGCTTCCGGGGACTCCTCTGCTTATCCACAGGGTCACATCTGGACTGCAGATTTCTGTGGACAGCCACCACCGCCGAGACCAAGAATCACCCAGCCCTCCCTTCCTTCTGCCTGTCCGCTTGTGCCTGTGGAAAACGGCACCTCCCAAATGCGAAAGGAAAACAAAACAAAACTATTTTCTGTTCCTTATCTCCAGTCTTGGGATAGAGAAGTGGTTTTAAAAAAAAATCATGCACCCATTAAGAAAATTTGTGAGAGAATTCTTGGCTCAAAAAAAAAAAAAAAAAAAAGGTGGGGAAAGTGGGTGGGAAGGACCGGAGGACAGAGGCAGAGAAGCCAAGAGAAAGGACTTCTGCAAAGCTGGGCAAATGTAGATCTTAGCTGGCATTAGGGTAAAGGAGAAAAAGTAAATTATTCACACGATCGAAATCTCAGTATTAATTTCGGTGTGGCTATGTATCTGTTGTCATTTGCTGCATGTGGCATGGTCATGTTTTGTGTAAAAACCCAGTTGGGCGTATTTCAAATGCACTTCTAAATCTGAGGCACTGTGGGTCTACACACTTCCTATATTAAATCTTTTCTTTAGAATACTTTGTACTTTAAATAGTAGGATCATAAAAACAGTGGCGAATTTCTCTCTTCAAACATTGCCAGTAAGAAAAGTGGGCTCACTACCGGCAAAACTTGGCCCCACCCTTGAAAAAAAGTTTCCCAAACGTGATTTATCCAGGGAAGAAGAAAGCCCCATCCCAACCCCCTTTTCCCCAAAGTAACTGCTCCCTAGGTCTCAGGGTACTGGCTCCCTGGGTGCAGCCGTTAGAGCCCAGCTCCCTGCTAGGTCCAGAGAAATCCCCTTGGTCTTCATGCTGGCCTGTCAGGGCTCACTCCTCAGGCTCTGGTCTCAGCAGGGATTTCTCAGATGTTCTGCCCAGCTTGGAATATGGATCTGAATCTCCCAGTTCAAGTCAGGGGAAGTAATCCCCCAGATTCACTCTGCAATTGCATATTCAGCCTAAAAATTATGTGGAGGAGGATGGTCCTACCCAGCTTTAATCACTGTGGAAAAAAACTAGAGCCCAAGTATTCCCACCAAGAAAGATGTTTTCCAGCGATATAAGTAGAAACCCCTTGTTTTCCACCATACACACCCGCACATTTTGGTAACTTTATCTAGCACTATGCCTTTTACCACAGTGGAAACAATATCCTTCCAGGAACTGATGCCCGGGAAAGGCAGACTCTGTCCTTTTACACCAGAAAATATGCACAGAGGACCCATTTCACTATCTCAGCGCACACTCCACTGTTCTCTATTAGATTTTCCTTCTTTTCTCTCTCTTTTTCCTCTCCAGCGATGATGGCTCTCCACAAGCAACCAAAATTCTCCTTTTCCTGAATTGCTCAACTAATCAAAAGGTAAGGGAGAGAGGAAGAGTTGCCTGAATTTTCCCACGATTTCGCTGTGATGATGTGTTTTAGGATGGAATATTGTCCGCCCACTTCCACGGAGAACCTTGCGGTTGAGACCCGCCCCACACAGTGGACCTGAAGAATGAGGTCTACGCTATGTGAACAGGGAACGTATTTGCAATAAGTTCAAAATCTGCTTTGTTACAAACCCCTAGGATAGTGAAGAAACCCCCTCAACGCCTCCCTCTCCACCATTTCCTCAACCATTATTTAGCAGCTTTAGTTTTAAGTATCCAAAGCTGGGGGCGGGGAGAGGAGAGTCCCCCTTCTCAAGGCCCAAAAGGCATCTTTTCGCGCTCGTGCTCTCCGGGACCGAGCCAGCTCGGACGTGCACGGTGGGGGGTGGGGGGGCGAGCCTCAGTGGAAAAGCCAGTGGGATTATAATCTCGCTCCGGATCTTTATTTTCGAGATCAGAGGCTTATGCATTTTTCTTCTCTCCCAGGGCCGTTCGAGGAGCTCAGGAGCATTGCCTTCCCGTCTCATTCCCCAACAGCTTCGTATTCTGCCCTCGAAAACCGGCCACCTCCTCCAGCCGAAATCAGGCGGAGGGCCTAGCAGAAGTCGAGCGGGGAGCTCTGGCTGAGGACTCGCCGCCTTCTCGCCTCGCAGCCGCGTGCGTCGGTCCGCGCTTTCCGGCCCGCGGCTTCGAGGGGTGCGGGCAGCGGCGCTCAGCGCTTTTCCCCTGGTCCGCCCCCCGCAGTGAGCTGGGGTCCCCGGGTGCGCACGGCCTCCACGGAACTGTCCGAGGCTCTGGGCGGCTGGCAGAGCGCTCCTCTTCGAGGGAGCCGCGGAGGTCTGCACGGCTCAGAGACAGAGGGCCCACGTTCCCAGCCTGGGACAGGGCGACCCTTATTTTCTCAGCCTGAACCAAACGAAATCTGCCCCAGCCAGAACCTCAGTGCCCAGACCGGGTGGCGCCCGCCCGTCCACGTCTTTGGTTTTCTGACGGGAATAGACTTAAAGGGAGAAAAAAAACCCGAACAGGGAGAAACTTGATTTTCAAACATCCCTAGCAGATCTTTTACGCGTTGGCGCCGCACTGGGGCCCGGCAGCCGCCCAGCGCCGCCTCGCTCTTTGCAGGAGCTGGGTCCCGCGGCAATGTCTCCACGTTGGGGGGGACCCAGTCACTTTTCCGCTGTGGCCCTGCTGAGACCCAGAGCTCCCCAAAGCCGCTTTTCGAGAGGGGCGGCTCCCTCTGCAGGCAGAGTCCGAGCTGCGGCCGCCGAGGGCTGCAGGGGGCGGGCGGGAGGGGGCGTGGGGACGCAGCCCGGCAGTCCAGCCCGGGGAGCGGGGCTCGGGACCATGCAAGCCTTCGGACCCGGCTTTTGCGTGGACCGGCGAGGAGGAGGGGGTGGGTGGGAAATGGAGGGATTGCTGACCTCCCAAGCCTCCGAAGACCGCTCTTTGCAGCTTTTGTAACCCCCAGAGCTGCTGGCGCCTAAAGGCGAGGACGGGGTCCTTCTTAATGATGGCATTGGAGGGAGGGGGAGTAATTTCAACCCCGCGGTACCTACACTAACGGGTTATTTCTTCCTTAAATCCTTCTCCTTTACTTAGGAAGCCTTGGCTGCTCTTTGCTTTGGGATTTGACAGACCTCCTCCCCTCCCCCGTTTTGTTTTTCCAGGGTGTGTTCCAGCTCATCTCAAGAAACCGGGCAGGGTAGGGTGCTTAATGTTCAAGTCCAGTGAAACTTCACACAGACGTGAATACGGTAGTGAGCGTCGCTGCAGAGCCGTGCATCTGCACGAGAAAGGAGACGCCCTTTTATTTTTAATAGCGAGCTAGAGGCCCGGAATATAGGTAACAGAGGAGACTGAGTTTCGGGAAACTTTGCCTTCGGTGGTGGGTCTTGCGAAGCTGTTTGCTCCCACCTCGACTGAGAATCCAAAAGAGGCGGGTGTTTTTTTATTGCAAATATTCAAACTCTTCTTGTGATGACCTCATCTCTGCCAGATGTGTCTTCTGATTCTACCAAAATGAGGCACTTAAAAAAATTAAATTTGGTTTTATGACTAATCTAACGTAAAATATGATTTTGTTTAGGGTTGAGGGGCCAGGCAATTCTTCTGCATTCACTGGATTTTACTGGCTTCTGTATCTAGTAGCAAATTTTACGGGAGATTCTTTTTAATAGCAAAAAGGGTGTTGTTGTTGTTTTCTTTTAAGAGGATTGTCTACTTCCAGGCTCCCCAAGATCTAGGGATTTCAGGCACGTCTTCCTTACGCAAGAGGCCAGAAGTTCCATGGAGGAGAAAGAACCAGTCTCTTGCAAGTGGAAGGTCTCAGGAGTCAAGCTACACCAGCCTTGTCCATCTTCATGATACCTGATTGTGGTTATTTCTGTTCTTTCAGAGAGTCCTGTCAATTTCTTCCCCATTCCGTCTTTACTCTCCCCCATGCACCAACACACACTATCTGGAGGAAAGCCTCTTCGGGGAGCGATGATCTTCCTTTCGAAGAAAAAAATATTCTCACAGTTACGCCTTCTATTGTGGTTGAACCATTGGTTCTCCGTGAGGGTCTTCCAGGTGGGTCTCTATAGCAATTGCTCCAAATGTGGGACTTCTCTTGGGCTCACAGCTGGACTACATTCCCCAGCTTCCTTTGCAGTTTGATGTGGCCATGTGACTGAGTTCTAGTCAATGGAATGTATATGCCATTTCCCGGCCAAAGGTTTTAACAAGTGAATGTGTCCCCACCCCCCTCTCCCATGTTCTCTGTTTCCTTCTTCAGTTTGGACGCCAGCCTTTAGGCCCTAGGGAATAGTGGTCACTCGTACAGGAAGAGCCCGGACCCTTGAATCACATGTAGAGAAGAACTTTCCACCAACAAGAAGCATTTACCTAGGACTTTACCTAAGGGAGAAATAACCTTCTATTATGTTTGAGCCACTGTACATTTTGGAGTGTATTATGGCCACCCAGTCCATCCTTAACTAACACACCCTTTAACAGACAAAATGCAACTTGATTTTTATCTTCCATCACTCCTTATAAATGTCAGTGGTTGTTAGGTAATCCTTGTTGACCCCTGGATTAAAACTCTAGGAGGCCCCAAGACTCTTCCACTCACTCTTAGGTAACAGATAGTCCTATAACAACTTCAAGTCATATACACAATTTCAAATCTGTAGTTAGAATGTCCAGTCCAATGTATCTTCAAGATTCTGAGTTTGATTTAATGTGAAATCTTCTCCCCTCCCTAACTCGGGTTTGCTCCATCCCAGACGCCTGTAGAGGGGGAAAGAGGGTGATTTGAGCTCTTCTATTTCTCTCTCTCTTTTTTTTCCCCAAAGATTTTTATTTTTAAGTAATCTGTATACCCAACATGGGCTCATACTCATAGCCCTGAGGCCAAGAGTCACATGCTCCACCAACTGAGTCAGCAAGGTGCCCCCCACCTTTTTAAGATTTTATTTATTTATTTGAGAGACAGAGAGAGCACAGGGGAAGGGGCAAAGGGAGAGGGAGAAGCAGATCCCCCGCTGAGCTTAGAGCCCCAATGACAGAGTTCAAGCTTGATCCCAGGACCCCAAGATCATGACCTGAGCCAAAGTCAGACACCCAACCAACTGAGCCACCCAGGCGCTCAAACCTTCTCTATTTCTTAACCTTGAGTTTCTCTTCCTCTATCCTCAGCTGCTGTTTCAGACCCCACTAGCGGGTTCGACATGGAGAGAGTGGGGGATGGGCTCAAGCAATGTTTTTGTGACTTGAAGTTGTGGAGATAAACCAATTAGATCAGGGCTACTGAAGTGGAAACTACATATCACCAAATGAAGCAGAACTTTGGCAATTAGTTAATATGACATATAGACAAGAGAGTGTAGATCTAGATGGTTTAGGATTTTAAGTAGACTTTCTGAATTATTTCGTTCCATATATTCCCATATCTAAATACAGACTCACTGTTTGCTTCACTGGAAGCAAAGCCTCATTTGGTCCCTTGGAAAGGTGGCTAGTACGAAGTATTTTCTCCCAAGGTAATGAGGATATATTGCTTTGAATTGGTTCACCCAAATCCCCCCCCATCAGCTCCCATTATCTTCCCCAGATATATAGACTAGACTCTCCCTCAAGAAGTAAGTTCTCCTTTTCTGGCCCCTTCCAGCACTAGGAACGGGGCAGTCTCCTTCCTGCAGTTCTGTTTTGCCTTCTGCTTCTTCTTTTATGGAAATGATGGCAGCTGTCTGATAGTCAGGATGCCTGCCAGACTCTCTGGCACTTTCGAGATACTGGCATCTCTTTTCATTACCACTGCCAGGCCACTCACGCCAGGCTTGGGGTCACCAGGTGGGAAGTAAGCCTGTCCAGCCACAGCATGCCAAGCGGAGAAAAGAAGTAGTAATCGTGCAGTTAACTTTGTCCATGGACACTGCTCGACTACAGAATTTTAGGGCTATTGACCTGCTGATGGAGGACAACTTCAATGGGTTATTCCTTCATTTGGTCAGTTCCAAATACCTAGATATATGGAGGCAAGTGGGTGGATTAACTAGATGACATTTTCCTCCTGCTTACACCCAGCAGCCTGGCATTACATAGGCCTGTGGTAAGTGTGTGTGTTATTGGCTGATACCAGCATTCTGTGAGCCTGAGCTGGGGGAGGGGCTGCAGACTGGGATGTGGGTAGACAAGAGCATTGAAATCTGTGGGTGAGACTAATCTAAACCTGGAAACCCGCTTACCATGATGGTCTAGAAAGGGTTTCAGATGCCCACATTTAGTTAACAGCTAAATCAGTCTGGAAATTACTCTGGTCTTTGCTAGGAATGTAGATCGTGTTAAAGATTGAATTATTCATCAAGGGTGATCCCTTGGCCCACTTTCTCTGGATTATGTCCCATCTTCTAACTGAGTTTTCCAAGTGTACAGCAGCTTGTGTTCACCATCACCCACGTTCTGGGACCAGTGGAAGTAGGAAAGGCCTGACATTGGAAAGGAGAGGCTGTGGGTCCATATAATGAAAGTGACAGCGACGCCTGTTAGATAATGGAATGAGAATTGAAGAGTACGACACCTATTACCCTCTGAATACCAGACCTTTCTAACTTACCTGAGCAGAAATGTATGGGTACGGGGCCAGAGACAGGGGCGTGTCCAAGATGACCTCGCAAAGCTCTCTTTTGCCTTTGGCTTCTATAATTTTCTGACAACAGCCGTACCTGTAAAATGTGTCAGATTCAGTAGCAGGGTCAGGGGCTGCTGTCATTTGGCAGACTTCGACAACATGACCCTGGCAAAGACTTTGGAATAAAAACATCAGGAAAATAAACACTCAATGCTCCATAGACAGAGGAACGGCTGCGAGCTGTCAGGTTGAAATACTAGTCTATTTGGGAAGGGAAGGAACAGGAGCAAGGCCTCCGACACTCCTCTGCCTCCTAGAAAATAGCCCTCCAGCAGCAGAGCGGGCGCCAAACACATCGAATTAATTAAGAAAAGAGATAGGAGCAGTATCAAGGCTGAGCTTCTACTCCAGCAGGTCTGTCAGTAAACGTCCTCTCAGGAAGAAGGCACTGCCAATGGGGGGGGGGGGAGGGGACCACCACAGAAGAAGAGATCAGGCCAATTCCTGCCCATGGGGAGCCTCCCCACTCTGTGTGGGGAGATGGAACAGAGACTCAGGACCAGAAAGAAAGATGAGAGGACTGAGAGACAAGAGAGGAGAGGGACGTCCCTGCAGGGACAGAGGAGCAGGCGAGAGGAATCAGACAAGGGCGTGATCCCCAAGGAGGGGAGACGGCTCAGAGCTGGGGAGGAGACTGAAACACAGTTGAGGGCAGAAGTGGGAAGGGACTTACATCCCACGTTGAACAATGGCTTGTGCAGTTTAGAGCCTGGAGAACACCAGGCGTGTGTTGGTGGAGAGAGTACAGGAGTCTGGTTGAGCAGAAACTGCATCAAGGAGTCATGGGAGAAGAGGCTGGGAAGCAGACAAATTACAAAGCTGGCAGGAGAAGATGAAGCAAACATGAATCTCCGGGTAAAGGTATTTGTGACAAACATGCTGACAAGGGAAGATGCTTTTGCTCTGCCTACCTTTTAGAAAAGAGGTAAAATCTAAGCAAATGAGAGTGATGCAGTCATCTTGGGTCAGCTGTATGGGCAAACAGGGAAAAGCAGGTGGCCTCATTGGTACCAGTCTGAAGTGGCGATGGTATCTGCCAGCTATGTTAGGGAGATCCAGGAAAGAGCCAGGGATTGCGCTGGGGCATACGCCTGTCCGTGTCTCCATGGGATGTGCATACACCTGTGTGTTTAAGGCTCCAGGTACATGTCTTTACATGTTCTGATCGTGTTTCTTCTTGAACACTTTAGGAAAGTATGCAAGACCGCCACCAACAATAGACATCAGACATCAAGTTAGTAGGTAGACTGATTGATAGGCTCGGAGTAATGAACATCCCATGGAGGAAAGCGTAGTGCGAACCCTCTGCCCCATCTGCACATACACATACCCACAGAGATGCTGAGTAACATTCACGTAGATATCAGAAATGCACGGACACAAAAAGATACTCCATTTCAGATACGGATAAAGACACGAGTGCTATGGAGTTACTGCTATTCATTTCACAAGCACACTACAAAAAAGACTCACACAACAGTAGACCTAAAATAGTGTTTAAATCATCCTGTTTTTGTCTGTAAGAAACAAGAACAGCTAACCAATTACTTCAAGCAACATTATGCCCATTTTCTGAAAGAACTACAGGAAGTTAGTCCAATCTCTAACCCCCACTAGCAGGATACTGGAGAGGAAAATGCGCTGAATCCTGCTGGAGTCAAAAGATATCACTCTTAGTCTGCATCTGTCCCTTAATAGCAGAGAATCCTTCGGTAAGTCATTTTCTCTCTGATTCTGTTTCTTCATCTATTAAATGTGAAAAATGTTTATAAAATCCAAGGTTCCTTCTAGCTGTAGTCTTAGAATATTAAATATTATATTCACTCATACACACACATAAAATGTTATCCAAGTGCCTAGAAGTTTTGGGTGAGGAATAAAATGAGAAGATAAACACAGTTGACTGCAAAATGTCCAAACAAGGGGCTCTTGGCTGGCTCAGTTGGTTAAGCATCTTCCTTCGGCTCAGGTCATGATCCCAGGGTCCTGGGATGGAGCCCCACGTCAGGCTCCCTGCAGGGAACCTGCTTCTCCCTCTCCCTCTGCGTCTCCCCCAGAGGGGGAGAGCTCTCTCTCTTGCTCACTCACTCCTTCTCTCTCAAATAAATAAATAATATCTTTTTAGAAATGCCCAAACAACTTTTCAGTTCTGTTCTCTAATGACAAAATTCCAAATATGTTTTCTGACATCATGAAGACTAAAATTGACTTTGACTAAATTTTCACCTTTCCAGAGCTGGTTGGTGTCAGACAGACAACCAACCCGAGCATGAACAGGTCCATAGTCACTTGTTCTACACAAATGTTGGAAATCGGTTCTTTGATTTGATTACAGTTACATAATGTCAAAACAATGGGATGATGTAGCCAAGTCAAGGAAAAAAAACCGGTCACATCACATTGGTCATCTGGCATTGGGTAGTCAAAATAATTATTTTTAACAATTTAACCCGATCCAGTCTTTGTGTTAGGAATGCGTGTCCATCTGCACCATAATCCCTCTTGTCTCTGGCTCTCTCTCCAGCTTCACCCCCAGCACCCAGCACAAAGGATTTGCTCCCATCTCCCAGAGCCGCCATGTTCTGGAAGTCTATCAGTATACCAGTATGTATTAATGTGCCACATGTGTGTGCAGTTGGAGAACAGACAGACGGGCAAATCATAATAGCATGTCTTCTCTTGAGGGCTTCTAGGAGAGCACCAGTACTTATAAAACTGTTTCATTGCAAAAAAAAAAAAAAAAAAAAAGTCTACAGCTGGTAAACTTCATCCTGAACGTCAGCAGGGAGCTGATCCCAGAACACAACAGCCTGAGATAACCTGTATCACAAAGCCAAGCCTGGCTGTGATTACTTAGCATTTATATAGCACTTTATCTGGGTCCTGTATGTCAGCATCATTAAGGGGAGATAACTCACCAGGAGTTACAGCCGAGAAAAAAATTCAGGACCAAAAAGGAGGAAAGAAGGGAAAGCTTAAAGTATCAGCGGTTCCTAGGGGCTTCTGGTTAGTCAGGAACCGGGAGGGGCAGAGATGCTATTTATAGAGGACAAGGGAAGCTCTTTTGTTTCTCCCCTGTGAACAGGAATGACGGAGGTACAAAGAAGAGAATGAATTTAGACTTAAGGAAGAAAAACCCTGCCAGGAGACTGCTAAGCCTGAGTTTGACTAAAAGAATTTATAGTTTGTCTTCTATAGCGCCTGAAATCCCAGGGAAATGATCATCTAGCCAAGATTGTGAGTAATGGTTGGAGGGCGATTCTGTCTGGAGGGAAGGGGACGCACGAGACGCCCTTTTAAAGTGTATTCCAAGCCCAGAAGTCTATTTTTTTTTAAAAATAGAGTATTCAGAAACTCATCAAAATTTCATTGTGGCATTTTTATAAAGTACAAATAACTCAAATCTTGGCTTTAACAGATAAGAATGTAATCATCCAATTAATTGCAAATATGGGAACGTCACTGTAGTATCAGGAGAACGAAAACAACAGGCTGCCTGCCGAACTGTGGTTCATGGAAATGGCCTGGGTTTGGAGACAAAAAACCTCAGACTGAAATTTGGTTCTACCACTTGTTAATCTGTGTAAACTTGGGGAAATGTTTAACCTCTTTGAGCCTTAATTTTCTCATTTGTTGAATGGAAATTTCGTAGTACATATTAACGAGATGGACTTTTGATTTCAGCATTAAGAACGATTTACTATAAAGCACCTAGAGGGGCGCCTGGGTGGCTCAGTGTGTTAAGTGTCTGACTTTGGCTCAGGTCATGATCTCAGGGTCCTGGGATTGAGCCCTGAGTGGAGCCCCAGATCCGCTCGCACTTAGCCACTTAGTGGGGAGTCTGTGGCTCCCTCTCCCTCTGCCCCTCCCCCTGTTTGTGCATGCGTTCTCTCTCTCAAATAAATAAATAAAACCTTTAAAAAAAAAAGAAATGGCGGAGCGCCTGGGTAGCGCAGTCATTAAAGCATCTGCCTTTGGCTCAGGGCGTGATCCCGGCGTTCCGGGATCGAGTCCCACATCGGGCTCCTCTGCTGGGAGCCTGCTTCTTCCTCTCCCACTCCCCCTGCTTGTGTTCCCTCTCTCGCTGGCTGTCTCTATCTCTGTCAAATAAATAAAATCTTTAAAAAAATAAAATAAAGAAGTGATTTTTAAAAAACCCCCTAAAATATTGGATAAAATATAAAATATTCTTTTATTTATTTATTTTAAAGATTTTATTTTTAAGTAATCTCTACACCCAACATGGGACCTGAACTCACAACCCTGAGATCAAGTCACATGCTCTACAGACTGAGCCAGCCAGGCACCCCTAAAAAACCTTTTAAATGTATAACTAAGCTTGATAGAAAGAGAAAAATCTCTTAAGGGACCAAAAATAAGAAAGCTGAAAAACCTGAATGGTAAATGCAAGAGCTGATCCCGGATATTCCCTACAGTGATTTTGGGAGTAGTTGTTGATCTTGTTGGCCAAAGGTTTTGTTTTGGTTTAAGGTTAAGCACGGATCAGAATCTTTATTTTTAAATGTTATAATCACATGAATACAAACTTTGTTTTATTTTTTTCAAGATTTTATTGTTAAATAATCACTGCTCCCTGCGTGGAGCTCTAACCCACAACCTTGAGATCGAGAGTCGCAGGTTCCACCGACTGAGCCAGCCAGGCACCCCGTGAACACCATCTTTAGATTGGTTTATTTATTCCTTCCAATCTGATATATTTAACTGGAGTAGGTAATTTGTATTCCATTCCATTTCTCCAGTCAATACATCTCCTCACTTTTTTTTTTTTAAGGGATTGGGTTTAATGGTCATAGAAATAGGAATCAAAATTGGCCCAAATAAAAAGGAAGAGTCTGTCCACTGGTAAAGGGAGAGGACAAAGAAGTTTGTCTTGGTCGGGTTCTGGAAAAGAATTCCAACATATCAAAACACATTCTCCTGTAAGATTTTTTTTGCCTCACTTTGTGCCACTTTGAGGTTCAAATTTATATCATCTGTATAGTGTAGGGATTCTTTAGCTTAAACATTAGTATTAAAAGTGCTCCCAGGCTTTATTGCCTGGCAGAATCAAACATATAAAACCTCTCTGAAAGGAGACAACCACAGCTAGGTCACACAGAATTCCCACAGATAAAGTCATGCTCAAGATAAGCTCATAAATCAAAATTACAGAGGTGTGAAGAGACTTTCCAAAAGAACAAATGTCAGCAGACACATCAAATAGTGGATTCGGACTCCCCAGAACTTGAGATGCCACATTATCAGATCTAGATAATAAAATACACTTATGTGATTAAAGATACAAAGGAAGAATTTTTTAAGATAAAAAAACCCAAAATACTATTTTAGAAAAGAACCGAAAAATTTGAAAAAGAACACAGGAGAATTTTTTAGATATGAAAAGCCTACCACATTTCATCAATTCTAAGATGTGCTTTGTTCACATTTTAGTGTCTATGAAATCAGGATATTGCCCACAGTAACTGCTGGGTAGGCAGCCTTTTTGATGTAATGGTCATTGCCTGTTCGCATGCATCAAAATTTGCAGAATGGATGACAGTGACTTTGAACAAATCCTGGAAACAGTATGGAGCCCTTGTGTTGTGAAATGCTACATTACGAATGCTCTTGAAGTCGCAGAAGATGCCATTGTGTGGAAAAGCACAGAATTTAAAGGACATTAGTAAGAGATGGATTCTGAATGTGCAGAAGTGTGCCTAACTCATTTATTTCCCTTAGATTTTCTTTTCTTATAAATACACAAGAGTAATAAATTATAAAACCCACATCTAACATCTAAAATGGCTCTTTAAATAGGTAGGGAAAATTGCTAAGTGTCAGGAAAGCATTTGTCTTAGTTTAATTGCAGCAGTGGCTTTCTTAGTGTCAGTAAAATAATGGTGTTTCTTATTTTTTATATCATCTTAGGTTACTTGAAGTGCAATTGTCGCTGTAGCAGTCAGCGTTCAGGATTGAAAAGAAATCTCTCTAGGTATTTTAAACAAGGAGGAATCAGGGAAGTAGGTGCTTACAAATCACTGAATGAGCTGGAGGAGTGAAAGAGTCACCTCACCGTCTTTATCATACCTGCCTTTCACATTGACAAAGATAAATGCGGCACTAAAAGTATCAGGAAGGTGGCTCTACCTTGTTTCTGCCTTCTAAATCTTTCATGAGTCCATCTTTTTGGTAGAACCTAATTTGTATCCAGAAATGTAGGTAAGTGTTTATTGGTTTTGCTTTCCAGATTCTTTTATATGAAAAGGTAAATAGAAGGGAATAGGAATAGATGTTCCGTGACAATAGATCATGTGCAGGAGGGTCACTAAATATAAAAACCAAACAGAAATATATAATTTAATTAGTAACTATGAAATTACTAACTAGTTACAAATTAAAGCCATAATGGAATACTATCAGATACCCACCATATTGGCACAAATTAAGAATTGTTCTTACAATACCAAGTACTGGCGAGGTTGAACAATGGGCATACGGATACACTGCTGATCAGAGTGTAACTTAGTACATTTTGAAGAATAGTTTGGCATTATCCGATCAGATTGAAGGTAGGCAGTTCTATATCTTAGTATGTAACCTACAAAAATGCACATCTCTGTTTACCAGGATAAGTGTACTGTAATGTTCATGACAGCAGTGGTCGTAATAGCACCAAATTGGAAACCACACAATGTTCACAGCAGTAGAATGGCCAAGTATTTGGTATATTAGACAGTGGAATATTATATAAACACACACACACACACAAATGAGCTACAGGTAGACACAATAATACAGGTGAATATTGAATATATAATATTGGTCCAAAGAGCATAAAAATTTACATACAGTATTTATTTTATAAAGTCCCCAAACAGATTAAACTAACCTATATTATTTAGGAATGCATACTTAAGTGGTAAAACATTTTTTTTTTTAAAGCAAGGTCATAAAAAAGCAAGGAAGTGATTACCATAATAGTCAGGAATGCGGTTACCTCTGGTGGAGAAGACAGTTGTGATCAGGAAGGGGGAGATGGAGGGCATCCGGGGTCTGGCAACATTCTATTTCTCGGTCTCTGGCTGTCAGTACAGTAATTAATACAACAATACATTTATTTTCTGTGCATTTCTATGTGTGTGTTACATTTCAAAATTTTTAAAGTTTAAAAGGAAACTAAATGGATGAATTAAAAGAAACCCAAGCGTAAGTAAAGAGAGATTATAGTTCAAGGAGAGATAGGAGGAAATTATCTAGAAGACAATACAAGAAGATAAAGAGTTAGGAAATATTAGAGACTAAAAGATGTTCTGGAAAAGGAGAAGATCCAACATACATATGCTACTGGTTCACAGGGAGAGGATAAAGGGAATCGGAGGAGGCAATATTCAAAGAGATTATGGCTGGGAATTTACCAGAATCAACAGAGGATATGAATCCTCAGATTCAGATTGTACGAGTCTTCAGCAGGATCGGTTAAACTAAATCCGTATCCACACATGTTGCCATGATGGGAACAATTCCAAGCTCAACGAGGAAAGCTTAAAAGCCAAGCGAGAGAAAATCACATTACCTCCCAAGTGACAACGACGATAGTCACAGCAGATTTCCCAAAAGTAACAACAGAGAATGGACGACAATATGTATTCAACGCGCTGAGTTCCAAAAGTTTCCAGTTACTTTTGCGCAGCTACACCGTCATTCAAGGGTAGGGATGAAATAAATAAATTTCCGGACAAGCAAAAGCAGGTTTCTTAGCACAAATATATTTCCCACTAAAGACACTTCCCTCGGAGAATTTCCTGAAAAAAATTTCAATCCAGAAGGAAGAAGTAAGCTAAAAATAAGACTTATGCGAATAGTTACGGTGAATAAAGAAACTGGAAAACATGTGGGTATATCTAAATAAGCATTGACTGTGTAAACAATAGCAGAGACTAATTTGGGGGGCACCTGGGTGTCTCAGTTGGTTAAGCATCCAACTCTTGATTTTCGGCTCAGGTCAAGGTCTTAGCCTTGTGAGATCGAGCCTCACATCGGACTCCATGCTAGGTGTGGAGCTTGCTTAAGAGTCTCTCCCCCCCTCTCCCTCTGCCCCTCTCCCCACCTTTCTCTCTCCCTCTGTCTAAAAACAAAACAAAATCAAACCAACCAAACAAAAACCAACGATGACTAATTTGGGGATATAAACAGAAGGTAGTATAGTACCAGATAACAGCAACGAATATAATGAGAGATATGATCAGAGTTAAATTATTCCAAGGCTCCTATGTTATTTGGGAGGATAGTAGAGATATTGACTAAGTCAGTAAGATTATTATTTTTTTAAGATTTTATTTATTTATTTGACAGAGAGAGAGAGAGAGCACAAGCAGGGGAAGCGCAGGCAGAGGGAGAAGCAGGCTCCCTGATGAGCAAGGAGCCCGATGCGGGACTCGATCCCAGGACCCTGGGACCATGACCTGAGCCAAAGGCAGACGCTTAATCAACTAAGCCGCCCAGGCGACCTGCCAGTAAGATTATTTTTTTAAAAATTGGACTAATCATGAAAAGAATAGAAACAGAATATACAACTTTCAAATCAGTAAACGATAAAAGGAATTTAAAACTTTCAGCAACTTAATAGAAGCAGGAAGAGAGACACACAGAGGAAATATAAGTACAAAATAAGATAGTGCATAAGAAAGAAAAATTACCAGTAAACTCAGTAATTGTAAGTGGACTCAAGTGAACAGTTAAAAGACTGGATTGTCAGACTGGATTTAAAAATTTAGCTATGTGGTTTTATATGTCATAATGACATAGAATGCCTGAGAGTAAAAGAACAGAAACAGATACCAAATAAACTGGCATTGCTATATTACTATGAGACAAAGTAGACTTTAAGATACACAGGGGGTGCCTGGGTGGCTCAGTCAGTTAAGCACTTGACCCTTGATCTCAGGGTAGTAAGTTCAAACCCTACATTGGGCTCCATACTGGGGGTGGAGCCTACTAAAAAAAAGGAAAAAAAAAGATACTCAGAATAGTGGTTACCAGGGGTTGGAGGGAAGGATAATGGGGAGCTATTGGTTGATGGGTACAGTTTTAATTTGGGATGATCGAAAGTTTTGGAGATGGATAGTGGTGATGATTGCACAGCAGTGTGAACATGCTTAATGACACTGAACTGTTAAATATGGTTAAAATGGCAAATTTTATGTTTAAGTATATTGTACTACAATAAAAAAATAAACTTTAAGATTACAAAAAGTAGTTACTACATAATCATAAAAGTAATAGTTTACCAGGAAGCTGTAGCAATTACTTACTTTTATATAATCACTTCAAATGCATAAAACAAAGCTATAAGAAGAAATTGATGAATTATTATAAGTTGGAGATTAAAAAATCATAATCCTCAAATAAGTGGTAAGTTGGCAAACAAAAATTAGGAAAGATAGGAGATTTGAATAACACAATTAACAGGGATTCACTGATGGGTATACAGAATTATTTATACACAAATTAGGGAACACACATTTGTCTTAAGAACGTACAGAACATTTTGGACGCCTGGGTAGCTCAGTCGGGTAAACGTCCCACTCTTGATTTTGGCTCAGGTCATGATCTCAGAGTCATGAAATCGAGCCCCGAGTTAGGCTCTGCGCTGGGCATGGAGCCTACTTAATATTCTTTCTCCCTCTCCCTCTGCCCCACCCCACAACTTCCCTCTCTTAAAAAAAAAAGAGTGTACAGAGCATTTCAAAATTGACCATACACCGGGCCACAAAACAAATCTCCACAAATAAAAAGAATCAGTGTTATACAGACCAAATTTCTCTGAACATAAGCAACTAATTTACATAGCAGTAACAAAAAAGATAAAATCCCATATGGTTAGTGATTTAAGAACAAATTTCAAAGCATAATAAATAATGGAAATGAGATAGTATTTAGAGTGAACAACAAAGAAAATATACAAAATATGTGGGATACAGCTAAAGCAACATCAGAGAGGGGTTTATAGCCTTAATACATTAGAAAAGAAGAAAGAAGAGCAAAGAGCTGAGTTACAAAAAGAATGTCACCGCAAACTCCCCCACCAAAGCAGATGGAAAAAATAATAATTGTTAAAGTAAAACTTAGAAAACAAAGATATAATAGGAATAACCAGCAGAACTACAAACTGGTAAGTGCTTGATCACCGAAGGGCACTGACAAGTCTCGACGATCAGGTGGACAAGACAACCTGGATCTCTAAATGTCAGTCAGCTTCTTTATCAAGCCACCCAGGGCTTGCTCAAAGGGCTCATTAATACTGTAGCTGTGAGAACAAGGTTGGAAATTACTCAACGAAACAGATTTTCTCTCACCAAGGCGGATCTGGCTACTATAGCCCTCCTAAAGAAAATCTGCCAACAGCACAGACCAATAATGAACCGTATGGTACTGCACCTGGGGGAACCAGCTAAGGCACGTTGATGATAGTGGATCTCTTCCATCATGGAAGACACAGTGTTTTGTCCTCACTGGGATCGATACTTTTTCCGGATATAGATTTGCCTTCTCTGCCCACAATGCTCTGTCAGCACCATTATCCATGAACTTACTAAATGCCTTATTCACTGGCATGATATCCCACCACACTATATTTTTCCCATCCGAAGTTCACAGCAAAAGAAGTGAAGCAGTGGGGTCATGCTCGCGGGATTCAGTAGTCTTCACCACGTACCCCGTCATCCAGAGGTGGCCGACTTTATGGACCAATGGAATGGCCTAATGAAGACTCGATGACAGAGCCACCTGGGAGACAACACCTTCCGAGTAGGGTGCTATCTTACAAGACTGATTGGGTGAGCCGTATCTGGAGATATTTTCCCCAGAGCCGACATATATGGATCTAGGCACCAAGGAGTGTATACAAGGCTGACTTCTCTGTTAAGACATAATGAATTCCTTGAACATTTTTCTTACCTCCCATTCCTTTAACCTTGGAGTCTGCTGGTTTAGAGGTATAAATTCCCAGCAGAGGTTTGCAGCTTCCTTGTCATTTTGTGTTCTTCATGCCACTGAACTGAGGCAAAGGGGTTCCTGGACCAACTGAGGTGAAAGGAGGAGTGTGCTCAAAGCCCAGGGGATTCTCTGAGGTGCCTCACCGTACCTCCATGACTGGGGTGAGGCCAATGGAAGATTAGAGCACCCCAACGCAGGCAGGACCATTGCAGCTTAGCTCCTTCAAGAATAAAGATGTGGGTCTCTCCACCGGGAACCAGAGCCAGCCAGATGCTGACTGAGGACAAAAAAAAAAAAAAAAAAAAAAGGAATGGAACGGATAGTTGACTAAGGAAGTTATAAATAGCAACTACAGCCTTTTCTCAGAAGCTTTGGGGCACATAGAAGCGGTGTTGGCAGCTATGATGGTGGGAGCAGCCGCTTCCTGGCCTGTTGATCAACCGCGGTGGTATGTTCTCCAAGTAATGAGTTTAGTGGCACCTTCTGACTGTACTTTCAGCCCTTCCAACAATTTTGTAAGCATTGAAGTCCTTTAATTTGATGTAGTAAATTCCTTTCTGCTTGGAGTATGTAGAGTTGTTTCTGTTCTTGCACTAAGCCCTGATTAAATCACATAATGATTAAGATGGTGTGGTGTTTGCATAGGCAGAGTCGAACTGACCAATTTAAAAGAAGAGAGAATCCAGAAACAGACTTGTGCTATTTAAATTTGATATCTGACATTTCAGACCAGTGGAAAAAAGGCAGGACTGTATACCAAATGCTGTGGGGAAATGGACCTCCTTAAGGGGGGAAGTTAAATCCTTTTCTCTCACTATGCAAAAAAATTTAATTCTAGCTGGACTAAAAGTCTAATGTGGAAAGCAAACGTGCAACACCTTTCGAGGAAAATACATGTGATTTCAAGGCAAGAAACATTATTACGCTATGACTTTTAAATTAACATATTTAGTTTATCCCTATCTCCTAAACACCACACTCGCATATTGAACTTCCAATTCAAAATTTCCACTTGGGGGGGGATGCCTGGGTGGCTCAGTCGTTAAGCGTCTGCCTTTAGCTCAGGGTGTGATCCCAGGGTCCTGGGATCGAGCCCCACATCGGGCTCCCTGCTCCGCTGGGAGCCTGCTTCTTCCTCTCCCACTCCCCCTGCTTGTGTTCCCTCTCTCCCTGGCTGTTTCTCTCTCTGTCAAATAAATAAATAAAATAATAAAAAAAATTTTTTTTTCCACTTGGGCGTCTAATAGGCATCTCAAAATTAACACGTTCGACACAGAGGACAGTATTCATTTCCCTCCAAGTCTCCCCCTTTTGAAAATTTCCCCCATTTAAGAAAAGAGTGTCATCATTATCCATTTACTCAGGCAAAGAACTTGAGAGTTATCCTCAACTTCTCTTTTATGTAGTCTTTATCGAATCCATTAGAAAATCTTATCAGGTCTAACTTATGAGTATACGCGGAATCTGTCCACTTCCGGGGTTTTGCTCTGCTACGACCCTGATCTGAGTCACCACCACCTTTAGTTTAAACCACAGCAATAAACTCCTAGCCAGTCCTCCTGCTGCCATTTTTACCTCTTGGGTATTATGATAGTAGCCATAATAATCTATGAAAACACACATCACTGCCCTGCTCAACAGCCTCCAGTGGCTTGCCGTCACGGAAGAAAATCCTTGACCACTTATCTGAAGTGACTGCTTATCACTCTTCCCTAGACCACGCCACATAGACACATTCGCCGTTTTCTCAATATGAAGTGACTGACGAAATTAAATAATGAGTTCGTAATAGCAGAGATCTGGAAGCAACTTCAATGTTACTTACCCTAAAGGAAAATGGCTTAAATAAACTATGGCACCTTCTTTTCATTAGAATACTTTTACGGTAGTTAAAGTGAATAAATTAGAGTTTCATGAATCTACCTATGTAAATATCAAAAACAGAATGCCGAACAACAAATGCAAGTTGAAGGGTAAGTATGGTATGACACCACTTATAAAAATTAAGGAACATATTAACACCGTATATAGCTTAAGTTATATACATATGCAGTAAAAGTATAAAAACTTCAATGGTAGTGATAAGCATCCAATTCAGACCGAAGTTACCTCTGAGAACAGAGGGACAGTAATGTGATAGGGAGGGGTTTCTATGGGTTTTCCATTATATCTGTGATGTTTTATTTCTAAACTGGAAGGTGGACAGATAAATGTTAATTTTCTTATTATCTGTACCTTTTTGTATGTGTGCCTGAAATACTTTATATTAAATGAGAAACAGTGACTAGCATGTAATAATAGTCAATATTTATATAGAGCTTGCTTTGAGTTAGGCTGTATTCTAAGGGTTTTATATATGACAGCTCATTTAAATTCTCACAATGAGCCGAGGAGGTAAGTACTATTTTTTAAGAATTTTTAAGGATTTTATTTATTTATTTATTTGACAGAGAGAGCACAAGCAAGGGGAGCTGCAGGCAGAGGGAGAGGGAGAAGCAGACTCCCCGCCGAGCAGGGAGCCCGACATGGGGCTCGATCCTGGGACCCCGGGGATCATGACCTGAGCCGAAAGCAGACGCATACCGACTGAGCCACCCAGGTGCCCAAGTAAGTACTATTTTTATCTCCGTTCTAAGGATGAGGAAAGGGAAACACAGAAAAATTATGTAAGACCGGATGGTGAAGCTGATCTGGAAGAAAAAAAAAAGGCAGCTTGGCTCTGGTTTTTAACTGTTCTACCACATTGCCCTCTACTCTTACTAAGCACACAGTAGGTTCTTACTATTCAGGTGACATTTACAAGGTGATTATTTTTGTAGGTCAAAATGCTCAAATATGTCAGCAATCACATATGGGTCAACCCAATAAATGCCACATGAAAACAAATCCAGCTGAAATTATAATTTCACAAGGCTCTATGATGATTCTGCAATTGCTTTTAAACATATATTAAAGTCTTATGTATGCATATCCTAGATATTGTTACCACTGAAGCATGAGGGAGTGAAGAAGTTAAATGCCCAAAGTAATTCCCCGCCATTAACACTGAATCAAGAGAAGAAAGGAAGAGTGGTCACCTTCAGTGCAGGGTGTGTAAGAGCCACCACGGATGGAAGGATAGCTGAGCTGCCCTCTCAACAGCCCGAGCCTCCCTTCCCTTTGCCTCTCTGTTTGCCTAAGAGGCTGTCTCACACCAGCTAGGACTTTGCCATGGATTTGGCTTACAAGTCCTTGTCTACAAGCCTCTGAGTGAACCCCTGAGACAGGGCAGTAGTCTTTCTTATTAGAGCACCCAAGGGCATGAGAGCAAAGATCCCTCTCCCCCAGCTCCTGGCTGTACCCCGCCTCCCAGGAAATTGGAAATAGAAAGAAGAGGACAGAAGACAGATACACATCACTCCAGGATCAATGTGTCTGGTCCCGGCAGTTACAGTCCTTGTTTTTATCTGACATTTCCAAGAGTCGCTTTTTGTATTTGTTCCACGGCATGACTATGTCTCCCTGTCTCTAGTGGTGAAAACTTCACTTCCTTTTATACAGAGTTAACAGAATAACTTGCACAAAACACCGCTTTCCTCATGCCCTTCCTCAAGAAAAATAATTTCCCATATTCCTTAGTGCAACTTCTGCAACTCGTCATCTCTTTGATAGATGCCCTCTCATACCATGCCAACCGAAACAAAACTCCCATCGGTGGTTGGACCTACCCTGGAGCCTGGTGGAAACAGAAGAATGCACAGGGCTGTTTCTGAAGTGTAGTGGAATTACGTTGTTCACAAAGGCATACGGGCTGTTTCTGTGGGGGTGAACGTCTGTGTGTGCACGCGGAGAGGGGAGCGTGCACAAGTGCACAGATGCAGTTGGTAAGTGTGCCTGAAGGTGGTGTGAGCATTTTCTGGAACCCTGTGCTTGAAGTTTTCACTCCATAAATCTCTTTTACTGGCGGTCCTCTGAAAGCCAAGGGCTGTGTAATAATTTACACTGCATTGTCCTTCCTCTCTTGCTCCCCTTCACTAGCTTAGGATGAAAAACTAAAGATTGATGGTGATGTCCCTTCGGAGGAGCCAGGAATGTCATTCACCCCCACTCTGTCAGTCTATTCCTCTAGAGCTTTTCTTCTCACTCCACTCCTTCTGCTTTCCTATAGGGACCAGGCTTTCTGTCTCCTTGTCTTTCCCAAACCTTCTCTATTGGCTCCTTTTGAAAAGTCCTCCTTGTTGGGGGCAGTCAGCCTGGGTTAAGTAGAACAAGAACTTTTCAGATGACCCAGTCATGAGACTGAAAGAAACCCTCTGCCGAGACCCAAACAGCTCCAGAGGTCTCCTCCCTCCACTCCAAGTGTGTAAGAGAAGGCTCCAGAGAAGGTCCACACTTCTGTTCGTCCTCCGGTGGAGTATTTCTAACTCAATGTTGTACTTTTTTGTCTTTTCCACTGTGGTTTTGGCCATATTCTCTTGAGATTGTTTTATTTCTGCTAGATAGAAGATTCTAAGTAAAAGATAAGGGGTAACTATGGAAGCAGAGATAGAGCTGTACACACTTACTTTTAGTTTGTGCCTCGCAGCCTGGTAGTGATTTATTTAGGTTCACGAAGAACTGATAATCATTTTGTCTGTCCCTTGCCTCTCCACCTCTTCCCTTCCAGTTGAATTATAACCTCTCCAGTGTTCGGCAACCCCCAAGCAACCACCCCCTGCTACCGAACAGAATGCAATAGACGCCATCGTTTCAATAAGCCAATGAGACTTTGCAAACCCTCATCGACAGGAAACTGTTCTTGAGGTTAGAACAACTCTCTCTGCTTCCGCTTTGGGTCTAAGTCCATGCAGATAGAGCACTTTGGGCATCTGCCTCCTATGAAAAAGGGAAAGCCCTTCTTGATTTACCATTCCAGGTTCTCACACCTCTTCAAAATGCAATTCCACCAGCACTTTAACTTTTTTAGGAGAAAACATAGAATGTCTTTGTGACCTCAGGGTAAAAAGAAATTCTTGAACCAAGATATAAATAGAGTAAATCATAATAGAAGAAATGGATAAATTTGACTACATAGGGGCGCCTGGGTAGTGCAGTCGTTCAGCGTCTGCCTTCGGCTCAAGGCGTGATCCCAGCGTTCAGGGATCGAGTCCCACATCGGGCTCCTCTGCTGGGAGCCTGCTTCTTCCTCTCCCACTCCCCCTGCTGTGTTCCCTCTTCTCTCTGTCACATAAATAAATAAAATCTTAAAAAAAAATTGACTACATAAAAAGATTATTTTCTTTAAAGGTCTTCATTTAAAAAGTGACAAGACAAGCCACAAACTGGGGGATATTTGCTACTTGATTGACTTATAAAGGATTTGCACACAGAATATGTAAAGAACTGATAATAATCAATTGAAAAGACAAACAGAACAATAGAAAAATGGGCAAAAGACATGAATAGGTCACTGACTTAAGTGGAAATTCAAATAGCCAATAAACATCTGAAAAGACGCTCAAAGTCTCTAGTAATCAATAAAATGTGAATTAAAACAATCCACCAGGGGCAAATTTTTAAAAGCATGACAATACCAAATGCTGGTGAGGATGCGCAGCAAAATTCTTACACACTGCTCGTGATAGTGTAATTGGCACAACCAATTTGAAAACAATTTAGTTTTATATTCTAAAGTTGAAGATACACATACCCTATTACCCAGAAATTCTGTTCATCCTCTGTGTGTGGGGAGAGGGAGTTTAAACATATAACATATTATTTATCATCTTAACCTTACGTGTACAGTACAGCAGTGTTAACCGTATGTACCCTCTTGTGCAATAGATGTCTAGAAATTTTTAATCTTGCAAAGCTGAAACTCTGTACCTATTGAATCACTCCCCCCTCCCCCTCCTCCAAGCCCCTAGCAACCATCCTTCTATTTTCTGTTTGTAAGAGTTTGACTATTTTAGATATCTCCTAAAAGTGAAATCATGCAGTATTTGTCTTTTTGTGACTGACTTACTTCACTTAACATAATGTCTTCAAGATGTATCCATTTTTAAAAAAGATTCTGTTTATTTATTTGGGAGAGAGCAAGTGAGAGAGAGAGAGCACAAGCAGGGGCTGCTGCAGAGGGAGAAGGAGAAGCAGGCTCCCCGCTGAGCAGACAGCCCTATGTGAGGCTCGATCCCAGGACCCTGGGAACGTGACCTGAGCCAAAGGCAGACACTTCACAGACTGAGCCACCCAGGCACCCCAAGATTTATCCATGTTAAAAAAAAAAGATTAATCCATGTTAAAGCATATGACAAGAATTGCAATAGTATTCCATTGTATGTATATTATATGTATATCTTATGTACTTTTTCTTTCTCCATTCATCTGTTGATGGATAGATTGTTTCCAATTCTTGGTAATTATGAATAATGCTGCAATGAACATGGGTGTGCAAATATCCCTGTGAGATCTTTTTTTTAACTCTTCGGGATAAATACCCAGAAATGAGGCTGCTTGGTCACATGATAGTTTTATTTTTAATTTTTTTGAGGAACCTCAAGACTGTTTTCCATAGTGGCTGCCCCATTTTACATTCCCCCAGAAAGCAGCACAAAGGTCCCAACTTATATCTTTACCAATATTTGTCATTTCCTTTATTTTTTTTAAACATTTGTTATTTTCTGTTTTTTTTTTTTTTTTTTTTTTGCCATCCTAACAGCTATGAGGTGATAGCTAATTGTGGCTTTGATTTGCATTTCCCTAATGATTATAATGTTTAGCATCTTTCCATATGCTTGTTGGCCATTTGTATATCTTCTTTGTTTTTTTTTTTTTTTTAAAGATTTTATTTATTTATTCGACAGAGATAGAGACAGCCTGCGAGAGAGGGAACACAAGCAGGGGGAGTGGGAGAGGAAGAAGCAGGCTCATAGCAGAAGAGCCTGATGTGGGGCTCGATCCCATAACGCCGGGATCACGCCCTGAGCCGAAGGCAGACGCTTAACCGCTGTGCCACCCAGGCGCCCCTGTATATCTTCTTTGAGCAATTAACTATTAAAATCCTTTGCCCATTTTCTAATTGGATCTCTCTCTTTTTTTTTTTTTTTAGAGAAAAAGAGGGATGGGGAGGGGTAAAGGGAGAGAGAGAATCTTAAGCAGGCTCCACACCCAGCCCAGACGCCAATGCGGGGCTCCATCTCACAACCCTGAGATCATAACCCGAGCTGAAACCAAGAGTTGGACGCTTAACTGACTGAACCACGTAGGTGCCCCTCTAATTGGATCTTTTTATTGCTGGGTTGCAGTTTCTTCGTGTACTCTAGATTCAAACCTCTTACCAGATACATGGTTTGCAAATATTTTCTCCCATTCTGTAGGTTGTCTTTTCAACTGTTTATTGTTTCCCTTGCTGTGCAGAAACTTTTAAGTTAGATGTGGTCACATTTGTTTATTTTTGTTTCTGTTACCTGTGCTTTTGGTGTCATATCCAAGAAATCGTTGCCAAATCCAACACATAGATCTTTTCCTTTAGGTTTCCTGAGAGTTTTTTAGTTTCAGGTCTTACATTTAGGTCTTTAATTCATTTTGACTTAATTTTTGGGTATGGTGTAAGGTAAGGGTCCAACTTTATTTCTTTGCACGTGGAGAACCAATCTTCCCAACGCCATTTGTTGAAGAGACCATCCTTTCCCCGTTGTGTAGACTTGGCACCTTTGTCAAAGATCATTAGACCATATATATGAGGGATTATTACCGGGTTCTCTATTCTGTTCCATTGGTCTCTATGTCGGGCTTTATGCTAGTACCACACTGTCGTGATTACTGTAACTTTGTAATACGTTTTGAAATCAGGAAGTGTGAGGCTTCCAGTTTTGTTTTTCTTTGTGAAGATTGTTTAGCTCTTTGGGGGTGTTTTGAGATTGCATATGAATTTTAGAATGGATTTTTCCTATTTCTGCAAAAATGCCATTGGATTTTGATGAGGAATGCACTGAATCGATAGATCGTTTGGGGTAGCATGGACATTTTAACAATATTAATTATTCTAACCCATGAACATGGGATGTCTTTCTATTTATTTGTGTCTTTAATTCCTTTTAGCACTGTTTGGTAGTTTTCAGCGTACAAGTCTTTGCCTCTTTGGTTAGGGTTACTGTTCTGTATTTTGCTTATGACATTGTCAGTCAGCTGTGGCCACAAGAAGAGACAGAGGAGAAGCTCAGCAAAACAAAGTTTCTTGTGCTCACAAGTCCTAGAAACAGGAGGCATGGCATGCCATGCAGGCCATAGGAAAAGCATCAAGGTGGTCAGGACGCAGAAGATAGGAGTGAGGGTAAACTTTAAGCCATGGCCTTTATTGAGGTTTTCAGGCAAAAGGCAAGGCAGGGCATGGTGAACAATTTAGGATTGGCTAGTTCGAATAATTTTAGTAGGTTTTGAGCTATATAAGTGGTCTTTAGTCCTGGTAGCTGGCCTTGGGAAGATTAAGGCAAGGGATGTAACAGCTTCCTGTGTGCGTTGGCTGGAGGAGGTCTGGATCTGGATTGGTTAGTTTGCATATCAAAGCCAAGCTCCTAGCTGGGCCCTTTGCTGTCTCGAAGAATTGGCTAGCCTTAGGAGGGGCAGCCTCTCCCCAGCCAGCAAGATTTTTTTGAAAGATTTTTATTTATTTGACACAAAGAGAGAGAGAGCACAAGCAGGGAGAGCAGCAGGCAGAGGGAGAGGGAGAAGCAGGCTCCCCACTGAGCAAAGAGCCCGAAGCAGGGCTTGATCCCAGTGATGAGGGAACAGAAGGCAAGCTGAGGACAAAGCAGAAACTGACACCCCGCACCCCCCCCACCATGGGAGGTCTGTGACGTTCCTCAGGCACTCCCGGCTGCCCTAAAGGACAAAGAAATAGTTAACCTATAGATACCACAATCCTGCAAGACTTAAGTCTCCCTCAGTTTACAAATGTCTTAGCAGTTTACAAGAACGAAGCTTTTCTACCAATAACCTATCTTCCGGAAGGGAATGTAGATACAATTAAATGTCCTTATAATCTGCAGCCTCCAGGAAGTTCCCAACCATCTTAATGTTAACGCCTTGCTAGAGGGAAAAACAACCTTAACTTGACAATCGCAAGGCCTCAGGTATCCTGTGAGTCTTTAACATATGAAAGTACTTCCTCAACCTCCCTTTTCCTTACCTCCCCCAACCCCATGGTTTATAACAGCCACCTCTCACAACCCCTGTGCAGCAGCTCTTTCTGCCACGGGTCCTGTCCCCGTGCTTTACAAAACCACCAGTTTTGCACCAAAGACACCTCAAGAATTCTTTCTTGGTCGTCGGCTCCGGACTCCACCCCACGGAACCTCACCGATATTCCACAACCTCATCACCAGGACCCAGGGATCATGACCTGAGCAGAAGGCAGACGCTTAACTGAGCCACCCAGGCACCCCCAGAAAGATTTCTTGAAGACATACACAACAGTATTGTTTGTAAAAGCAAAAGATCTGAAAACAACTTGACTATTAACAGGAGAATGGCTAAATAAATTGTGGCATATTCCCTTTTTTAACTATAATACAGCAGTTAAGGGACTCCTGGGTGGTTTGGTTGGTTGAGCTCTGCCTTTGGCTCAGGTCAGGCTCCCAGGGTCTGCAGATCGAGTCTCCCATCAGGCTCCTTGCTCAGCTGGGAGCCGGCCTCTCCCTCTGCCTGCTGCTCCCCCTGCTTGTGTTTGCTCTCTCTCTCTCTGACAAATAAATGAATAAAATCTTTTAAAAATACATAATATAGCCGTTAAGATGAACTAAAGTTATGTGCTGCAATGGGGATGACTCATAAACATGACGTTAAGAGAAAAAACAAGTCACCAAAGAATTCATACATCATGACAGAATTTGTACAGAAGTTCAGGCATATTAAAATTTAAGTAATTTATTGTCAAAGGGTCTGTATGTAGTAAAACATAATGAAACGCAAGGCATGATAAACACAAAATTTGGAATAGAGGTTTTCTCCAGAAGGAGAGAAAGGGGATGCAATCAGACAGATACACGAAGGAGGCTTCACTAATATTAATAACAGTCTATTTCTTAGCTAGGTGGGAGGCACATAGTTCTCTGTTTTACTTATTTGATATTTATATTTATGTCATACATATTCTTTCATATACATGAAATATATATATTCATATATTCAAATATATGAAATAGCTGAAAATAATAAAAAAATGTATTCACCCATTCAAAAAACTTTTATCAAATACCTATTATGTGCCGTCACTGTTCCAAGCGCTTGAGATACAGGAGTAAACAAAACAGAAAGAAAAAAAGGGATTTTGGAGTCAGAAGGTAAAAACAGCAGACATTTAAAATAAATCTTTTAGCCAGGAAAAACTTTAGTAAATCCATGCCGAAATCTGTTAAGTATGACTGACAATAGGCCAGGAGCGAGCACCCAAATCTGCTATCCCAGAACAAGGCAGTATTTATAACTAACTTCCAACTACTTATCCTGCACAAGAAGTATGATTGTGTGGATAAGCTAAGAGAATTTCTATACTCAACTAGATCAGGACATGATCCTTCCTTACAGGAAGGAGGAGGAGGCAGAGTTCATCCAGAATAGTGGTTAATCTAAAAGATCGGTTAGTCCAAATAATATTAAAAGAGCCAATGTCATTTGCATTTGTCCTTGGGGTATATTGTCCTACAACTGTAGCAAATTCTCTTCATGCACTTGCTCTTGCACGTTGGAAAAAGTAGTGCTGTTAACTTCACATCAACCGCCCGGGACTGCCTGGTAGAAAACTGCTACTGACTGGGTCAGTCACTCAACAAAACGCATATTGACCTCTAGTAACACGTCAATTATTGCTCTGGGCAGATACAAAGACAAAACGAGCTTAGTTCATAGAGGGGTAGTAGAGAAAGAGAGATTTTTCTTTTTTTTTTAAGATTTTATTTGTCAGAGAGAGAGAGAGAGCACAAGCAGGGGGAGCGGCAGGCAGAGAGGCAGAGGCAGGAGCAGACTCCCTGCTGAACAAGGAGCCCGATGCGGGACTAGATCATGACCCGAGCTGAAGGCAGACGCTTAACCAACTGAGCCACTCAGGCGTCCCGAGAAAGAGATTTTTCAAAAACTTTAAAACAATACAATAGATGTTAAAATGGCAATATAAACAAATTGCTATGGGTACGTAGGGGAGAGTCCATCTCTCCAGAGGGGAATGTATCAGTGTAGTGTTCTTGGAAGTGGTGCTAGTTAGACGATATTGGATGACAGGTAGGAATTTTCCATATGAAATAAGCATGTGACTTCACAGAGCCTGGGACCATAGGAAGTTCAATGTGTCAGTAGCCTCGAGAGAGCCCCTGGGGACCTAGATTGATGGACGATTACAGCCACACCCAAGTGCTTACCTCTATCTCACAGAGATACAGAGCCAAAGTTTGAGGAGACAAGACACCCAATCAGATTCATATTCTACAAAGATGATTCTGGTGGTGGTAGTGGTGTGGAAGGTGGGTTGGAGAATGGAAGGCACCTGGTAGAAAGAGGTGAATGGTGGCTGTTGCAATAGCTTAGGGTATTGGTATCAGAGTTTGAACCAAAACAGGGCAGAGAGGAGAAATGTCTTCAAGAGACGGTTCTGAAATGCAATTCAGTTGGTCACAAGTCTGGATGATCAACCTGACATAAATGAGGATAATGGCAAAGGTTTTAGCTTGAGAGACTGTGGACGGTGACTCCATAAACTGAGATGGGGAATACAGAAGAAGGCTTTAGAAAGATGACGGAGTGAAGCTCGAGAGGGAATTGAAGAAGCTTCAGGGGAAAGAGATTCAAAGGAAGGTTATTTTGAGTGAGAAAAAGGAGAATATGGGTCAAGAATGGATAAAAAGGAAGAAGATGGAGTGGGAAGAGAAGTGGAGAGGTTGTTCTGAAGGTAGTAAGGCCATTTACTCCTCTAATTAACATGAGACTTAGAGGCAAGGCCCTGTGGTTATAATAAAGTTGAGAGGCCAAGGGGAGGGAAGTTGTAGGAGTTAGCATTAGATGGTTTTAATGATAAAAGGGGAGTAAGATGGGAGCTCGTATGTTGAGGGCGCATGGTCGGTATGGGGTGTGAGAAAACACTATCATACATATATCCCCATCTGTATATATTAACGAGATTGCAATTGTAAGCCTGCCCTTACAACCTGCAGCTTAAACGCTTCCTGTTCTCATAGATGTTCTGCTTATCAGTCCTCAGTTCTCTTAGAACCTTATTCTTCAAAGTAGATACAGACAATCATAAAGTCGGTTGACACCAGGACAACTTCAGTTAGCAGATCAGTGTCATTTCTTCCCGGGGTTTATGGTTAAGTGCAAAATTGGAACCAGTGAGAACCGAGACATTTGCAAAAGCATCTTGACACGGCTCTTTCAATTCAGGCAATCGGATGAGTATTTAGCAAGCTGCTTAAACATTTGAATTCTATGGGATTAGTGGTAATTCCACAGAAACACCTACTTCCGTTCACCATTTATGGAGAATGTCTGTCCCAGGCACTGCACTAGACACGAGAGATTAAGGACCAGTAAGACAGCTGGTTAAGTGTCTGACTCTTGGTTTCAGCTCAGGTGGCGATCTCAGTGTGAGATCGAGCCCCACACTGGGCTCCTTACTCAGTGCAGAGTCTGCTTGAGATTCTCTCCCTCTCCCTCTGTCACTCCCACTCGTGCTCTCTCTCTCAAATAAATAAATAAATCTTAAAAAAGAAAGCAGTATGTTTTACATACAACAAGATCTAGTGAAATTGATACTGCTTTTACTTTTAATTCAGCATTACTTCTCTGTAGATTATTAACATATAACTTTTTAAAAATTTAGTAAATTTTGACATAAGTATATGTTTGAAAAACCAGCCTCACAGTCAAGGTAATAAAACATACCCATCACATCCAGAAGTTTCTTCTTCCTGTCTCTTTGCCATCTTCCCCTCTAGCCCTTAGTCCTGCCCAGGCAACCACTGATCTGACTCCTGTCACTATGGAATAGTTTGTATGTTCTAGAATTTTATATAAATGGGCTCATATAG